>NC_079335.1:56045068-56645068 GCF_029582105.1 Oenanthe melanoleuca | reverse complement strand
TATTTTTAGGTATTACTCTTGCCCTTTCCTAACTGTGCTAACCATCAATCTCTTAAAATAAATCTTCCACTTTTCAAGTACATAACAGAACAAGCATTCTATTTTACCCCTGGGTCTAAACTGGAACATTTGAAGTTTCTGATTTTACCCTTCAACCAAAAAGAGGAGGAGAGATCAAAGAACTCAGTCCATCACCTTCAGGTACTGTACTTTTGTAATTTTTAGACATTCCATGTGTAGGTGCTGATATCTCTAAAGATATGCCTCTGAAGGTTTTACTGAATATTTAGTTTCTTAATATTTCTGTAGTTCTGTAGTAAAATATCCAGAGTTAAACCACAGAAGAGAGATAAAATTTAAATTCAATATATTGGAAAATGTAATAACTCCTTAAGAAATAATTTTACTATTTTATCAGTGTACAAGTGCTTTTGCATTCAAGAACTATTTGGAGCAAGAGATATGTCATTCATACAAAATATTCCTATAGTTAGAAAAACATTTTGGGCCTGTTTGATCAGAGAAATTTTTATAACTTTTAATTATAAAAACGAACTAACTTTATAAAACATGTGTTTGAAGCTGCTTGCAAGTTCTATAAGAAAAATATTTCTCTTTCCTATGAAATATGTAAAGTTTGAGATTTGATTATTATAACAGGAAATTCTGCATTACAAAAAACAATGGCATTATAGACTTCTTCACACTTATGGATGTTTTCAGGAGAGGAAAATAAGTCTCATGCTTTTAATAAGTTAACCTTCATTTCTATGCTGACCAGATTTACAGGCATTTATTTCAAATAACAAAGTATTCAATGTTTATTAGTGTGTGATGGATGTACAAATCACATAATTTAGTAGACCATTGCAGAAGCAGCAACTAATTCATTCAAATATGTTTATCTTAGATTTGCACATTCAGCTCTTTGCATTACAATAAGACTAATCAAATATAATAAATATAGCAACAAACTAATAATTCTATTTTGTATAACAATACCAAATAAGAGTAGCAGATAAAACCATTATTTGCAAAATGTCAATGCTAGACTTCTATATTATAGCAGAGTCTTCTGAATATACTGATGAAAATCAGCAGTGAATTACAGAAAACTCTCTCATAGTTCCAGCAGCAATTACATAAAAGAAAAAGAAGGATCTTGATGAAATATATGAGAAGAGAGGCAGGATGATAAATTTTTCTCCCATAATATGGGCAGGATAAGTTAGCAGGCAGAGGTGCTGGAGATGTCTTTTCTGTGTGCACTCTACCTTTTCTGAGTGGAGTGGGTCACACGTGACCTAAGAGGCAGGATAAAAATGGTCAGGTCAGCCTTGCTGCAGTTCAAGTTAAAGACTATTCTAACCACTGAACTTCAGAAGATTTTAAGCCATCTGCTTGATGGAGCTCTGAAAAGTTAATTGTGTAAATAAAACTGCATAAATGATGACATAAATTTTGTCACAGACCTGGGAAGAAGTTACCTCATCAGTGAAGGGTTTGCTTATTTTCTCAATGGGAAAGACTGTAGGTTGTGCAGTGGCCAGAAAGACACTGGACTCTCTGAAGGAGAGGAGGGAGCTCTGCTTTTGGTAGCCTGATATTCCTTGTCAAGTAAGATTCTATTCAGACAGAAGAATTCATGTCTATAGAGAAAAGCAGAAGTATTATTGTAGAACTCAATTCTGTGATTCTGTGTGGTTCTGTAACTTAATTTGTACTCTTTGGCAATTTTTCTCAGAAATAAAGTTTTCCTTTGTGGATGATAGGAAGGTGGAGGAGAGACACACAAACCCATTATCTCCTGTCAACCTGTATGTCTGCAGTCCTGCCTGTAGAAAACTTGCAGACATGTAAAAGCCATGGTAGAGTGTATCTCTGTAGTAAGATTTAGCAAACTGTGCAAGAACTGAGTTTCATTGCATCTGGTGAAAAATGAATTCTGTACACTGTGGTTCCCCCCACTTGAATAATGACATGCTGAAATAAAACAAACAAGAGATAATGAGACCAGGGAAAGAGTCCTATGGAGAGTCACAGAGCAAAGAGCAAGAAAGGTGCAATGTGGGAAGCTGCGAGGAACATCTTCCCTAAAGGCTATGGACGAACATTTTGGGAAGAGACTGGAGAACAAAATGACTCATGCCTGAATGATTAGAGAATTTTGCATGCAGGTATCTGCACACATGTATTTGTGACCTGACACTGTGACACTGATCTTGTGGTATCAGTGGTGAATCTTCAGTTGATGGTTATGATCAAATGTCAATTCATTATCCTGAAGTACACATATTGGATTTTATTCCTTTATCATTCATAAAGACAACTTTGTGAGTTTAAAAGCTCTGCTTGTTATGTGTTTTCTGTTTTGTCTTCATGAACCAGAGTATATGACAGAAACATTTATACACAGTCCCAAACAGCAGGCATGCTGGCAATTTGTGACTTGGACAGTGATAAATGCTCTCTACTTCATATAAGATCAGGAAATCACTTGCCTTTAAGCCATCCAATCTAAGGGTATTAATTATGTATTACCTCTCATGAACCTTCTAAATTTAGATAGCCTTGCAGGGACTGGTGTAATTTATTAATATACTGACAAATAATTAGCTGAGGAACGTATCATGTATATTTCATCTATAGCCTGAAACTTCAACCTCTACCACTTGGGAACATGAAAAATCTAAGAGTCTGTCTATCATTTAGTTATTGAAGGCTCACTTTTTTTGGCCTTTTTTTAGAGCAACAACATGAAGCACTGATATCACTGACAGTGTAAGTAATGTTATGTAAGAGAAAAGTGCTTCTGAATCAATGCAATTAATGTCTGATAATGACTAGAAGGCTCTAATAAGCATCTGGTTATGGTTTTTGGCAATTGATGCACTTGAACCAATGCTGCAGCTGATTGGACTATTGTTCTATTGTTAAGAAGCTGGTTTCAGTATAATATTAATATATAATAGCCTCATGAATATCTTTTACTGTAACAACTATAAAAAGGTTAGCAACTCAACTTCAATACAAAATACATTGTTTTGAACAAAGATTATGGGGGACAGAAATTTGAGATAGGATTGCTAAAACAATTTCTGCAGTGTAGAAGGAATCCTGGAGTAGCATGTTTAGCCAGGCTGCAAGCTACTTGTCAGAGGATCGATTTCTACAGCACTTCATGGGTACCAATAGTCCATAAACAATCTTTAAAATACCCATTGTAGAAGCATAAAAACAGGTCAAAGTTGACCAGAAATCAGAAAACGTGAAGCTATCATGCATTGCTTTTGTGACCTGCAGGAATATGTTCCACTGTTTAATACTTTTTTTTTTTTTTTTTTTTTTTTTTTTTTTTTTTTTTTTTACTTTTTTTTTTTTTTTTTTTTTCTCCTTAGAGTTCATATTCCTTGTAACAGATTGCTCTTCCTACAACCTGTTTTATCTGTATCTGTCTTGTGTGACTGAGGCCTGGCCCATCTCCATTACCAGTCCAGCTATCCTGTTCACTGCTTTATTTCCAGTCGTTTCCATTAGCTTCAAAAGTCACACAAAGCTTTTACTCACCAAATTATAGAATTTTGGGTCCTTGTGCAGGGATGCAGCTTCCTGATGCCTAGGAGCCCTAAGAAATGCAACACAGTACCATTATGAGCATCATCTTTGCTCTCTGCCAAGTTCATGGTAGTCCTTGCAAAGCACTTAAAGAGACTGAGGTTTTCCAAGCTCTTGACTTGCACTTGAAGTATCAACTGCATCTCAGGCCTGTGCTTACTTTAAACTTTATAAATAAATATTTATTAAAAAAAGGTCTCTTGGCAGACTCGTACAGATCCAGGAAAGAATGAGAGCATAACCTTGGAGAAGAGCCAGATGTCAAAGGCCCAGGGTGAAGTATGACTCTAAGGGGTGAGCAACATGGCAGAGGGCAAGGGAAGGATTTTCACTGACTCACTGTCCTTTAGTTGCCCAAACAGAAATCCCACTCTTCAATCTAAAACTCCTTTAGTTCTACTGCTCTCAGTGTTAGCTAGTTACCTTGCTCTTCTGTCAGTCTCCAGGCCACAGTTTTCCTAGAGGCGACTGCAATAGTTCAGAATTCAGTCACAAGATTTTGAAATGCTGTTTCCATTTTCTTTGAAACAAAGTAATTTGCATCCTCTTTCAGCAAAATGCTGTAAATAAAGAAAAATTTCTCTTTATCCTTTCAGCTATTCTTGCCAAGCAATATCATTGTAAGTAAGTATTCAGACCTCCCCAGAAGGATAATGGGAAAAAAATGAAAGATAATCGAATGTTTTAAACCAAAGTAACAAACATCTGATTAACTTCCTCATAAAAAACATGGCAAAACTTCAAAGACTCTAACCACTGAAAATTAAATCCAGGCTGTGGTTAATGGTGATGAGTAGCAGAAATTATGTCTCAAAGAAGAGAAAAAAACTGTTTTAGAAGAAGACCTTAAGATTATATTTATAGAGCATCACCACCTTTCTGTAAAACAGATGGTCATAGATTTGGAATAGGAAAGTAACATATCATTGGTTTTCTTAAGAATTTCTCAAACAAACCAATTTGAGACTGATAAAGTCCTCAATTTTCTTTTGATGTTGATGCACTTGCCTTGTCCATTAACTGCTTCTTATGTTGCAAGAAAAATATGGATTGGCATGGTGAATAAATTCCACCAGAATGTGCAAATTGTGTGACTTGCCTATGAATATGACTAATATTTGATAACTTACAAATTGAGAGATATTAATAAAATTGTATTTTATGATAAGGACAGTGAAAGTTATTTTCTCTTTATTATTTGCTATATAGAACAGATGAACAGCATTGCACAACCTTCTAAGAGCAGTACAGGCTACAATGTGTTTAGTGTTATGTGTAATAATAGGATCATTACTAGCCCAGAGAACCTGCCAGCACTTTATATCCTTTTGTTTTATAATGATTCTCCTGAAACAAAGCCACATATGATGCAGCTAATATCACAGATAATAGGACATGTTCAATGAAACAGAAAGCCCAGGTTCACTGGTTGGATTTTCTGGCAGATGCTGCTGCTGAGCAGGCACTGGTGTCAGGCTCTGTGCATTTTGCAATGCCCACTTCAGAACCCAGGAGACTGTGTGTGCATCCATGTCTGTGTGTGGCTTCGTATCCTGACAAAGCATCCTAAGCTTTGGCTCCAGCTAAAGGTGAACTGTCACTGTCCTCTCATTAGAAACATTGCTCCTTGCTTTGTTTGGCTCCCACTGCCCCAGAGGGACAGAACAGTTAGACAAGTAATTAAACCAGATCCTACTTATAAACCATGGGGAAGTTCTCCTCTCTCTCTTCAAAACAAATACCAAACAAACTCCACTGCAAAGGGATTACAACCTTAATTTTAGTTAGGCAAGAAACCCTTAAAAATTCAGCTCAACTTTTATTTTGTAAAATTTGCTGCCCAAACTTCTAAACTGAGAGACATTTCTGAAGTTCTATCACTTTGATGTGTTGGAAGAATCATTGCCTTATGTTTCAAGGATGGTTTTCAAATGAAAGTCATTATTCTGCCTTCTCCTGTTCTACTTTCATTAGCTGTTAAAGTTCCTCTAACCTTCCATCATATCTTTATTGCCAAGCTACTATATCAGCTGGAGACAATCACAAAATAACTTCCTATAAATTTATGCAATCATAAGATTTTTGCAGCTGCCTTCAGTCCCAAGGCAGAAGTCCAAACTCTTCAGCTGCAAATCAACACAGTCCTTGTTGCCTGTTCTAAAGGATGATTGGAATTTACTCTGCATTTACTGTATACTCAGTTTATAACTACCAGCCTCAGGCTATGCTATATACTACCATCAAAGTTACCACTTCAAATATAGTACAAAAGTTAAACCACTGTTCCCAGGAATCATGACATTTTTCCCTAGATATTTCAGGGTGAACTATGTTTAATCCAGAGAATCAGGAAAATTTAGAGATATAATAAAAAAATCACTTTATTTTAAAGGCAGTAATTGCATTTATTTTCTCTTTGGGTCAGTCTGAGAGACTGACAGTGGAAGAGGCATGGACATGTGGAAAGTTTTATGAGTCCAGAAAATTTCTTTGGGATCCTTTTCCCAATTATTTGTAAGCTATGATTGCTTACCAGTATAAAATCAATTTTTGATGGTGAATCCAGAAATACATTATGGACTTTAGAAATCAATGAAGTCAAGAGGAACCCATCTCCTGCAAAAGGTGGGAGGAGAACCAGGCAGGCTGTCAGTTTTATGTCACTCCCTATCCTGTAAATTGCCAGATGAAAGTGATGTCAGAAGTTCATAAAGCAGGGACTGCTTTGTGTGAGGATAGGACTGTGTTATGCAGCATTCTGAGATGTGATGGAGGTGTGAATTCGGGTAACAAATCTGTTTTTGAGATTTTTCTTTTATGACTCCATGTTACTAAGTAAGCATTTACCTGATTTCTCAGGATTCTATGCACACATTTGCTGTGATGAGGCTGTTTTAATTTTAATGCTTGAGTTGACAGTTCTGCAGGTAAAACTTTTATCAGTAGATGTCTTAATTTCCAGTACTTCCATATCTCAGGACTTGGCAAATTTTATCTTGTTTCTGCTTCAATTTTGTCATTCCCTCCTGTAATCCTTTGCATGAAACCTTAGATGGCAGATTTCCTTTGTCATGCTCCTACTTTTTTCTCACTATTTAACCTCCCCTCTGATCAGCCTTCAACCTCAGGCCCAGTAACCAAGAGATAATTGTCCTTAACTAGTAGCTTTTTCTCTCTGCAGCCTTTCACAAGGCTTGGAGAGAAGCACCCACAAGGCTGATTGCTTTACATTTCTTCTTGAATTTCCCTTTCCTACAATACACCCATGAATTCTGCAACTCTGCTTCCCATTGCTCTAATCATTCCCATCTCATTATTTCCATGCAGTCCCCTGGCAGTCTGTATCCATCTGCTGTATCACCAACTTGTGAAACTTTTTTGTAAAGTTCTAGGTGGGATTGATCACACTCTGTGATTTTCAAGTATTATTTACTATTTACTATTTACTATTTACTATTTACTATTTACTATTTACTATTTACTATTTACTATTTACTATTTACTATTTACTATTTACAATGGCATCATAGCTTGTGACAGAAGCTGCAGGCAGGAATATAACACAAATAAATAATAATTAGTTCTGGACAAGTGTTTGACTCTAGGAAAGAAGGCTGAGGTTGCATATATAAAATGAAGTGTGCCATGCTGACTAAGAAGCAACAGTTAGTTTAGCTAAATGAGGCATGGCAGGGCTACAGACCTGGCATCTAATTTTGCTGCTGCTATTCCAGCATGATATCATCTGCTGCTGTTTTAAATAATTTTTCTCATTTTCTCTTAGGGCTGTCCCTATTCAGTGGGCAGGCCATGAATATTGGCAGTCCTTTGGGTGTGATACAGGATCTTGTTGAAGAACAGCTGCCAATAATAGAACCATTAACTACAGGTCAGTGATTGCTGTGTTAGACACTTTGCCTTGAGAAAGTTGGGAAAATCTTTGAATTTTATATTATTAAAACTTAATAAAAACCTAAATATCCATTATGGTTTTTGCAGCAGTGAATAAGCAATAGGTTTTGTGATGCTGAAGACTAATAATTAGCAAATAAAAGAGTTATTCAGATTGTAATCATAGTTGTCCCTATTATGATCTATGATACTGAACACTGGCTAATTAGGCCAGCTGGTGGGAAGAAAATGAGATTATTTTAAAAACCAAAACAATAGAAATTTCAGATCCCGAGTTTCTGGATGTCATATTCAAGCTTAGAATAAAGCTATAATAATGACAATTTATTTTCTTTTAAAATGTTGAAGCATTTGAGTTTGGTGGTTTTTTTCTTTTTTTCTTTTCTTTTTTTCTTTTTTTTTTTTTTTTTTTTTTTTAATTTGTGATATTATATTATATTTTATTTCTAACAGTTTTCATTAGAAATATTTTCTTTTGGTTTTTTCTGATGATGTTACACTTCAACACTTCATCTAAAACCCTTCACACAGGCATTTTATAGTTACCTGAAATACTTGGAAATTTTTCATAAAATAATTGAAGTGTAGTTGAAAATGAGGATTGAAGAGGTATAAAAGACTATGGCTTATTTAAGGTGTTTTCTTGATCCTATGGTATCTGTGTGTTTTTGCATAAGGGCAGTGCAAAAGGCAGCAGCCTGACACAAAGATGTCTTTAAACAGTTTGGTAGCAGAAGCAAGGCTGTTTCAGGAGGATATTTACCTGCAGGGGATCATTCACTCTCCAGTTGTGGAAGCACAAGTGTTAGGAAAAGACAGAATTAATCTGTATGTCTGTTCAGTTGTATTGCACAGGGAGAAGAGAGACAACAGAATTTTACTCCAAAGTCAGCTTTGCAGAAGGAACTCTAAAACAACATCCATATTCCATAAGGCAAAAAGACTTGCCTTTCTTGCTGCCTTAGGGGCCTGACAGGTCATTATACTACTAAGTGATATTACATAGCCTCCCTCCTTTCATGGTACAATGAAAAAATATGAAGGAAAGTGAAGGAAATTTCTGTACCAACCTAACAGATCCATTCTTCTTTAACTTTTTAAAAAAACCTGCTTTTTAAGCTAAAGGAAGAAGCATCATGACTTACTCTCACTTTTTGAAAGGTGTAAGGCTGAATAAGTCTAGGACCTGAATTTTGAATCAAAATATTTTTCTAAAAAAATATTTAGCATTTATTTTTAAATTCTTAGCAATAGGGAATCAATTTTATCTATGCTATTTTTCTAGGCTGTTAATATTTAGATTTATCTTAAAAACAGGTATGTTAATTTGCTTTTGTAACTAAGCTGATAAGTAAAATATATTTATCTATTTATTTACTTATTTATGGGTGACACCAATGTGGCAGACTTCAGGAGGCCTATGGGATACTGTCTTTTCATAGACATTTATTTTAGTTTGGATCCACCAAAGACTCAATACAATGTGTCTGCCTAATTATTAGTTGGAGCAAGATAACTGTTTTTTGTCAATATGACTGTAACTAACTGCTATGAAAAAATTATTCATCTGCCATCACCAATTAGTTTAGTGTGCTATCAATTCAGTATGCATTATATAGACATATATAAATGCACATTCTGATAAAGAAACCGTTAACAAAGTAAAAAAAATCCTTTTTTTTTCAGCAGAACAAATGAATGGAAGTATTTAATCTCACTTTTTTAGTCCATTGGTCAGTCTCCAGCTTTATTTCAGTATTGAACATTAAAACTGGATGCAGCATTTTTGTAACTTTCACCTTCAGAGCAGATACAAAGGTAAGACCTTTATGTATCATGGGTTTTAATTCTTCAGAGCCACTGCTTGCCAGCATTTTCCATTCTGCAAGTATGTCCTGGGTTAATGTTAAACTTTACCATAATGCCATGCAAAGTTTGGTTTTAACCACCTGACTGAAAAATAAAGAGCATTCTTTTTTTGTTACCTATTCCTTTTTGTATTTTGCATTTGTGTCATTTTCAAAATTATTCAGTAAGGACTTAATTGGGTTTTTTGTTGGCTAACAACCTTATACACAGATAGAAATAGGAATTGTTCCCTGTGAGGTCCTGAGATGCACACCCACTCACCAAGGAGGCTTTGCTTGAGAATTAATTATACTTTGAGACTTTCTGGTTAATCAGAGATGAACATGTGTAATGTGTAGCATGCTGATTTTCTGTTTTCTGACTTTCATATAGTTACTGAAATCTAATTCCATTACATTAACCAAATTTTTCATTTAATCAATTGTTATCAAGTGAGCTGGACAGGTTTAATTTTTAATATTTTTTATGTCCTCATTTTGCTGAGCTTGGAAAGCAAAGAGTATGTCTCAGATAGAGGAAATCTCTATGTATTACTGCTGCAAATAGAAATTGCTTCAACCACCAAATAGTGGGTTCTCATAAAAACCAGCATGGTTAGAGTTTTAGGCATCTGATGTGCACCTGGCATCTCATTTTAACATGCAGAGGTACATGAGAAATTAAGATCAGATCACATCACTTAAAAAATAATAATCTGCCATGTCAGTAGGTAAAAATTAGCTAGTTTGTCATCTGTTTACATTTTCATCCTCTATAAGGAGTTTTGTTTCAGAGAATGGCACCATTTCATTAGAATAGTGTTATGTGCATTAAAATTTCAGCACTGGAGCACACATGCACTTAAAGATTCAGGATGTTATCCTTGAGTTCTGTACCTATGTATGAGCTATGAATAGAGAAACAGTAAATAGCACAGCTGCTGAAAACTATGATTTTTCAACTCTCCTATGATAAGTCACAATTTTTAACAATAGTTTTCAAAATCTGTTCCCCAATTTCCCTTGCATGTCTTTGAAATTGCAAAAACTTTTTCAGACTTAGTCCCTGTCCATTTTACCAAGAACTTTTGACTTGATTTTTTTCCTGTATTTCAATTTCTCTTATCAGTCCCTTCTTTAATATTAAAGTTTGTCTAAATAAGAATGTCAATTATCAGGATAATAATTTCCTATCCTATATTTCTTCCTTTTAGTCTTCATGAAGACATGATAATGATGTGAATCTTGATTATTTATTAATAGATATGTCTGAGGTATGAAAGGGTCATAAAAGTTGATGTAAAAAATAGAAGTATTTAACTCAGAATAAACTTTTTTTTGGTGAATGCATTTATTTATGATTTACAATTTCAGAATTTCACTGGAAAATTTGGTGAGCATGAGAAAACAATGAAGAGGAAATTAGCTTCACTGCCTAACTTTGATCAATGCAAAAGATAGTTACAGCAGAAATGCAGTCAGAAAAATAATAGTGATCCCTATTCTGAGCAATCAAGTAGAAAGGAAACAAGCTGTTTGCAGTGTTTATATTTCTGGAATATTGCAACTTCATTGCTCAATTAGCATTATTTTTGGGGTATGTGAATGTAGTTTTCATAATTTTTAAAATTTTTTAAAAACATTAATTCACCTGAACCTTTTTCTCACATGGCAAATGCCTAAAACTAAATAACCTAAGAATTAAGAGACAGGAGGTCTAGTTCTGTTAAAGGAACTGTAATACTTGTATCAGTGTTCAAAACTGTTGATTCTCTATTATTTTGGTTCTTGGATCTTGGATCCCACTTCAAAAAGCTGAGTCTCTTCTCCAAGGGCTTGCACTGATCCCAAAGCAAAAACTAAATGGCATTTCATCCCATTGGCTAGGCTATTTTTAAAAAAGGGGACTATAAATGCTTATCTTTGCAAACAGCAGGAGAAACAAGAGGGAATGTGACTTTGAAACAGTTCTGACTAAGTTATGCAAAGTATTGTACATTAAAAAAATTTTATTATTTACTTTATTTTTCCATGCAATATTAGAAGAATAAGTACAAGCTTTACATTAATGGGAAAATATTTATAAGGATAACTTTTGTAGAATAATAAATACTCAGTGTAAAATTCTGTATTGACTATTTGCATTTACAATGATACTGACCTTTGCCTCTAAAAATTTCAGCACTTCATAAATTTGTTTACTGACTATTTCTTCAAGGGCAGAATAAAACATCTGTTACCCACCCTGTTTGTATTTTTCTGTTATAGTGAAGCCACTTTGGGGGTTAGCATCTATTTACAGAAACACATTTTTCTTTTGATTTTATCCTTTCCTCATCCATATGATGTCAAGTGGTCTGAGGAGAATGAAAGGTTAAATCCCTTAATTATTTAAATTTCACAAGGGAAGTTCTCATAATGTCACCAGGTTCAGTTTTTATCTTTTGGGCATGAGAGAATTCTTGACTTTTCCTGACATTTCTAGGTAATGAAGTCTTGAAATGTGTGGTGTGTGAAATATCTTTTGCAAGGTAAATTTTAGGATTGCTAAATGAATTTAAATTTGAATTATATATAGGGGAAGAACACTGCTCTTCTTTAAGCAACATCAGTCTTGGTGCAGTTCTGAGGCATCCCCAGGGAGTGCATAAATGGATTGTTCTCCACTGGGCTGTGCTGGGCAGGAGGGTGTTCACAAGCCTGACTGATACAGGTTTGCCATTACTAAAATAAAACCATCTACTTTGTATTGCTGTGGGAGTGCTGGATCTCAGAACTTGTGTAGGTTTGCCTTAGATAGAGCTGATTTGTTGTTGTTTTTTTTTTAATTGATATCATGGTTGTAGAGTGACCATAGCCTCACATGGTTTTTTAAGTTTCCTGACTCTTATGTATTTTAAACAGTTTAACAAACCCAGGTTTGGTAGCTGTGCATCCAATATCAGGTACCTGATGAGTGATTGAGGGAGGGTGTTGTGCAAGCTGTAGCTGGGAAGCAAGGAGGAGGAAGCCAGCTGTGATAGGGATACATGTAAAAATTACTTAAGTGGTCACTGAGGAGAAAAGGACTCCATCACTATCACCATGACCAGACACTTCCCAGTTCAGACCTTAGGACAGTGAAAACAGTCTTTAGTCCTCCACTATTCTTGAGGTAGAACAAAACTGCCAACCTCAGGATCCAGAGTGAGCACAATATTTGGGAAGAATAGCTATTGAATAATATAATTAAATTTAATTAATTAATTAATTAAATTTATAAATTTAATAATATAATTAAATTAATGAAATAATTGCTTGATTGAAAGGCTAATCATTAGCCATAAAACATTAACTGGACTAACAATAAATTCTTATCTTACATGACTTTGCCAAAAATGTATTCTGCTGCTTCTGTACTTGAGGGTCTCATCTGACAGATGCAGTCCAAGAAATTTTAACATAGACTTTATAAGCATCAAAATCATTACAAGAGAGAAGCAAGTGCAGAAAAGCAAGCTCATCTAGGAGGAAAGTGGAAGATATTCTTATTGTTTTTGAAAATCCACAAGTTGTAGCAGTGCAGAAGAGAGACTCTTAGCAGTGGACTCATATTTCCTTTGTGGATTCAGAACTAGTAGATCTTTGGATGATAGTGCTCTTTATAAAATGAGATACAGGTGTTTTCTATTTCTGCGATTTAACATTATTCTATTTGAACTCTGTCTACCCTGAAGTAACATTGCTGAAAAAATTTTGCTTTTGTTTTCTTTGTCTTTTGAAGACAAAGGGGAGTGTATGTGTATGATTTTAACAACAGCAACAATAATTAGGCCAGACAACAGAAAAAATGATACTTTGGCTGCAGTAAAAAAAGCCAAATTAAAAAGTAATTAGCAGAATTTTGCATAATGAAAATGAGATGGTATCTCATGGTTCAAATTTCTCTATCTCTTTTATAGCACTTCTACAACATAATATATACAAGATTGTAGCAAGTAATTTGAAAGAACAACAGTAGAATTTGTTTAATTGCAGTCTTGGATGGTACTTATATTTTAAGTAATTCATTATACACCTAAAATTCTCATTGCTGGCAGAATATGCAGCTAAAGTAATCTTATTTATTTCTGATTGCTGTTTATTAGTGATAAGCCCTACTGGTATTTGATGCAGAATTAATGTTAATTAAAGTTCAACTTGCATGTTTTCAATGTCAGTAATTAAAATGAGAAATTAAGTATTTGGCTCAATGCACAGTAACTTTACATTCTGGACAAATTGTATAAGTATTGGGCCCAAAGCACAGTGATGTTACTTTTTGGAGACCTTACTGCAGTGGACCTTGGGACTGCTCCTGTTTCCACTGATATCTGAGGCAAGGCTCTGTTGGGGCTTTCTGAATGTAAATAATCAATCCCTGATTCCCTTAATTCAGTCAAGGAGATTTATGTGACCTCATCTCAACTGTTTGCAATTACTTCAAGTATATCTCACCGAAGAAGATAAAGTTGTACTTTACTGTGTGGAAAACAGTTTGTACCAGTGCAAAACATACCTGCCATAATGATGTACAACTTCAGAAATATATATTTTTCCCCATCATTGCCCTGTTATTGTCAATGTAATTAGAAGAGTTCTAAATTGATATTCCTTTACAAATATATATGTTATTTTATTCCTTCATTGCAGATAATCTTTAAATTAATTATGTTGTTGACTTTCTATCTCTCAACATTAGCTGATGCCATTATTTGTGTCCACATTAAATGTGGAAAGATGATGTTTTATGGGTTTGATTATTTTCATTTTAAGTTGCAGGTTGTGTCAGACTGACAAATGCACTAAACATTAATGAATATTATTATCATTTCTGTGACACAAAAAATTATTATTACAGTCTTGATACAGGAAAAGTTCTTAAAATTCTTGTTCAAAGCAAAATCATGATGAAAGTTAAGCAAAATAGACATGTGTCTAATTGGAGATTATTTGACATCCTAAACATTTATCCTAGCTTGACATTGAGATAGAATTACTGCTCTGTTGATAAAAAACCCCTGTGTAGGGTAAAATATCTTCTTTTAGATGTGGAGACACAGAACTATAATCATTGTTTCCAATTGCAATGTCAAAAGTGATGGGCAATGGTCTTTTTCTATTTTGCCTCTCCTCAGCATAATTAATATTCCTTTAAATCATTCCTTGCCTTCCACACCTGCTTGAAGAACAGGTATAATGCCATGATCTATATTTTCAGCTGTAACCATCAAGGATGGGGTGAGGCAACTTTCTCTGGATGGGGAGCATCAGGAAAGCATCCTCCAAGGTAAAATCAAGGTAACACTGACTGAAAGAGTAGTGGTTGATGGTATAGCTTTCATCACAGATATTGATTTCTATTAACATAGGATTATCAGCTTCAAATCATTAATATTTGAGGATGTATTCACTGTTTTCATTCATGATTATTCCTGTCTGTTGTAGAAAATAAGTAAGTGGATAAGCATGTTGTTGTAGGAGCAATGCTTGTTACTGAACACAGAACTAATTATTAGCAAAAATGGCAAAGTAAAAAGATCCCACTACTCTCTTTGAATAATTTCAATAATGATAAAGGAACAGTTCATTGAACAACCTCTGATTTTTGGGTGTTCTTGTATCCTATATATATATATGGTGTTTCATTCCTTGAACATTTAGTTTTCTTTTAGCATTAATCTCATTAGAAAGTTGTTGTCAGGCACTTTACTTTTGACAAACTTTAATTACCATTATCCTGGTTTATGAAAATGTTTATAAATTCTGTATTCATCCTTGTAAGGATTCCAAAATTTCAGTTTTACAAATCCAAATATGATTTTGTAAAAGAAAATAAAAGTTTTTGCTTTTTCATGGAGGGGCTTTCAATCTTCTTATGATTGTACTGTTTTTGATATTGGCTTAAAGTTGACTGTCTGTGCCAAAGTGCTGTATTTCTGCTTCTAACTCAAACTAATTGTCCTGGATCAAGACAAGAGTTCTGTCACATTTTACTGCTGAATTTCCAGAACTAAATTTTGCCAGCTTTTGAGGAGACTAATATTAATCAAGTTCTGATGGCACACCTATTTTTGGCATTGTGGTGCCAAATGATGCAGTGAATTTGTAGGGTAAAGGCTTTATGATTCAGACCTATCTAAAGGCCAAGGAGATAGCCTAAGCAAATTATGGATTGTTTTGCTTTTTTTTTTTTTTTCCATGAAGATGAAATTAATATTTACTTCCAAAAATAATTTCTATACATAGAAAGAGGATGTGATCTTTTTTCAGAGTATTTGATGATTTCTTTGCGTATAACTTAGAGAAATATTAAAATGACAGGTATCTTTCAAGGGCTTCACAGTCAGCAACTCCAGAATTTGTATAGGTAAAAATGATTCCCCTTAAGAATATTTGCCCTGTTTAATTTCTCCTAGCCTGAAAATCAAATAATTATTTTCCTGATTAAACATCTGGATCATCCTGTTTAATTAAGTACATATTAGCAATACCAGACAGAAGGTTTATTTAAATACATTCTGTTTGGAGGATCCAAATTGTATCAATGGGGAGCCAAGTTCAAGAAATGTGCTGAAGCATCACAGATGTGCAGAGAGGATGGCAAATCTGTGGTGGCTGAAGAACATGTCAGATGATGCTTTTCATGGCTTAAGCCTACCCCTCCCTGACAAGTCATCTTTTTTTGATCCATGAAGGAAGAACTTGGCTGGGGAGTAGTAAAATTCTTAGTAAAATATGAATATTTTTGGTTTTCCAGAACAAATTGATTCAGAATTTTAAACATTATTTCTAACTTTGTTCTGCTGCTTTATTCTTCACAGTAAACAATATGAAAAATTAAACTCAGAATAAAGACTGTGACCTAGTCAAAGCTGGGGTTCTTATGTAGCTCACCAAATTATAGATAAATTAACACTTATCAAATGCCAGTTGCTTATTCAGTTAACTTCTGAACATAAGCCTCTCATCAATGCATCCATTTCCTTCATATCCTAAGTGAATTGTCTGTTTTTAATTCAATCATTCTTGTTCACTGGCTCAACAGTTCATAAGGTTAATGTATTAATGTTTCTATGGAAAGATGCCAATCATTCCTTACTTTGCCTGAGGAATCACTTGAAGTGAAACCATCCTTAAGAAATTTGAATGTTGCAAGCATATTTTACTGATGTAGATCCATGCATTTTTTTTCTGTGCTGCTGGTCCTACCTACTTGGGCAATAGTTTGGTTTAGTAATCTGTACCATGAGGAAAGAAATGTCTCCACAGTGCAACAGTTCTGTCTATTGGATCATTTTCCCATGTAATTCTTATCTCTATGTCAGTAATTGCAAAGTCTGAGACAATTCCACTTCTGTTTTACTGAACATTTTCTTTATTACCACTAGTGGGTTCAACACTGGCTTTAAGCATTTGGTACAGATAAGAGTCACTGTCCTGTTTTGTCCTTCATATAAGAGGGCTTTACTATGAGTTTAAGAAAAATGGAAAAAGAAGCAATAGAAATTGCATTCTTTTCTTTTCCTTTTGCTTTTCATAACATCCATCTGTCCCAGACAATGCCTCCAATATTCTGCAAGTCCAACTCATGAATGGATGTGTCATTACCATGTCTTTTGGCAAGAAGCAAGAATTATTTTCAGTATGTATGTACAATCCTTGCAGCTGTGTATGTCCTCTCCATGCCTGTTCTCTGTGATGCATTTACTACTGCTGGTACTAGAGAGGCCAGGCTCAACAGGTGTCAGAATATTCTAGGCTGAGCTTATTTTTAAATTTTAGAAAAAGGCAATCCTTTTTTTTTTTTTTTTTTTCCTGTTGTACCTTAGTGTTTTTCTTCCTTTTCTGTGGCTAATACAGGAATATAAAATGGATAGGACAAAAACTAAAATTGAAACCAGAGTGAGAAGAAAAGCCTGACAGCACCACCATGGTACATTCTAGTGCTGCTAGTGGAAGAATAACAGAGTATAGAACAGAATTTTGGTGTTAGACATTTACTCTACATCTTCCCATAGGTCTTTGGTAAGAGCTGTTTGCTTGCCATACTCTACAGTCTCAACCAGAAAGTTAAAAAAATGAAAACTATACAAACCTCAATGATAATGAGGTGGCTTTTTTGATATTCCTTTACTTTGCCAGGAATCCATGATATAAATGGCACATGGTCTTGTTTTTACTTATAAAAGTCCATGTTTAGATGGAAATTTTCCAGAATTACCTAACTTTTTTCCTTAAATGTAAAGGTAGTGGTGTGATATTCCTCTATTAGTAGCCTCACTCAAATTTCTCCTCTCCTACACTAAGCCCCAAAACTCAAAATAAGGAAAAAAACCCTTTGAGCTTTTGTGTGACTTGTAGTGTATCCAGGCCAGGTTGAGAACCAGTTTTTGAACAGATGTACTATACTTGTAGAAATGTACCAAATTTTTTTTTTCTACACAAATGTATCAATTCTGATAAGGTTATCACTTTGCTCATATAAGTAAGTAACTGAATAGTCTTCTCTGTTCTATTTTTAATTTTAAAAAAACCCCACAGATATTTCAGCAATGAAAAATAACATGGATTGTTAATGAATAAATATAATGTATTTGGTTAAAATAAAAACAGACATGTGATTCTTGTTTTTTTCTCAACTTACATCAAGATCTTTCTTACCTTTTTGCCTAGTGTCTCCATAGATATAAAAAAAAATCAATTTGCAATTGCATTACTTTTGATTTTTCTAGGATGGTTCATTTAGGAGAATTTGTTTCCATGAGAACAGATTGCTGAGCAAATAAATCAGCTTATGTGTTATGAGGCTGATCAATGAACTCTGGATTTTGTTGAAGGCAAAATGTCTTGCATTGAATGGGTAGAGCAATTACAATAAACCAGGAGAGTTCAGGGATACATCAAGAGGACTTTTGTTTCCTTTCACTGTTGATGAGGATTGTCTGGTGACATAACCAATGTCCTGGTAAGAAGCCAGAGAAGGCAGCCCTGGTAGTCTAATTTCTGAGTGCATGTCCACTATTTTTCTCTGCCTTAGCTGAGTATATACTAGAATACTGGAATATTTTTATGTGTTTCTATTAAACTACACTAATGAGCAACTGGCTGGAACTTAACATAATTATTCAAAACTCTGGATAGATCTCTACTTTTGGAAAAAAATTATTGTGTCAGACATGGGAAAAACTGAATGTCAATGTTTTTCTCAATGAATGTTTTTTTTCCAATTGCACTTGACTTTTTTCTTCTCTTGGATAGATGGTATTTTGCCTTGTGGATCTACAGAAAAATTTTTAAGGATGTTTACTTTGCAAGCCTTTTGTTCTAGGACTTTGTCCCAGGAGCCATCTCTTCTGATGATGTAAATGTACGATGAGAGTGGCCAAGAGCACACAGGAGCAGGTTCTTCAGTATCTGGGATTTATTGTTACAGGACATACTCTGTATAGTTGCTATGCAACTTCTGTGTGGGAGTTTTTGTGAGATCTGCTTCCTTCAGCAGTAGTTTCCTTCAGAATTAAAGCACAAAGTACATATTTTTATCAGATTCTCTCTTACCAGAGCATAAGATAGAGGAGAAAATTACAGATTAACAACTGTGCAGTCTTTTATTAAAAAATGTGTGTTTGGAAGCAGAAGGAACAATGTTTGTAATGTGACAGTGAGCACTTCATGTAGATGCATTTTGTAACTTCTTAATGTAATTAATAAAAAAGTATATTTAAAAAAATAATATGTATATAATTTCAGGCATTGTGCTGATAGAAATTTACAGATCAGCAAAAGCTCCTAGCAAACTAATGCATCATTGACAAGTAATTAGTCTTTAAAATGTATATTAATCACTGGTTATTACAAGTACAATGTGGATTTCTTGAAGCCTGCATTGTTTTTTATTACACACTCTCATTTGCTTCTAGTTTTAATGGACCTCATATGTTCTGATCTTTGGAAGTGGTTGAATTCAATAATTATTAAAATTATTATAAAAGCCTATTAAATGGGGAACAAATTGAGAACAAATGCACTACAAATGTCTCTACATTCTACAGAATCCTCCCTTCTTTCACAACCTTTTTTCTGCTTTTATAATGGTTTGATTTATTAATCAGAAATGCACCACCATTTGCTCATGACATCTGGGATAGAAATCATGCATATGATGGGCAATCAAGTATATGTTATTTGGTTGAATACAGTTTACAGATCCCCTTTCTGTGTGGAAACATGGAAGAATCTACAGTGAATTCCACCAGCCTTCTACAGACATTCTGTAGACATCTGTATTGTCCATCAGACTATAGATATTGTAGTAGACAAGAGGGAATATATCTTTCTCATATAACTTTATATTTTTGCACATGGTGAATAAAAATGGCTGATCAACAGCCCACTGAGTCAATAGATAACATTTGATCTTTTCTTCTTTGGCTCAAATGCTGCCCAATGTACATGTAAATGTGCTAAATATAAATGCACAATTAATGCAGATAATTAATATGTAATAATCCAGGTGAGAGTTAAGCCTTATCTGCTGTTATACATGGCACTAGTTCTATGAAGGAATGTGACATTGAAATGAAAAAAACAACACTGTGTGAATGTCTTTTACCAGCTTCTGGAGGTAAAGGTGTAGCAAAATAAAGATTTTATCTCTAAATTACTAAAACTTTGGTGACAAGCAATGCCATATGAAAGTTCTGGCCTTCATTTCTAAGTTCCATCTATGTGAAAATTTAATTAAATATGTTGACATATAGAAGTCGACAGATCATTGCACTGCTACTCAATACTTTGCTAGTTTGCTCACTAACAGTGTTTTATGTTCAATTTGTCTGACTTAATTTTTTTTAAAATTCTGTTTTGTTCAAATTTTGAGTAAAGGTATTGGAGACAGCTTACTCGATTTCCCTAATGGAAAATTTTGAATTTTGCCTGACTGGTCTAGTTGCCTCCTATAATGGAACGACTGCATCACTGGGCAGTGGAAGAGCTACTTGTCTACCTATACTTCCAAGAAGATTTTGATATGGTTCCCTTGTAATATTGTTGTTGCTAAATTGGAGAGTTATGGGTTTGATGGTGTTGCCAGATGAAAAATTGTTTGCATCTGGTGCTTTATAGTTTTACAGCTTAATGGATTCAGATTTCAAATGTTTTAAGGACTGACGGAGAGTTTTTTTGTTATGTTTCAATTTACATTATTAATATTTTCAGATATATGGTCCACAATTGTCCATTATTTTCCATCACCAGCTCTCTCATCACCCCTTCTGCTGTCATGTTCCCAAGACTGACTGCAACATTCCTAGGATGATTTGTTAAGAAGAGAAATACCTTAGAAGCAGAGTAGGAGATGCCTCCTGAAGCTGTTATAAATTTGGACTCCTTACACAATATGGAGCCTTAAGGAAGTGGCATCCAGGATTGTATTTCACAGTCCTGTCATGCATTTCAGGCTCTATTTGCACAATGCTATAAATATATTTATAATGTCAACTGAGGAAGTTCTGTGGGTGTCAGACTGGCAACAGGTAACTTTTAGAGATGAAAAGGAGAGAAAACAGGATTGCACACCTCTAATATCAAGGGTTACATTTCAGGGAAAAGAGAAGTAGGAGGAGGATGAAAGATAAAGGAAAGGATTTCTTTCTGAAAACAAAAAGAAAATAATTTATCTAAGCATTAATCAGTCTTGGATCCTCTCCAGATGTTTTGAGAAGATTTAGGTTTTCCTTTTCCTGAAGGTTTTGTAGGCTAGAAGGATTTGAGTCTTAGACAAGTATTTCTGACAGGAATACATTCTGTGTTTAACATTCAGATAGTTTTATTGACAGCTGTTGATTCGGAATCAAAACACTCAATGCATTGAATCAAACATTTCAAAACATTGAATTTTTCACTTTCAATGTTATGTATGTTGTTTAGCTAGAGAAAAAAAAAGCATGTTTTCATATTATCTATATATAGATTATTCTCTATATGTGGATATACAGGTTATACAGTGAAAGTGATAAAACTGACTGTATATCTGAAAAAAACATGCTCTGAAATGTCATGGTGACAGATTAAAGTCTGCTCTGCTAAAATCCATGGCTGTGGTCCTTCATTTTGCCTTCCTCCCTCCTCTTAGCATCTTGAAATCTACCACTGCATCACTGCATCACTTGGCCAAATGTTCACACCCACAAACAGCCTTTCCTCTTTCCTCACTTACAGACCCAGCAGAGCACCTCCTCTGCTCCATCACCTGCGCTGACTCCTCTGTCACCTACATCACAAACACTGACTCTGACTCTTGTACCACAAATTGCAATCAGAGGCCTCCACAAATCTCCTGGCTTTTGGTGCCCCATTTTGTTGTACTTCCAACAGATATCAGGGTGGTTAAATATCTCTGGTTACTTACAGAATATTGCATAAAAAATGATACTCGATACAAGTGGATTTAATGATCATGGTGATGGCAGTTATTTCATACAAAGTGAAGAGTTCACAGAAGTAATAATGATACTAGATTCACTATGAGTTTATGGCAAATTTATTTTATTAAACTAGCTCTATGTAATTTTATGAAATGCTAAATGCTAATTATCAAATTTGTTTATATTTTATTAACACAATGGTAATTAAATATATCTAATGAATTTTGGTTACTTTACAATGTTTTTATTAGAAATCTGAAATGGTATGAAAGTCAAATAGTATACATTAAGTGGACTGAAAGTGGATTAGATAATATATCCCAAAATAGAAGGAGCAAAGAGCCATTAACTATTTACATCAATGGGAATGCTCTGGTCTTAGCTTTCTTCCAAATTACTGATCAAACCTTCACTGATAAATGTGAATGTGTTACAAAACAGAAATTTTATTATGGAAGAGGACACAGCACTTGTGTAATGCTATTTATTTTTTTATCCAATTACTAGTAACTTATTTTTGCCATTATGGGGTGTATGATTATACACCACTAATAAAGTTGTTACTTATTCTGCAGCTCCTGCTTTCAGGATTAATTATTGAAAAGTGTTTGTGGAAAGCTGTAAGTATAAATATATTCTAAAAAGCTTTAGTATTATTATGTAAGTTTAAGCAGCGATATATCAGACAAATTAACCTGAAGAATAATAGATGGGTATGACTGATGTGCAGTTGGAAATGGAAGGAAGTAAACCCTGGTGAAGAACCTGTGGAAAAGTAACTTCCAGAAATGGACAAGGAATAAAAAAACAAATAAAAAACAAAGCTATCATTACAAAGAGTAATGTAGCATAAAAATGCAATAAGGATGAACTATTGGTAATTGTCTATATTAAGAAGAGTTTTGGGTTCAGATGGAATTGAAACATGTTTTGAACATCATGATCAAACTATTTCTTGAATATCTGTACTCAATAGCTTTATGTGGAAAAACATTCATTTTGGGATTCCAATTGTAATCTCCATTTTTTTCACTCTTGCTTCCCTGTGGTACCAACCAAAGCAGTTTCATTTTAATGGCACTAACATTTTAATCTGCCTTCACCTCCCATTGGAAAATTTAAATTAAATAAATCATTTAAATATTTTAGTAGTTATTGCACTATCATATTCTACTTATGCATTTCAGCTTGTCAAAGAATGATGGGATGTTATGGGTGTTTTAATGAAAGACTATGTTAAAAATTCCAGAGTAATGTAAAACATATTGCAAATGAGTTCAAAATTAAAGGCATTTCATATCCTTTATAGCATTCCTACAGTTTAGCTTGTTTTCAAACTAACAGCTGATAGGATGTGATGGGAATACAGAAATCAAGCTGGAATATCAAACATGCCTAAATACCAGAGATTTACTGTTTCCTTTAACACTGGACCACAACAGTGGTTTTCATATGTGTGTATATGCATCAGCAGTTGTGTCAATATTTAGAAACAAAAATTCAACTAGATTTAACAAGTTGCATGTAATTATATACATATCCATATTTACATTTTAGCTACACAAATGCAATGCAAGGAGATCAATCCACCTAAGGAAGAGATGACCTTGAATTGTGGAGTGCAGTTCATTTCAAATAATTATCTTGGTACAGCTGGAGAGGTTTGCAAGACACAGATACCACAAACCACCTTTACAGCTTGACTAAGATGCCCTTTTGCATCTTGGACTCTGGATTGATAAGCAATTGTTGATGTAACATTTATGCTCCAAAATCCTCTAGATGCCAAAACAATGTTAGTGGATGAGAAATGAGTGACTGAAATAGCCAACTATTTTAAATAATCCTTAGGTAAGTCCAGAGGAATTTTTGGGGAATCTTCCCCCCTCATTCTCTGGCCTGCATGTCTGCAGGGCTGTTTCTCCAATGTTTTCTCTCATCATCTCACATTTTTTTAGCTTTTCATCAACCTGTTTCCCCACAGGTAACACCAGCTCTGCTGATGGTCTTTACTTTGACCAGTAGTGGTCCACTGGATCCAGCTGGAATAGGCTGGAAGCAGCTGTGGAAGCCCCAGACCCTGACCTCTGCTCATAGCCTCTGCCACTATCAACAAGTTATCACTCAATACACTTAGGCAGATGTAGCCTAGATATTGATTCTTTGAAGATCTATACATGCTATACCAGTAACATGGCTGGAAAAAGATCTTCTCTCTCTGTCTGTGATATCTTTTTGATTTGTCTTCTCAGGTTTTCTTTTTTAAAGCTTAGTGCAATGAAACTAAAAACATCAACAAACACCAATATTGAAACTCAGAAAGAATCTAATTGGGAGAAAAACACCCCAAACTTCAGCAGAAAATTAAAAAAAAAAAAAAATTGGGCATTTTCATAAATCTATCAATTTTATCATCATTACTTTGCCATGAAAATTACTAATGTAATAACTAGAACTCATTAATATAAATGTCTTAAGAACATATTTAGACAAAGTGAGAGTTGTTCTGTAAACATACCTTTACAGACACTTCTTGTGGCCTGATATGATGATGTAACTGTCTCCAACTCCTGTTGCTTCCCAATGCCACTGATGGGAGTCACTGGAAAGAGAAGTGCATAGGAAGGAAAGCAATGCCACATAGTTTAGATGTCTCATTTCATTGACTTTGAAAAGCCCTACATATCTCCAGGGAATGTCTGGAGCATCTCTTGAGTTAAACACCCCACTTCTGAAAGATTAAAAAAAAAAACCCCAAAACTCAAAATGTCCAAAAAAACCCAAACATCAGTCTTCATCTAAGAAATCTCCATGAGGCATTCTGCCCACTTTTAATGGCTGCTTAATGGAATTGAACCTCTGGGAAAGTAATCTTATAATCAATAGCCTCATGATTCCTAGAGCGTTCTGTCCTGAGCTGGGGAACATTCAACCTGAGGTAAGGAAGCTGCTGCTTTATCATTTAAAGTTAGATGGAAGAATTTCTGGAGTTCATGGGATGTAGGAGAGACATGAGGGGATCCACCTCTTACCTAATGCTGGAGGCAGTCAAGGCACAGGAATGAAAGTGGGTTTCCAGAGCTAGTTATCTGTAACATGCATTACCTGCAGTGGTACCTGGCTAAGACAGATGCTGCATGAGCAGGGATTAGAAACTTTTTATCACACTTTCAGCCTTTAAGAGCTGACTAGATCTAGGCTGCCCTTGTTCTGGTCAGTATCACATAAAATTCATTGATTTCTGTTCTCCAAATGTCTATTGCAAGGAGATTAATGATTTTTCTTTTTTCTTTTTTTTTTTTTTGAGAGATATTACTTCTTTCTTAGACTGAACATAATCTCATTTTCTGTGAGTGACTGCTCTCACCAGTAGGTTATCATGAAAAAGGCTGCCATTAAAACTGTAGATTTCTTGCTATGTGTAACTTGTCTTCCAAGATTCTTGAATCCTACAGCAAAATAGGCTTGAGAAAGAAACATAGGGCTTGAGGAAAGGTGCCTTTCCCTTGCAGGAAATCACATCTAACTCTGTATGGACAGTAAATTTAAACCTCTGGAGCACTAAAGCTTGGTAGAGAAAGGTTCTCTTTGCAGTACTGGAGAAACTGGGAAATAGATTATTAAATGTAGATATGTTGCATATGCTTCAATTCCCAACTGCATTTACAAAGACTATTTCAGCAAAATACTCTTGTATCTTTCTGAGATAACTGAGTTTTATAGAGAAGGGAAATGATGTATCTCTCATCTGTCTTGGCGTAAGCGAAGCATGTAATACACTACTATGTTGAAAAATTTAGGCTAAAATGAGGAAGACAGGATTTTTATAAGAATGATAAAGTGGGGAAAAAAGCTGAAGGAGAAGAATTGACTTATGTCAAGAAAAGAGAAGAGATTACTAGTTAATTCTCACAGGTCAGAGCCTTTATTTAACATTTTTATGACCTTGAGAAAAAAAAAAAGAAAAAAAGAACATAAACATGAAAGGAACAGAAAACTGATGTAGGGTTTTTTTGATTAAGAAAACAATATGGCAGACATTTTCAGTACAGATGAAGATCAAAATATCATGTTGGAGGTACAACCTTCCACATATATGTATGGCTCAATGTCTGGAATGACAGAACTTGAATTAATATAAATTAATATAATACAGAATTAATATAAAAATATGACCATATGCTTCAGCTAAAAATTAACCACTGAATGAGGAAATCTTGGTAGGATTGTAAGTCATTTGTAGTTAGAACTATCTACTTAAAGGTGAGATAATTTTTGGAAACATCTAGAAAGATACATCTGCATGTGTGGAGAGGAAGTGTCATGCACTGGATGACATTTTGTCAGTGCCCTACAATTTGTCAATTCATGCACTGTAGACTTGTCATATGCAATGCTAAATACAGTTCTGTTCATGCACAGTCAAGATGGAAAAAATTACAAAAAATCCTCTATTAAAATAATACAGTGAAGGAGGTACTCTCTAAAACAGGACACAAAAATGGCTTATTTCATAAAATGAAGGCATAAGGGGCACATTACTTGAGGTACAAGAGCTGTTCAAACAAAATAATAGTTCTAGCATAGCTGTAAATGGCTGTTAAACTGGACAGAAACATATTAAAGCAAAGAAAAAAGCAGAATGGATCTTTAGGCAATCATAAGAACTTTTTTTTAAGATAGAGTTTGATAAATTTATCAAATAATTTCAGTAATGTGGTTATCTGCAGTAGAAGGGGATGAAGATATCACAAGTCCCTTAATGAAATAAGACACAGCAGGAATGGCTATCACAGAAATGTTTAAGATCAGCTGATCACTTGTCCATCATTCTTGGTCCCCAGCAGCCTCGAAGAATTCTGTGAATTGACTGGCTGCAACACTTTATTTTTCAGGTGAGAGCTGGCAATTGATGCTGATTTCGAAGACACATCCCATAAAGATCTAGTGTTATTAATAAAAAGGTGTACAGGTTTCCTTGAACAAAGATGTAATCTTCCCAAAGCTGAACATGTAGCTATGTCTGAATATACCTAAGCATTTATGAGTTTGCATAATAGCACCAGAGTTTATTTCAGGGACTTGAGAACTTATAGAGCTATAAAAGATTTAATACAGCCAGAAATGTTGCTATTGCTTTCTACAGGAGTAAGTGTATGCATTTCCTTTTGCATGTTATTGGCTTCCTTTTTTCATAACAAGTACTGTAAAGGAGGTATAAATACTAAAAGTCTGTATTTCACTGCATCTCTCGCACACATAAAAGTAATTTTAAAAATAACTATTTTTTGGACAAGAAAGTAAAGAAATAGAACAGCAAGATACGTTAACCATTACTCAGTTCAATAAAAAGGGAATCCATCAAGGGTTTCCCCTTAATTTGGCTTCACTCTTTTGCAGTAAAAGATACAAATATCAGTTGTGTTCTACTTAATTCAAGTCAAAATGTCACTTCATTTTCATCATTATTGATTTTCTATATTAAATAAGGCATGTGCTAAAAGTATCAGTTTTGTAATATGAAAGTTTCAGAAACTGAAGTGCAAATATATTTTCAGTTACAAACTGTTGGCTCTGATTTTGTTTAATCTCTTATTTGGGAGAAGATTCCACTAAGCAGGATTTAGTATTAATTTAATTATGTACTCTACACATGCTAAAGTCAATTGACTGAAGGAAATTTTGTTTATAGTAATAAAACTTACAGGAGCCAAAACAAAAAATAAAAGAAATAATAAAAAAATATCTTGTGTTGAAGGAACATGGAAAGAAGAAGCAAGATTTTGTGCTTGAAAATAATTTATACACACAGAAAATGCTTCTTGCACTTCTTGTTACTTTGTGGTATTGTTCATTGCAATTGGAAAATAAATAACTATTCTTTTTACAAATTTATCAAAAGCATTGTTAATATAAAATGAAAAATCTATGAAAAAAGATATACTGAACTTAAAAAAAATGCTTAAAGATCATTTTAGCAAGGATGAAGCCAAAGCACTATGCTCAAATGTAGTAGTTTACAAAATAAAAAGTTTTGTGTTTGAGAGGCAAATGAGCAGGTTCCTTTCATTGCACAATTCTCACTATTCATCACTGAACAACTAAATCCATATTTATTCAAACTGGATTTATATTTATTGGTTTATTTCCTGCTACTCCAAAACAAATAAGAGGTGGGAGACTACTGCAGTTTGTTATGAAAAAAGCTGTCAGATTCAGCACTGAAACCTGAAACAGTTGCCTAAACTTTTATGTGTTTATCAAATTCAGGCCCAAGAAAGCACTAGAAATAAGCAGCAATAGTTAAGAGTAATGGTGGGGAAAATGTAAGTTTTTTATGCATCATTTAGCTCTCTGAAGACAACATAACTTAGATAACACCTTGTGATCTTATTGTTTCATCGTGTTCTAACAGGGATTGTACAGAAAGCTATCTTCTACTCTAAGACAAAATTCAGCTATGGCTAAAAATATTTCCAATCACAGAAGCAATTTGCAAAGAGGCTGCAACCTTCCAGCCTTAAATAAAAAGTTACAAGAATGTGGGTTTTACATTTTCTGGATAGAAAATATTTCATTTATAATTCTTTCTTTGTTCATGAGAAATAGCTGGAGGGAGATTAAAGAAAGAAGAAACAAGAAGGATGGGGAAAAAGTAAGTATAAAATCTACCATGGACATAGGGCCATGGAAGAACCTGTAAAGTGCACAAATCACAGGATGACAGCAGCCTGAAAGCATGCACAAGACAGAGAGAAATAATTTCATTTTAGCACAGGTGAATTTGGGATGGTGAGCTGAGATCTTGTGTCTCTTAAAAAGCATGTTACCCTGAAAGAACTGCTTTAAGACCTATGGGTATCTCTCCTGTTAGAAGCTGTATACAAATCACCTCTGAAGGAGGCACAGAACCATTTTGCTGAGTGTTGACCTAGTAAGCCCTGAATTTATGGACATGATTAACATGTGGTCTGATGAAGCAGTATGCCATAAATACTAGATTTTGGGTTGTCAGGTTTTTGTCAGATGCATCAGCCTGATATCAGCTCCTGTCCAGTGCCCTTCAGCCTGTGCCCTGCATGCAGATTTCTGGACAGACAGTCATGGTCAATTTTAGAATTAATTTGAGATATTTGCTCCTGAACTAAGTAAAAGCAGTTTGTGTGAAAAAAATCCCAAACCTTACATTTTATTGGTTCTGTTTGGGCTAAGAAACCACATATTTTGGAGACATTCTGGCTAAGAGTAACAACCTGTTACTGCATATATTCCAGAAGAGCATTGCCAGACATGGATGAAAGCTCTATAGGGTAAATAGAAATTTTTAATTTCATGCATCATTTGTAACTTGTTACACTCATTTCACAAACTCAGAATGTTGTTAATAAAAGCTAATGAGAAAGACCAAGTGCTTTCCTTTATACTTCAAAATTTTCTAGTATTGGATTCTAATTACCAACTTCTATGTTTTTCTGAGACCAAAGAAGTTGACTTTAAATTTAGAAGAAAAAAAAATAACCCTTAACTCTCCTTGCTCAAAACTAGAAATATTTAGGATATATTCAATGGATTTCATTTGTTCCTGACTTAATTTTCCTTCTTCACCTGTTATATCATGTTTTATTTAGTAGTTTAGAAATACACTACTGTTTTATCAGATGATTTCCTGCTTTCCCATGTTCACAATGTCTGTGTTTACATTTACAGATATGTTTGTACATTCTAATTTTAATAAGGACTCTTCTCAGCTCACAGTCACAAATAGCCTGTAATGAGGCTTTAGAAATGTCAAACCTAATGTAAAAAAGGAAAATATGGCAGACAAAGAGGAACAGGTCCTTCCTGCACAGAGATCAGAGGTGTCTGCTAAAATTTTTTATATAAGCAGTCAGCTGCCAGTTGAGGATTATTTCATAGGAAATACTCCCTGCAAAACCACTAGTCAGAGAAAAATAGGAAAAAAGAAAAGAAAGAAAAAGCTCTGAGTAAGGGATGAGACCTTTGATCCACAGAACATGCACATCCAAAGGGACACTCTCATCAAAATCATTATTGGTTAGCAAACCACTGGATAGTGAACAGAAGGTCAAAGATCAGAATAAAGAGAGCTAAAAGAGGGGAGAGGTTATGTCCTACCTGACGCAAAATACTCCCCAGTGAGTTTCAGGGAAATCTGATCAGTGTGCCCTGGAATGAAGAGTCCCACAGGACACTCCTCATCCACCTGCAGCAGTAATGACCCCCATGGACACAACGAGTGTCAGTGCTTCATAGAGCCAGAGCTTGGAGGAGGCACCTGAAGGAACTCTGATTAAGGTGCTGAATTTAATATAAGGAGTATGAACTTAATTTACATGTGAAGCTATGTGTTTAATATATATGCTTTGAAAATGTATCTAGTAAACCACACCTTTCAAAAAGGGATGTATCATTAGTGTTGTGTTTGTAGCCCTGCTATTACCTCTGCAGAATAAGTTTTAGCTCTTGGATTAAAGTTGTTTTGGCTGAAAAATCCAACAAAGGGAGAATGCACATTCATCTTTTCAAATAACACTTTTTTCTTTCTTTCACCTTCCTCCTCCTATTTTTAAAAAATTATTTCTAGCTGAAATACAACATTAATTCTGTTATTAATTTTCTTCCTTCTGAAAATAGCTACCTAAGCCTCTTGAAAGCTAAAGCATGAAATTTTCAGCATTAAGAAAAGCAATTGGTTTGATGTTCATACCCTAAAGTGTTCCCTAATAAGCATTTAAAATCACCAAGCAAAAATCTTGTCTGTTCAACATGGTGTATACACTATCTTGTTTATCTTACTTAAAAACTTTGAACTCTAGGAGTTTTTCTCTTTCAAAGACCCACTAACTTCTTTGGTATATGAAGTATATAAAACAAAAATTTCTATAGATTATTTTATTCTAGTACTAATATTTATAGAACTACAAGTAAATAGATAAACTTGTAGTAACTTGAAGTGAAAGTTTCTTTTAAGGGCAAGACCTGCAAAAGGTCAGTTTCTGGTTGCAGTCAGGCATGCAACTTAAGCCCCCAGTGGGCAAAATTCTATAAATCTGAAAAAACAAGAGAGTGGCTGCAGTTCAATCACCTCTCAAAATGCTTTAAAATAGTAAAAAGCAAGAACTTTATTTTCAGAGGAGAAAGATGAGAAACTAATCAATCTGAATTTGTTCTGAGAATTCAGAGAACACGGGGGTGTATTTTCAAAACAGAAACTAGCAGTTGAGAAACAAATCCTATTATTGCTTAATAGGATATTTGGGCAGAATTGCCATAAACTCTCTGAACACTTACTATAGAGTAATTTGGGTTACAGATGAGGGAAAAAGTTGGCAAAACAATTTATTTTTTTTCCTGAAAGAGACAGATACCCCAGAAGAGTACTTGTCAATTCAGTCTATCTCATTTCCAAAGCCACTCAGAGGTTTCTTCCTTAATGCACTTTCTCTAAGGTAAAATGCTAAATTAGAAGGAGTTATTTTTAGCTCAACCACGGCCTTAATTTTGCCTTGGGGGAAGAAAGCAGGACTTCTGAATTTAGTTGGAAAAGAGGAGAGATAGTAATGGTTTGTGTAGAAAAAACCACTAAATATACACTTTGTATTTTTCCCCAGTCTGATGCAGAAGGCCCTGGAGTATGATTTAAACTTGTATAACCAAACAGTCAGCAGAGCAGTTTTTTACTTCCTGCAGTATACTGTTGTGCTGAGTCTTCACAACTTATCCTGGGTTTAATATATCATAGGAAACATGAGTATAATTATTTTGGAGTGCTTTCAAAGCTCTAGGGCTTATTATTTTATTTTCAGGAGCTTATAAATTAAGCACCATGCTGAAGAAATTTTGTCAATGTTACTTGATTATTTTTAGATGGAAAAGGGAAATTTTCCTGATTATTAGGCTAGGGATGGGTCATGCTGCCACTTGAGAGAGGAACTCTCTAATCAGAATTTTAGTCTGTATAATCCTCTCACATGTGATGTGCTGAAACCTGGAGAAACTCTCCCTGTACCCTCAGCAGAGACAGACTCCCTAATATAGAACAGCTTCAAGAAGAGACAGCAAATCTCAAAGTCCTCATTAGATAATATAATGGATCATCAAACCACCTCAGTATTTTCAATTTTAAGGGTCTTTTAAAATTATAAATAAAAATTTTGACTGTTTCTGGATAACTTTCATCAAGAATGTTTGGAATTTACTCACAAATATCAAGGGTGAGGATTTGCAAACATCACTGCTGCCTCTTTCAATGCTTTTTGCCAGTGTTCTTTTTCATGTGTGATTTTCCAAAACACAAGGTATTTGATGCAGGATGTCCAAATGTGGGCATTCAGCCTGACAGACTACCTCTGGTAAAACTTACTGGATATTATATTGTGTCTTGGGCTCTCCAATATCCATATTCTTTGCAACATTTTCACTATGACTGTCATTGCTTTGCTACAGCAAATTGCCTTTCTTCCAGAAGTAGATTTTCATTTGGTTGCTCACTCTTTCAGGACAGGGATTGTGTTCTTCCTAAGATGCAAGTATGAACTTCTGAAAAATGGTCTCCTCACTCTTGCAAGAGCTTGTAGCTTAATTCATTTTTAATGAGAGGAGTATACAGCAGGGTATAAAATAGAGTATCAAAAATATAATTTTAAATATTTCTTTTTTCAATTTTTTTTCAATGAACTCAACATTATCTATACCAAGCAACTAGCAGCCTTGGTCTAGTGGAAGGTGTTCCTGCCCATGGAAGGGGGCTGGAAGCAGATGAACTTTAAGATCCCGTTCAACCCAAACCATTTTATGATTCTGTAAACACATATTCATAGCAGAGATATAATAAAACAACAAAAGAAACATGTAGCTAAATGTAGAAGTAAATGAATAGATACATTAATTAAACAAGACATTTAATTGGATTGCTTTAGTCTTACAAACTTCTCATTAGCAGGATTTTATTTATGATATAATCACACATCCTCAGTGCTGAGAGTCCTATGCTTCTTCAAGATAATGAATAATAAAAAGATAAGCAGACTACAGGGTCTTCTTAATAGCAATTACTCCTCAAATTATAATCTACATGAGACAAAAATCTTTGGGCCAGACTTTGCTCTCAGTTACCAGAACACACTGGAAAGCAATTTCTTGGCAATTACATTTGAACTCACTATTTCTAGCTGCACATTTGAAATTACTTTATGACAAAATAATTCCTGGTAACACTGAGTATCTTGAAACATTACTTTTTCTAATATAAAATAGGAGCATGAGATGATTCTTTAAAAGCAGCAGTCTTTCTTCATGAGTTTTTCACTGCTTTGCATGGAGCCATAAGTTTATCACTATCACTTTGCTCACAAATGAATTGAAGGCATTTAGAGAAACATATTTTAGGTAGGAAAAGAACATAGTAAAATTTATTTTGCAATAAGCATCCTTCCTCTAAGAAGAATGAAATGCTTTCTACACTTATTTGTAAAAACAAGAGTTGTATTTGTGGCCTCTTAGCCTTGGCACTTTGTCTTTAAATATTTGTTCTCAACAAATGCTTGTCATGTCATGATATCAAAAGAGGGCAAATGTCTAGACAAAAAACATTCATCTTCCAGCAAGTACAGGGAATCAGTAAAATGTCAGCCTGGTTTTAACCTTGCTTGTTTATTACATATTTCTATTATTTCTACCACATCCAGCAATAAATTAGGTAGAAGTCACAAGCCTTTAGCTTCCAGCAGTAGTTTTAGGTAAGGCATTGAAATATTGCAGTTGATCTGGAATTTTTCTACTACTAAGAGAAATATTAAAATACCTCTATTCAAGTACCTTATGACTGAGTCCCTTTTTATCTTAAAACTAACAAGGCTTTTACATAATTTGCAAAGAGCAAAATCTCAGTTTCATTTAATTTTCTATTATGAACAGTGATAAAGTTTGGCAGAAAAAGAAAGTGCATTAGAAAAGATGAGTTACTCACCTAATATATTACCCCTGATTTAACACTGTATTGCATCCTGGATTGTAGTTCCAGTGCTGAAGACATGGATTTCACCACATTTTTATTATCCTTACTGAAGACAAAAACATCTGTTGAGGAGGCCAAAACTAAACTGCAGGGAGAATGAAAGACAAATAAGGTTGTTAATGTCATAAATCCTAAATGTTTTTTCCTTCAAACCTACAGATAGCTGTGCCACCTTCTTACACAGACTTGAACAGAAGAGACCCTCAGGACAACTATATACTAGAAACAGACAAAAAATTATATCTATGCAATATATTCCTTACAAAGTATGGTTGCTTTGCCCAAGATACGCATCAGACAAAATAAGGAGTTACTCCCAGGTATATACTAGCAGATACTAACAGAATAAAGCAGAGTGTGGATCCTTCATGCTTTATTTATGTTGTCTGGTGCATACAGTCAGCCATTTGGGGTGTCTAGGCTACGTGCTTGCTGCTGCTACTTATGAGTAGAGGGAAGGAAGTCTCATGGGGTCAGAACATGGGATGGGATAATATCTAGACCCAGAAATTCAGAAACTTCAGGTCTACTGGCACAGTAGGAGTTACTGTGAGCACAGCACTCCAGGAAACAATGGAGATGAGGATATGGCCTTGTAACTAATCAATTCACTGAAACAGAGGAAAACAGGAGAAATCTGTTACCTTGATACTGCTCCAGTATTTGGACTGGAAAAATAAATAAGTCCCTGAAAATGTTAAGGGCCAGATTGGCTGGAGCTCTGGAAAACTGGCCGAGTGAAAGTTGTCCTTGTCCATGACGAGGAATTTTAAACAAGATTATCTCTACTAGATGATCTCTTCCAACCCAAACCATTTCATGATTCTATGAAGTTGCCATAAAATTTATGTTTTCTTTTCAGTTAGCCCAAAGTTTTTTCTGTATTAGGACTAATCATGAGGAAAACATTTGAGAAACAGACAAACATAAAGCCCCAAAATTTTATTTTTCCTTTAATTTGTTGGTGGATAACCTTCTCTTTATTAATCTAACATTAGTTTGGGACAGATACCAGATTACAGCATTTCCATTTCAGAAGGAAAAATTTAACTACTGTTAGGGGAATTTTGGTGGTAGTTCTACACCTTGTTGTTTTGTTCAGTTTTCTGTTATTCACTTAACATTCCTATGGGTCCTATGTAAAAGACATATAGTAAATCTCCATGGTTATAAAGCATGCCAAAAGCTGTAAAGAAACAAACTATCCCATGTGTTATCACAAGATCTCATCTGCTTTCTAGCATTACCCTTAGACATAACATTCCTACTGAATTGTTCAATTGGTTCCTGCTTCAGATATGAAGTAAATGTTCCAAGGTGTTTGGGTATTTTGGAAAAAAATTAGACATTTTTGTCATTTCAGACAATCACTTCAAATAATTAGACTAGAAGTTTTAATTCAAGTTTCACTGGAACTATGTTAGGAAGAAAGATATCCAAATGCAAAGAGATTGAGTTACCACTGAAGTATGTGGATGGGGCACTCAGAGACATGGTTTAGTGGTGGACTTGGAAGTGCCAGGTTAATGGTTGGACTTGATGACCTTAGAGATCTTTCCCAACCTAAATGATTCTATGATTTAGGACGTTGCTATACACAGACTTGACACAGAAGGTACTTGAGTACAACACAGACTAGCTTAATTTTTAAAGCAAGCTTTAAGGAATCTAGATTAAAATCACCTTAACTGTTTTAGGCTAAAAAAAAAAATTCTGGTTTTGATTCAGACAAAACACTGATAAAATGACTAGTAAATTAACTGAACTAAACAGAGGGAAGGCTTTTTATCCAGTGTATGTTTTTTATGCACTTTTTATGCTTTTTATGAAATGCAGCTATCTAGTTTTATTCCAGGGCAGCTATTACACTTAACAAGAATACCTTATTTTACTCAAACTAGTGCTGTAGTTTAAAAAAACAAAAACAAACCAACCAAAACTCTCAGGAAATGAGGTCAAATACTTTTGCATTATAAGTTTTTTGCCATGGTATTGAAATTACTTTAAAATGGTCACGTTCCAGTTAATTTTGTATTTTGGGTGAAGGGATTTGTTTATTTTTGTGTTTGCTGGGTGGGTTTCCCCAGGCCTAGTTACTGATGGACACAATGCCAAAAACAGTAAAGCCAGAAGAAGCCCCTGATGCACCAATGAGTTCTGAATGTTCTGTTCAGATGGCACTGATTGTCACAAAGGGAAAGTGCATAAAATTAGTGTATAGTCAAGGGGAACCCCATCTAATACTTTCTAATGCTATTTCTAGCTAGACTTATAAGTCTTCTCTCTGATCCTTAAACTCACACTACATCTGATATAATGTTTTCTTCTATAGTGTTTATCTGCTGGGGCAGGCTCACTATATTTCTCTGCCTCATTAACACTATTAAAATTTTGTGTTGGAAAAAAGGGGCTAAGTTCAACTAAGTTCAATGCCTCTTTCTTCATTTTCCTGTTTCTCAGATGGAAAGTCCTGCATAAATAAAATTATACTTTATTAGTAGGCAAAGAATGATAAAGAAGTTTGATGCAAATATAACACTTAGTGTTCCAATTTATTTTTGTTTTACATCCATTTTGCTTTGACAATATCCCTAATAGGAATTTCAGTGGAAAATACTCAGCTTCTTTCCAAAGTTCCCGTGTGATAGCTTGGATTTAAATGTAGTAGTGAATTCTCATGTTTTCCTTAGGGCAATCAGGGAGCAGAGGAAGGGAAAGTGGTAATATTAAAAATTAGAATTTTATCTCTCTTTATGTATATTTTATAAATATTTCTATATATTAGATTTTTTTTTTTTTTAATTAGAATTTAAGGAAGCCTGTCATGACAGAAGTAAAAATAGGCTTTTACTATATCTGGTGAAATACTAAGTACTGTAGAACAGAATTCTTGCCTTTGTTCAGCTGCTATTTCCCTAGGCTAGAGAATAAACTCAGCCCCCAAATCAGTTAGAAAATTGAGATTTTCAGTTTTAGGCCTGTCTTTTTATTTCTGTTTTTGATCACCTTCTTTTTAAAGGGAATTTAAAATGAGTTGGCATTTAAGTAATTTCTAGTGAAGTGTATTGGCAGAGTTATGTCTGGTTGTAACAACAATTTAGAGGGTGATTAGCAGCTGTATGCTAATTAATCAGGAAGGCATTGATTTCCTGAGAACACTTATTCTCAGTTCGATTACATGGTGTGTTTGTTTCATCTACAGTTAGGCAGTTTTCTGCATGCATTCTGTTCACATCTAATATTGCAGAAAAGATTTTCCAGAAAATTCACCAAATATCTTCTGTTGAACATTCTCCTTTAAGTGTCAGTCAGGTATAAGAAACTTATTACTAGTGATTACTGTTTCAAAAAATCCCCAGCATTTTGTAGTGCATCATATAAGCCTGTATTATTTTTAATATTTTGTGTAAAATGCTTTTGATTGGTGCATATGGATATGTTTCATCCAGAGACTGAGATCTGGAAAGAAAGGATTGACATTCATAGAATGTCAAATTTAGGAATCCTGGGGGATGTATTTGTTTAGTTTTAGGAATAGTTAATCCAGGCTGTCCCAGAGAAGGTGTCATGAAAGAGGTTGGTACCTCTTCTGCCTTTTGAACTTCATTCCAGTTCTGAGTGCAGACATCCTGCTGCAGTTGGAGGGAGCTGTGAATGGGCAAAAGGGAGATCTTCTGTGTGACTAGCTGGAACACTGAGAGCCACACTGAAAAGGCAGTATTGGTCTCAATTTGAAGGTTTTGGTATTTGCTCTAAGAAAAGAAGGCCTCCAGTTCATCACCAGTCGTGAGATGAAATCATGCAGGCATGATTAAGAGCAAATACTTATATGATGATTGTTTGCAGAAATTCTACAGTGAATAATGCACTCCACATTAGCATAAAGTGGCTCTGTCAGAACAGAAGTGGAGACAAATAAAAGGTTGTATTTTTGTGCACATTTTGTTGTATAGTTACAGTAATATTTGGGTTTAGGTATACACTGGGAAGGTTATAATTTCTCCTTATGAAAGTAAATAGGAATTGTCAGGACCAGCACTAGATGTTTACTGTAAAACTGTGGATTTTTTTCATTAATTTAGGATAGGTGTCTCCTGGGTGTTACTAGTGGTGCTAGGTCCATCTGAGCCTGAGACTGAAAGTTAACAGCAGTGAAGCTGGCCATGATTTTTCTTCTTTCAGCAAAGACCAACAGGTTTATTTTTCCCAATGCTTGTTTGCAAGTACCTCTGCAAACAAAAGAAAAATATGCATTTCAGTATGTTGGCTTTTCTAAAACTGATAGATAAAACTAAGATTTATGGAGAATTGCCTTTGGAGCTGTTTCTCTGTTCTCCACCTACAGAGTGGAGAATTTTCAGGGTCCTGTTAATTATCACAGTCTCATCCTTAGCCTCAGGGAAGCAGAAGTTGGGAAGAGCTGCCAAAGACCAGCTCTTGTGAGCCTTACATATTGTTGAATATGACCACTGAGGAGCATTGTCATCTGCAACAGATGAGATAATTTTAGGAAGCACCATGTTACAGGGTGCTAATTGACATAATAAAGAAGAGAATATATCCATCAAGCTGTGTTTGTGGGTAAATGGGAGCTAATTAAATTAGCAATAAAGCATAAGGACTGTAAAATAATATGTACTTCTTATACTTGCTGTAGCTGGTTCTCTTAAAGTAATTGTCTTAAGCAAAGATAATTGCTTATGTGCACACTGCTCTGAAAGAAAATAAGATTAAAGTAGTTATGTAAGAGATGCTAGTGACTAAGTTGCATCTAAGTACATGAAATATACTTGAGTTGGGTTGGCCAAGCAGACCAAAAAATTTAAGTCACACTATTTAAAATTCCATTTACTACAGGGCAACATTAAGTAGATAACATTATTTACTCCAGATGTTTTTTAACAGAAATTTTTGTTCATCTGGTATTTATCAGATGAAGGTGGTTATTCCCATCCTGATATGGATCTTCAGAAACAGAAAGATTCTTTACATCCATTGTTTGCAAAAGTAAAATGTAATACAATTTAAACCAGCCTTATCACATTTGAAACAAATTTTATTTAATGAGACGGAGAATAAATATCTCAGGCAGTTAATAGTCTCCAAGGAAATGCAGGTCAAACTGATATTTGCAATTCTGTGTATGTACTGTGTATGTTCTGTGTATGTTCTGTGTATGCTAACCAAAGTTTTGTTGTAATATAAGAAATGGTAATTGAAGTTAATAAAGAAGGAAATGGTTGACTGAATTATCACTAGATGGGAGCATAGACTGCAGTGGGTGAGAAGCAAAATTAAGCTTTCCAATATCAGTGTAACTGGAGGAATGCTGTGATATGTCTGCCAAGGGAGATTTTTATTCAAGACATGAATTTCTCGGCCTTCAGACTGACCCTCTGACCTGGCAGAAATCAGGGTGGCAGGCTTCACCAGGCTTGTACATTGCAATTCTCAACCTTTATAGCTAAAATAGCTTGTGAAATTGGAGATCCAATGACTCCTCTTGTCTTTTTGTTTGCTTGAATGTTGAAAGACCAATTTAAGACATTGGTCTTTCTTATTACATATTTAAGGATGGCTGGGGAGAAGCTGAGATATCACTATTGCCAAATGTTTCTTAGAGCCAAAACCAATTCAGTTTCAGACAGGACATCAAGAAGTCTCAGTTCTCACCTCCTCCTCACAACAGGGATAGCTCTGAGGTGGGATTTGGCTGCTCAGGGCTTTACCCTGTTGGATTTTGAAAACCTCTACAGCTGGAGTTTGTCTGGGCAGTCCCAGTGCTGGGCTGTCCTCAGAGTCAGAAATTTTTTCTGCATATCCAACAAGAGCATCTCTAGTTTCAGTTCATGCCACTGAGTATCTTCCTCCCAGCATGTGTGGCTGTGGAGGGCCTGACTGCCTCAAAATCTTCCAGAGGGCACAAGGGGGCTCTTGTTAGGAATCCACAGAGCTCCCTTGTATTCAGGTTTAACCAGCCACAGTTCCTCAGTTTCTCCTAACAGGGCAAGTGCTCTGACCTCTTCTATCCTGCTGAACTTCCTACAGTTTTTATATTTCTTTCTTGCACAGGAGGATCCTAAACTGGACACACTATTTCAGCTGATGGATGCTGGGCAGAGGGGGATGATCACTGCCTGTACTAACTGCCCATGTTCCTGCTCCTACAGCCCACCAAGCTCCCGCCTACCTTGCTGTCTGGGGCTCAGCTCACTGCCCACCAGGTCCCAGGGACTGTTCCTCAGGGCTGATCCCAACCTGTCTGTCCAAAACCTGTGCTGTCACAGGTCTTTATCTGTCCCAGAAGCAGCACTTGGCACTTTTCCCTGCTAAATTTCAAAAGTTTCCTACCCAACCATTCTTTCAGCCTGTTCCAACCCCTCTGGTAGGGACCCTCCTCTCAACAGTATCAACAGGTTCTCCTTGAATTTGTGTCCTCTGTGCCCTCTATAAATGTGCACCCCATTATATCCTACAAATCATGGACAGGGATGTTTACCCAGTGGAGGCTCCTGCAGTTGCCCTTTTGTTACTGACAGGCTGGTACAACACAGAGAGCACAACCCATTCACCATCACCTTCTAGATCTGATCACCCAACCCTTCCTCCTTAACCTCTTGTGTGCTCATCCAGATCATAATGGCCTGTCTTGGATGCAGAAGTGCTATGAGACAGAGGGTGTTGAAAACCCTGCTAAAGTTGAAGTGAATGATGCCTGTTGCTCTTCATCCTAGTTTACCAATTAGAGAAATATAATTTGCATGGTACACTTACCTAGATTTTTTTTAAATTCAAATTTCCCTCAAATTTATTTGACAGTTTGAAGTACCCTATTTCTATTGCATTCTATCTCAAAGTGAAGAAAGTTTGCTAAGAAAATTCTAAGTACTTAATGAAACATACACCTGGCTTAACCTTTATTATGAGATGGTGGGTAGCAGTGGAATGAATACTGGGAAATTTCAAGTGAGGGTGGAAGGAAATGTATTTCTTTTTAGTGTTGCTCTTTCTGCTTCTCAACATTTTTTTCACAGCAAAAATAATAACATATTTCTATGTGTTTTGTAATTTTACTCCTACTTACCTTCTGCTCAGCAATAAAAAGAAGAATAATTATGTAATTTACAGAAGGGAAAAGCTAAGGTAAAACTTATTTTAGGGATTGTTGCTGAACTCCCTCACAATTTCTACCGAAAGCATCTGGAAAGCTAATGTTCTACAGAATATAATACACTTTTTTCAGTGCTATTTAATTACCAAGTCACTATATGAAGCACATTTCATGGCCATAAGTAGGAAGTTTGCATTAGCCCCTATTAAAATGTCATTAAAGATGGCACTTAGAAGGCTTAGAACATATACTTGTGATCTTTTTATCTCTTTTATAAGTTTTTTTTTTTAGAAATAAATTAGATTTTAAGATCAAGGCACTTTTCAGGGTTGGTGTTTAGAATGCTGGACTTTTTATAATCCACTAGCTTCAGGGGTCATTTGAGAGAAGCTTGAGTTAGGAAAATAAAACCCCATCCCAACAATGAAGAAATGTTGGCTTCTCATTAGATAGTGCAGTCAAGGGGATGAACATCCTCTTGCCAAGAGCCTTTTTTATCTTGTCCCACGAATTATGTTTAGAAAAGTGTAATGTTATTTGTATATATGGCCATGTGTGTGACCAGACATTCAATGTAATTCAGAACCCTCAGAGAGAGATCTACTCAGGTTTTTGGACACACTGTAAAGTTGTTGGATGTCAACCTTTCATGAAAGCAATGAGAAGCAGCTAATTTATACTGATATTTTTACCTCCACCTTTTAAAGACCTAAATATCATTGAAAATCTGACTCCTACTTTTTAATCTCTTTAGTAAGATAAATTGGGCTTAGAGCTGATAACAAAGTGAAATTTTATGGCTTGTAATATTACAGAGGTCAGGCTAGATGATCATTCAAGCTTCAAAACTCCATAAGAGAAACCTGATATAACTCACAGCATTTGGTTTCAAGATTTCCTCTTTATTCACAAATTTCTCTGTGTCCCTCATGCTAGGACATTCTTCTACTTTTTTGAATACATAAATCACAAGACAAGAGCCATTAGAGATGGCAAAGATCTAATTAATCATTTATCTACTCCCTGCCAAAGAGAATACTGTTAAAAAAAGAAGATATTTCAGATATTAAACTGATGGCTGAATAATGCCACACTTACTCTTAGCCCAAGGGCCTATATCTTTTAGAAAGCAATTTCTATCTTCTATCACAATCTATTTCAATCATCAATATTGTTCTTTCCCTGAAGGGGTGCCCTCCAAACCTCCTTAAGTTTGGCACTCTTAGCCATAACAATTCCCATTCCATTAAACCAGCCCATGTAAATGGAGAAGATGCCTCAGCTCAGTTCTGAAGGATTATTACAGCAGTCACAGCCACAGAGATTTATAAAGTCACTTGTTTTTTTATCTCCAGTGCCTCCTGGACTTTTAGCTCCTCAATTAATAATATTTTCATTACAGAGGTTACACTTGGATAAAAAGCAAGGTTGTCATTCTTCTACAAATTATAAGTTCACACTGTCCTGTTATATTTAGGTGCTACATTCTGAGTCTAGACAAATATTTTGTAGCAGTGTATCCTCATGTACCAAAAACAGAGAAGGGGATAAAATGCAGTAACTACAGAAAAAGTTGTCCACTGGAAAACAATACCCAAGTCTGTCACAGTAGAAAGCAGAAGTACAGGAAGGAGAGATAGACACAGAAACAACCCTGACAAGAACCCAGGGAATAAGATTCACAGGAAAAAGCTCATTTGATATCAGGAAAATCATGAATCATCAATATAGCACCCAAGAAGTACAGGTATTTTGTATATATTCATATTCAACATAACATAACATAACATAACATAACATAACATAACATAACATAACATAACATGTTCCTTTACAAATATGAGGACTTGACAGCAATATTGGAGTTTTGCAGAAAACTAATGATGCCACTGAATAAATGTCAGGCTTCACTGTTTGTCCTGTTAATGGTCTCAAATATATTAAAAAATTCACAATCCTCCAGACCACAGGAAGAGAAGCAGCTAAAAAGGAGTTTATCTGCACAGCAGATTCCTCTCCACTGATTTAGTAAAGAAAATGGAATATTTTAATGATTTTTTTCTTTTGTGGGATTAGCTTTTGTATTAATGCTCAGCATCACTGACTCTAGACATCATATCTCACTCTCTACTTTCTTATTGATTTATGCCATAAAATTTTGGATGGAAAGCAATAAGTAATATTTTCTCTCATATTGAAGAATAAATTAATCTATTTTACAGTCCACAACCTTAGGGATTCACTTGTCCCATTCACTTAACCCAGAATAACAGTCTGACCCTTCCCAAAAAAACTAAGTAATAAAAAAAAATGACCCGGTCATGTAACAGAAAAAAATCAAACCAAACAAAACAAAACAAAAAAAAAAAACAAAAAAACAAACAAACAAAAAAAAACAAAAAAACAAAACAAAACAAAACAAAAAAAAAACCAAAAAAACAAACAAAAAACTAAACAGCAAGAATATAATCTTCTTTCATTTTTTCCTCTCTATAGAATTTGTACTATTCACATCTGGCCCAGTACCTATCAACTTGCTTATTACCCAAATCAAACCTCTTGCTGGTAACTTTCAGTCAAATTTTACAGCCTATTTGATTTATTTAGGATCAGCAGGAAACTGACCAACACTGAAGGGCTAAAATTTTGTTCTAAATAACAGAATTCATCCACGCTACACAACACCAGCCATACCTCTTTCCTTAAAAACATTCCAGATTAAATCTTAATTTTAGATGCCTTGGCCAGATTAAAGAGAGGAGTTGAAGAAGAAAAATATTTTTTAAATCCTCATTGTGAATTATGTTTACTTCTTTTTTTTTCTTTCCAAAGAGATCACTTGGCACTCTAATAAACAAAACAAAGCAGAGAGACTAGATTTGATTTTTCCTTTCCTAAAGATTAATAAAAATATAAGGCAAAAAAAAGGAGCCAGGAATGTATGTCTAATTTACCCTAAGGGTGGCATCTGACCTCTTGTGTTTTTGCTGGGGCTAGAAAAGAGCCTGGAAATGCCATGTCCTCTGACATAAATAGGAGAAAACACTACCTATGCTGATTGTGGTTTGCTGCTGATAGAACAAAATCTGTTGACAGAAAAAGATCTGTAAATGTTTAGAGATGGTACTAACACATGGTTTTCTAAAAGTAATCCCAATAGACTTCTCACAGGTTTGCCTTCATCTTTACAATGAAGGTGACCTCTCCTCAAGCAGAGACCAGCAGTTTCATCTAAAGAAATCTAAAAGAAAGTGTACTGAAATGCATCCAGGAACAATGAAAGCTCAAGGTTTATTCTGGGGAATCCACTGACTTTTATGGGTCAATTTTATCAGTCAATTTTTTCAAATTCTGCAGAAATTCTGGGATGGAACAGGACATATTGGTCCTTGTTAAAGCACATGAAAACACAGTGTGTGTTCATGCCCAGTGTGTGTGTGTGTGTATACATATGTTATGCAATATGGCAATGTTTGTATATAGATATACAAAGCAAAACAGACTGCCAACAGTTATCAAAAGTCTGTTGAATTAAATGGTTCTGGAAACTTCTCCAGTTGTCAGCAGGAAATAATCACCTTCCTCTGAATTCTTTTTGGTACAGAGGGAGTATAACACCCTCAAAATAATACACTGAGTGCTGAAAACCCACTGAGAACTCCAGGTGGTGTTGATGATGATCTTATCATATAGAGAGTAATTTGTATTCTGATCCTACAAGATAGATGTGGTAGTGTGGCTCCTGACAAGTTGGATCTGCTGTTCAGACAATCCCTCAAGGAGCAGCAGCAGCCCAATTAGACTTAATGAATCACTTACACTCCTTGATCACTTAAGCCAATAGACTCTTTCCTGGAGGTTTCAGTTCTGCTTCTCCTACTTTGATCTTAGACATGCAATAACCTCTTCTTATACTTGAGGAATTTTGATTTGGATAAGCTCATTGAAGTGCACAGCTTTATTTTTTTCTTTCCCTTATTGGTTAATATTAGAAACAACCTTTACAAGTCTATGTGATTTTAATGTTTATCTTCTGGGGACCAAGGAGTTTCTGACCCACATGTAAATATTTGCATTCACATCTAAGGAAAAAAAAATCAACAGCCTGGGGAGACAATTACTTTCATGTGATATGGTAGTCATTGTTCCATATATTATTCTAGAAAGTATTTTATAAAATGTAGGGGGAAAACATAGATAATATGAGTCATCCAAACTTTCCTGTCAAAAGTAATTTTGTATTTCTTCACATGTGTTTCATATACAGTAGTATACTTTTTTTAAGGTCAAAATATGGCATGACTTAAATTAGATGTATGAAAAATTGTATGAATCAAATTTAATTTTTCCTAGGATAACTGGTCTACAATCTAAGATGCACATTATTTCTTTATTAGAAAAAAATAAATACTTTGCTATATGTTCTAGTATATAACATAATTCTGTCATCAGGTTAGTGAGAAATGCCAGGTAGAGGATCCATTATTTTGCTATGCTAGTGTGATTATACAGAATGATCTGTGTATGGGTATGGAGAAGGGAATACCTTACTGTATTTAATTAATCTCTGCTTCTTTAAGTGCTTGTGACAGAAAGAGCCACCTAGTTCTTACTTCTATAGATGGTGGTACTAGAATAAAACCTTTCATATTTTGTCATTGGAACAAAATTCTCAGCCCTGCACAGCAACAAAAGCAGCAAAGCCTCACTTGTGTAGAGCTGTCTGGAGAGGGAGTTGCATGATGTAGTCAGAAGAAACACTATTTTCACTGATGTACATTAAAAACTTTTATGCCCTTTTCAGGCATAAGAACCTCAATCTTAAGCAAGACCTGGGCTTCATTAACCTAAACTGTCTCATGAAAATACTCATGTATACATTGCTTTCAAATATCCAACATGAGCATGTTGTTTGCTTGGTTGGGATTTTTTTCCCTTTTTTTCCCCTGTAGCTGTAAGATGAAACAGTTCTGTCTCCTTTTCTAGTAGGTATGGAACTTGCCTTGGAACTATAGCATCTGCAGCCTCCTCCATCTTTTGGAATCAAATCTCAATTTTTTTTTTTTTTTTTTTGTATCTCACAGAATACCATAGTCACCTGGTTGTGGGTTGTAAGGATGCTAAGAATATATCTAAGTTTTATAACTCAGCTTCTCTATTTGGTCCCAGATTCCTATTCCCCAGCTGCCCACATTCCTCAAACATTAATTTTCTTCTGAAAAATACTTTTTCTTTCTTTTCCCTTTTTTTTCTTTTTTTCTTTTACTGCAAACCATCTTGTACTCTCCAAAATAAAATCCAGCTGCCCATCTGAATAATGTTGTAGTGCCTACTCCCAGCAAGTATGAAAGGCAGGACTGCAGCTGGCAAAACACCCTCCCCCTCTGCTATATTCATTATTTTGGTGCAATTAGAGCAAAGTTTCCAGCCAGTGGTGACTGAATAAAATGCTGTTGTTGCCTGGTACCATTGAGGGATGGACCGAAAGGAAAATGGGGATTCTGTGAATACATAAATCAGTGAACTCTTTCAGTCACAGAGCTGGAAAATTCATAGTTTTACATAGGACTCAAGTCAAAATGGGTGTTGCTGGAAGTGAAGTGTTAGAAGGTGCCCCCAGAAGCACTACTTGATGTTCAGGGAACTCTGCTGCTGAAACAGTATGAGCTGTGCCATTGTCAAAAAACAGAGGAAGTGACCCTAGACTTTCAACTTCAGCCTTTAAAGTGGTGTTTAGCAGACTTATATGTCTAATTCTTTTGTTACTCCATCAAAACTGAGACAATCTTTTCCTTGAAATAATGCTAACATTGTGCTGTGAAAAATCTTGTATGACATTTTTATACCTCCCTGTTTCTTATTTCCTCCTTGATTGTTGATAACTCCTGGTCATAGCTTATATGACGTGTCAGATCTTTAGTATTTTCCAATATACTTTTCTCTTTTTTCTGTACATCAGATAGCAGGTTTATTACTTATTGTCAGCACAACTAATTGAAGCAGAGATCTTTAGAATATACTGTGTGGTGGACTTGATCTCTGACATTGCATTCTAGAAAAGGTTTTTTTCTGTACATGCATTTTAGGATTTTGAGTCAGTTTTTCTCTTCCTTATTTATTAGCTTAATGAATTGTCACCTTGAAGTCAATATGATGCAATAACAGTAAAGCAGTAAAAAACATCAGTGACACACATACTAACCTGTACTTAGCAGCATAATTAAGGCACATTGGAAATGACATACTCTCACTTGAAATCTTAAAGAAACCTGAATTTAAGGAATCACAGCAATGAACACTTTTGCCTTCTAATTCACAAAGTGTAGCTAGAACTTTCCAAGCACCTACTTTGGCCCATAATTTGCAGTGCTGTTAATAATAAAGTTAATAGCTTACAGATGCAGACACAAATGAACATCAGAGCACAGATGGTGGTTCAGGCTAAGTAGGGAATGGGGAAGATTTTTAATTATGGCATTTTGAAGGACATATTTAAAGCACAAAACTCTGTTTTCACATGTCTCTCAGCACCTTATGGTGATTTCTGTAGAAAAAAAACAATAAAAAACCCACAAACTCAAACATGTGGAAGCACCAATACGACTTAGTGGATATTGCACAGACGGGGAAGCACAGAGTGGATATTTTGAGAAATTAACCGATGTCAGTAGTACTTAAAAACTTCACTTTAATATTTCCTTGGTATTTTTATCTTTTAAGATTATTGATCTATTCACTTTACAAGTGCTCTGTTCACTTTGCTCTCATTGTGTCTATCTGCCTTGGCATTTTCCATTTTAGGAGTCACAGCAAGCATGTAGCATCTGTGAGACTGCTCAACAATGGTAAAAAGTCTGACAAAAGCACTGTATATTTGCTGGCAAAACTAAAGGACTAGAGTCTTGAGCATGAGTGTCTTGACCAGATCAGATTTAGGCAAGTGAGTTGCACCTCAGCAGAGGCAAGTGGCAGACCATCACTCACATTTTTTTTAGTTTCCATATGAAGTGTCAGAGTTCCTTTCCAGTGAATGACATAGAAATTGCTTCTGCTCCCACTCTTCTTCTCACAAGGTGACAGGCTGAGTTAAGTCTTGCCACAGCTGCTTCTGACCCAGCTGCTCCCAGGAAATCCTTTGAACCCAGAGTCAGCATTGGAAAAAATATGAAAAATGTAAGAAAGCATCAGTCTGAGACAAACAAATCTGTTTTATGCAATGATATAGTGAGCACATTATTTTATAAGATATTTTAAAAAATGTTTATTTACTTTAAAAAATTAAAATAAAATTTTATTTTTAAAAATAAGTAAATAAATGCTTGATTTTACATTCTTGCAGGGAAGATATTTCACCTGCATACTGAGATGCTAAAAAGGGATTGTTAATGCTTGAGTGCTGAATAAAACTTAACACATGCACAGAAATCTGATCCCAATGCTCAAACTCCCTTTATCTCATGAAACCTGTGCCAACATAGCTGGCAATGCTTCTGAAAGGAATCACTGTCCACTAAAGTAGAGTAGACAGCAGACAGCAGTTAATTAACACAGGCTGTGGTAGAACTTTTCTGAAGGAAGTCACAATTTTGATTTGTTAAATGTTTGCTAGAGCTCTCTGGAAAGATTCTCTGAAGACATGTCTCTAACTTGGATTCCTGATTTTGTTTTCATGTGTAACTGTAGTGCTCTTTTCACTGAATAAAAACCTGCACAGTTCTTATCTCCTTGCTTTTCTTCCTGTACTGGTTTGCTTGCCATGGTTTTGGCAGTGGGGGCTGCAGGGATGGCTTTCTGCCAGAACTCCCCCATGTCCAATGAAGCCAATGCCATCTGGCCCATGACAGCCCAGCTGCTCCAAGACAGAGCCACAGGCAGAGCTGGCCAAGGCCAAGCCCATCAGTGACAGTGGGAGTGCCTCTGGGATAATGTGGTGGTTTTAAGACAGAAGAAAACTGCTGTGCACCTACAGCTGCAGCCAGGGAGAGGGGTAAGACAGTGTGAGAGAAAGAGTTCTCTAACACCAAGGTCAGTGCAGGGGGACAGGAGGTGTGCTGGATCTGTAGTTTTTTCTTATATGTTCACATATAGATACACAAACAATGGGATGGGATTGCTGGAGCAGCTGTCTCAAAGCTTTTATTCCATTATCATCATCAGTCTCATTTTACAGAGCCAAGCATGGGAGATGGAAACAGCTTCAGCAGCTACAACAGCAGAGGAAGTTCTCTTTGTTACAAAGTCTTTTAACAACTTTCTAGCCAATAGCATAATGTTAAAAGCAGACAAGCATTTGCTAAAGCCAATTAATAAAATTAATAAATTGCTTTGGACGATGCTTTCTTGTAATAGCTTAAAAACAATGGATAAAGCTTCATTATTAAACTTACATATTTGTACTATCCTGCTTAACATTTTCCTAAGGCCTGTCTGTTTCTTGTCCTTGCACCTTCAGCTTTCTTGCATTCTTCCATTCTGAGATTTGCTTTCACACAGCTTTCTGAGAGTTTTATGGCTTTTCTATTTCCCACAGAGGTGCTCCAAGCCCCTGCAGGCCCATGGCACAGAGCATGGTGAAGCAGCTGTGCCTCCAGCCCGTGGGGGAGCACAGAGAGCAGAGATCCAGCTGCAGTACATGGAGCATCCCATGGCAGAGAATGACATCTGATCAAGGGTGTTACTCCTGTGCTGGAGCAGGCTCCTGGCAGATCCTCTGGCCCTGCTGGAGCAGGTTTGCTGGCAGCATTTGTGGTTCCATGGGGGGCACACTCTGGAGCAGCCTGTTCCTGGAGGAGTGCACCCTGTGGAAAGGACCTATGCTGGAGCAGTTCAGGAAGAGCTGCCATGGGAAAGACACATTTTGGAGAAGTTGTTGGAAGTCTATCTGCCAAGGGAAGGAAATCCCATTCTGGAGCAGTAGAAGAGTATGAGATGTCCTCCCCCTGGGAAGGAAGGAGCTGTGTAAACAACCTGTGATGAACTGATCATAACCCTCATTCCCTGCCCTCCTGTGTGATTGCAGGAGGAAAGGTGGAGATGAAATCAGGAATAAAGTTGAGCCTGGTAAGAAAGGGAGGAAGGAGAAGGAGTTTTTAAGCTTTTATTTTATTTATCATTACCATACTCTGATTTAATTGGTATTAAACTAAATTATTTTCCCCAAATCTGTTTTGTCCATGTTGTTAACAGATGAGTGGTCTCTCCCTGAACTGATCTCTACTCATGATCCTTTCACTCTGTTTTCTCTCCCCTGCCAATTTAAGGATGGGATGATAGAGCAGCTTTGGTGGGCACCTGGTGTGCAGCCAGGGTCAAACCACCACACTTGCAGACCAACTCACAGCAGGGAAGGCAGCAGAGAGGAAGCACAGGAATTTAGCTGACTGATTGCATCGTTGTTCTGTGTGGGATTCAGATGAGTGTGATTCTAGAAAATGTTGTGTTTCGGTAGGACTACTGTACTCACCTAAAAGTATTCTTGCTTGAGAGTAATTCTCCTGTTGAATATTAATGCAAAGAAATATATATATGAATATTTATTATACAGACCACATATTTTGGTAGTAGGCTTACAGTTTAAATTATTAAAAAAGAAAGAAATAAATAGGTCATGTTTTTCATCATTGCACTTAGACCATTTCTGGACATAAAACATGTGAAGGAAAAACTTCAAGCAAAACCAAATCTCATTATCCCAGCAGTTATTACCAACCTAATATAGGAGGTTATAAAGACCTTGCTATGTAGACCTGTTTGCTCTATTTGTTCTGTGCATAAACATCTACTAGACCTCTAACTCCAAAGTCTACATTTTCTTAAAACCTCTTCTATAATTTATGAACAGAGAATAGTGCATTCATTCATAGAAATGAGTGTCTTGAGAGTGAATTTTACATCCTGAACAGAAAAGTTTTACCAAGTGATTTGGCACATTGCAATTGTATGACTAGGAGTAAATAAAAATGTCAACAGTTCTTTTAAGAATTCTCATAGCAAAAGAAGCAATTCTTACATATTTGAAGGGAAATTGTTAATGAAGTTCCACTTACAATGAAAGGCAGAAAAACCCCCCACAATCTTTGGTCATGAATATGACTGCTGCCTGGTTACTGCCTGCTGCCCCATCATTGAAAACACTTTGGTTGGATGGGGCTTTGAGCATTCTGATCTAGTGAAAGTGTCCCTGATCACAGCAGGGGTTTGGACAAGCTGATTTTTAAAAGTACCTTCCAACCAAAACCATTCTATGATTCTGTAATTTATTTGCATGAGAGAGAATACTTCCCAAGAACCTGGACATAACTTCATTGCTTAAAACGTTTGAGACAGTAATCCTTGACATGATGACTCTATTATTATGAGAAGTTAATAGAAATTAAATGCTGGAAATAAATTACATTATACTTATCTAACATGGTTAAGTGGTGATGAGTTAATTTGGGCCAAAGTCTCAGTTAAGAGGTATGGTCTCAATTCCTCTTGCATTTTATTATGAGAAAGGGAGTGAGTGAAAGCTGTCAAAAACACAGGGAAAGAAAATCAATGATTAGAATAAAATTTAGAGAAAACTTTGCAGAATTTTACTGAGATAAGCACAGTAGCACAGCTTCTACAGATCTGGGCAGATGGAGACTCCATTTGGCTGAGTTCACAGTTCTGCACTCAATATGAGCACAGAAGTGCCAGACGTCTGAGAAAGGGCAAAGAGTATTATTAGTTTCTGGAAAAGAAGGTTGGGATCCATAGACACCCTGTTGGCAAAGGTTTCCAGGAAGTCCTAAATCAGTACAGTGTCTCAACCCTTTCATTTTCTTCACATTTTGAAAGTCAGCATTTCCATTTCACAGAGATCTATTGTTGTAGGGATATTTGTTTCAATCCAGCCTGGAATCAAACCATGCTTATTTTGAATAAAGACCCTAAAGACCTTTCTTTCATCCATATTTTGTCTAAATATTTGCATTTAACTCCTTGGGTTTAAAATTTGTGAGTTTTATGGGAATTTAAATTTAGTTCTATTTTTTTTTCCATTCAGTTATTTTGGATGCCTTTTTATCTTGCATTCAGCTACTACTGTTTAGGAAAGAGTGAAGAATTTTAACTTGCTTTTGAGATCCAGCAATAACCTTTTAATGCCATAATCAAAGAAGATGGATCTTGTATTATAGAGAGGCTTAGATTTGCTAGGCTGATTGCCTCACACATAGTGTGCACACAGGCAAAAGAAAAAGAATTTTAAAGTAATGCATGCAAGATGCAAAGTATCTGTAATCTTTAGTAAGACACTGCAGCTGAACAGAGTCATACTTTCATAGGCAGAGATTTTCTAACCTAGCAAGCTAAACTTTCATCAGTATTTTGCAACAACTGCCACAAAAATCCATTAACAATGTTTAGAGGCAAAGTTATGGAGTGACACTGATTGCATACAGTAATTAAATTTGTCCATGCATGGTTAATAGCTGTGTATGGTAGAGAAAGGAAGGGAATCTGGAAAATATGTGGGTATACAGTGGAAGCAGTAGAGCAAATGTTTAGTTAACCTTTACATTTTGAGATTTTTTGACTCATCCTACTTAGAAAAATGAATTTATGTCATAGTTAAGCATAGTTTGGATTGAAAAAGACTTTTAAGAAAAAAGTTACCTGTCTGGAATACTATTTATCATGTGATAGTGCCATGAAAGTAAGGCACTTCAAATTAGAATCTTTAAGATAGATAACTTTTAAAGAAAGCCAAAATAACAAAAGTGAATTCTTTTCTTTTACCCAGTATTTTCTATGATGTGATGATATAAAGAAAAATTAAAAGCAGTGCCTTTCCAGACCAAGAATAGGAATAGATTTTAGGGAATACATTTGTAATGGGAGACAATCGAGTGAAGACTGTTGTTTCTTTCCTTCCAAAGTCAGGTTTAAAAACACATTTTCACAGAGATTTTCTGTGTATGGAAACAGAGCATTTTGGATTGGTAAGTACAGACACAGCCTTCCAAAACAGTATTTTATATTCCTTGCTTTCACACATATTTAACTAGTCATTAAAAAATAAAAAATCTGGACTAAGTTTTTCTTCCTCTCCTTTGTCTCACTTTTCCTTATAGCTCTAACAATGCTAAATACATTTTCAGTTGGCTGGCATCTGGGATGCAAAACCTCAGTCCAACATATTAGTGTGATAAAGCTACAAAAATTTGAAAATGAGATCAGGTAATTTAGCAGGAAATATGCTTAACCAACAGTGCTTTGTAGTAACAGTGCTCTGTGCTCATGGAAGATATGCTTCAAAGGTAAATACGTGCTTCTACACACAGGTCAATGACTTGTTTCTGTTAATGAAAAAGAAAGGGTTGTAAATAACTCAGGTTGCACCAAGATAAAAGAATACTTACAGGCTCTACTCAGCTTTCTCAAACACACAATGGCAGCTTAATTTGGTTGGAACTTAATTTACAGATTTAGAGTGCTGGTTCTAACACAAGTAATTTATGACATTTACGCTGCTATTAACTTGATTAAAATTGCTATACAAAGGAAATATGTTTACCTCTTGTGGTTGTGGGTTTCTAGTGGAATACCATAATAGCACTGCATTTTTAAAAAACAGTGTTGATTTGTAAATTTCTTTTTTAAATGTATAAGATGATTCTTCACAGTAATATAAATCTGTTCAAGTAATAGAACTACATTGACCTTTTCCTCCAAACTGGAAAAAGAATCACATGGAGATAGAAGATCCAAGTCTAAGACTATTTAGACCTAAAAGCAAGGAAAACCCATTATAAATTCAGATTATAAAATCACAATTACAATTTATAGTGACAAATATCATAGGATCATAGGACAGACCATTCTGGAAGGGACCTTGGAAGAACATCTGATCCAATCTTCCATGAGAATGGGAGCCTAGATGAAATTATCTAGCATGCTGTGCAATTGCACTCTAAAAGCTCTATTGATGGGGACTCTGCCACATCCCATTCCAGTGAATGGTAGTTGGTAGTTAATGGTTTTTTTTGTGCTGAGATGAAACCTATCCTGTTGCTTCTGGTCTTCTCCATGTCACTCTTTGTGAAGAAAGAGCCTCTGTTCTCTCTTAGCCGTGTTTTAATGTGATGAGCTTCCCTTAAGCTGTCTCTTCTCCAGGGAGAAAAGACCGAACACCTTCAGTCTTTCCTCAGAAGGCAGGTCTTCCAGCCCTTTGGTCCTCATGTGGAGCCTCTGATTTTCATGTCACTCTTGGATTGTTGGGACCAGAATCCCACAGTACTCCAGGTGCAGCCTGGCGAGTGCAGAGTAGAGTGGGATGATCCTGACTCTAGCTCTGCTAGGGAAGCCCTTGCACGTTTAATACAGAATGTGGTTTACCTTCTTTGATACAGAAGTGCACTGCTGATTTGTGTTCAGCTTGCTGTCCACAGGACCCCAGGAGCCATCCCAGCAAAGCTGATCCCCAGCCACACAGATCCTATTCTGTACTGGGCTGTTTGGTTCCCTTCCCCCAGATGCAAGGCTTTATACTTTGTTAAACATCATATTCTTGTTAACCCACTGCTCTCAAATTTTCTCCAGATAATGAAGACTAAATGTTACTGCTACAAAATCTTAAACTCACCACATAGGTTTTATTGGCAAATAATTCATGTTGAATACAATAAATTTTGGGAAAACACACCATATAAAGTAATATAAGAAACTTCCAGGTGCATATATTCTTTATGCTGAATCACTGCTCTGTCCCTAAAGTATTTAAAAGAGAAAGGTAAATTTGTCCAGCTAGATTATTTAGGTGAATTAGGCATTTAGAAGACATGGCATCAGTAGGTATGATTCTGATGTTTCTTCACCTGTGAAATATTAGGACTGACTTTGAACAATATTTCCATGTGGTAGATATGAAGCTGCAGTACGAGGAGCCAGGCAGACCTCTAGCTCTGCTCTGTCTGCAGCCTGGCTTCTTCCACAGTGCCTACACAGTGCTGCCTACTGCTAACCACTTGGCAGGCAGCAGCTCACACATTCTGTGTGGAACATATTTCTGTGTTACTGTTGTTCTTTCTTTCCTCTTTCTTGACCTTACCCATCTGCATGTTTTGCCTACCAGTTTTGTCATTAGCATAGACCCTGATCCTTAAAATGCTTAAGCACGTGGGTAAATTCAATGTGTTATGTATACCTTTTTGAAGGTTCCAGCTTGTGTGAATTCTATTTTAAAATAATCTTTCCTGCTGGTGTTGCTGCTTAGCTTACTTGTTATGACTGCCTTGTGATCTTAGGATTAAGACTGCATTGTGAACATGTTCTCATCTTCTGCCAATATGGACACTGGGTTATTCTATACACCATGATAAGGTAGTTAACATTAAATAATCTTTCAATAAATTAAATAAAACTGGATGTTTTTATTTAATTTCTAGTTTCCATGAATTGTAATATAAGATTTTATCCATTTCTTTTTCTGTCCTTTTATTTTTTTAAAATTTTATTTATTTCTGGAATGACACAATATATAAAGATTTGATTTCTCAGAACAGTTTCTGATGCTGTCCTCTGAAATCCAAAATATGAAATTAGAATGTTAAGTTCTAATTACCTCAGATGCAATATGAGACAATTTTTGTCTGCATATTTTAATTTTGTGAAATAATAAAGCAGAAGCCAGAATTTTACAATCCACATCCTAAAATTTTTGGGTTTAATTATTTTAGGCTTTTATTAGTTTAACAAATCATCAAAGACAGGAATTAAGTGAGCAGAAGTAGCTTTACTTGGAAGAAATAAGGAAAAGTGACTTTCAAATAAACCTAAACACTTGTGTCTAGAAACTAGAAATCCACTTACACTCTGCCTGCATTGTGGAGTATGATGCAGAAAGCAAACCAAATTAAAATTTTTGTACAGTACCATATCTCTAGAGTATGCATTTTTTTGCTTTACGTCTATCAATGAATAATTTTGATTTTTTTCCCCTGAAATTTATTCACAATCATATGCATATATATTGGCACCTTGTATTTGCTTTCCAGAAAATTACCTCTGTGCTCACAGTCATACATATATTAATGGAATTAAACATTAAGTAAAATTTAGCATCTGGATTAGTTTGACTTTCATAATAGATCTATAAAACCTTTCCTTCAGATATTTCTGAGCAGGTTATACCTACAGAGAATGTAACAAAGTCAAAGGTACAACAATTAAGTAGGAAATTTAGGTATTTTGATTTTATTGAAAATATAAGTAATATAATATAAATATTATTAATATGCACATTTTCATTTTATTGAAAATTATTACACAAATCTTATCTTCTTACTTAAATATAATTGTTTGAAAACCAAAATTGTTTTAGATCAAACATTGTGTAATAAATGTAAGCCAGAATATATAATTTTTTAGATGATGAACTAATGCAACTTTTACTAAAAAAGTATGATTTTTTATATTAAAATTGTCTCAAAACAGATTTCCAAAAGACTTTTTTAATAGTGACAAACGGAAGATCACCATCAAACCAGGGCATAAGCACTTATGAATGTGTTGTACTTGCAATTATTGCACCTGCCCATGGATGGCTTTTCCTTGTAAATCATCTGGAAATTGAACTGAACTCTTCACTACAAGCTTTGAAATCTGAATTTTTTTCTTGGGCTTGAGAACATCATTTTAGTCTGGAATGAAGCATGAAAAAATTCTTTTTTTTGTAGTCAAATTTTGTAGGATGCTATCATAGTTTTGGGACATAACCTTTATCCAAAATACCCACATTGAGCTTAAGCATTGAATTTATGACCTTCTTTAAGAAATTCAAACCTATAAACATGTTCAATTAAAAGTATGTTACCCGTGCACATGAAAAAGTGTATTCTGAACAGTTTCAGTTAATTTTAGGTTATATGTCTGTAAAATATGCATTTGAGAACTTCCATTGAGTCCTTCTAGATTTGTCATATATTTTCAGAACAGGTTGAGAAGTCATTGAGTTGGTAGTGTTAATGCATGAGCATGCTTCTTGTCAGTTAAAGGAGAGAGATTGATGTCCCTTTAATATTTTTTCCTTTCACATATATTATTTCCATTTATTAATAATTACTATTATTATGGCATTATTAGGATCTCAGCCAAAATATTTTGTATGTAGGAACAGACCTATGAGCCCTTAATGAATAGAGAAGTGTCCGTCTTTAGTCTCACTTATCAAACAAAAAACACAATACACCATTAATTCTGTGAGGTTCCCTACAGGGGAGCACTTCAAATAACACTGGAAAAACAGAAGAATATAACTGGAGAAAATGTTGAATGAAATTGAAGGGAAGGAGGATTGAGAGAAACAATCAGCCAGGGCCAGGCAGCTAAACTCTTGGGCAAATTGGGGATTGCACTTCAATGAAATGAGTTTTCTCCTCTATTGTCAAGTTTATGCTGCCCTGATGTGCTATGCATATCCAAATTGCCCTGCATGTTATTCTGCTTTCTAGTTGTTACATATATAAGTTTTAAAAAGCTGTAATTGCTGATGATTTACACTAACATTTAGTTAGCTTGTAGTACAAGCATCTTCATGGCCAGTGTCCAGACTCAAATAGAATTGGTCTAGAGAACAAGAAGACTGTTACTTCCATACAAATAGGCATGAATCCACATATGTAGACACAAAACATGGTCACAAACAATCATTTTAATCCTAGAGTCAGTTATTCTTCCTGGAGGAAAAAAAAAAATAAAGCCCCAAGCAAACCCCAAATTATTATAAATCCAGAGACCTTAAAAAGAAACCACTGATTCATTAATATCTAAGGTAAATCTTCTCTTTTGTGCCTGAGTGGTCATATGCAAACCTTTCTTTTCCTAACTTTTTTTTTGTTTTTGCTTTTAGTAAAAAAATTTTCAGCATAAAGTACATATTCTTGAGAAGTATATTTTGAATGTCTTTTAAACATTTTTTTTTTTCATTTTGATGAGGGTAGGTAAAAGCTAGAAATGTAGATTTGTAGCATCAGTCTAGTTTTCACAGAGAATCATCAAATTTCAGTGATAATCCTAGAAAATTTAATAAAAGAAGCAATCTTATGTTTCTGTCAGGACAGAAGATGCAGAAGTTGAGCAGTTTCAAGAGAAAAAATGACTAAACTGTACTGATCCAATTAATACGTCATTGAGAATTCCTGTCAGTCCTTCCTTTCCACAGCATTACAAAATTAGCAGACTAATGGAATTTATTTTATATGCATTTGCATTTTTAAAAAGGCTTTGGTACAAATCCATGAATGTTTTGTGGAACTATTTCAACTCTCTGGTTTGAATTTTAGAACTATTAGAGACGGAAATCAGTATTTGAAATGCTAAAAATGAATAATGCACAGGCAATACATTCACAGAGAGAAGTCTAATGAGGTATAGCAGGATGTCTAAGGGGATAAAGACTGTGTTTCTACCCTAATGGCTTGAAAAAGGACACAAACATGCTTAATATATGCACATTTAGGAATGTATATATATATATATATGTATATATATATATATACATGTAAGTGGTTGACAGCAGTACAAATAGATTGAACCTGGAATCACAGAGTGAAAAATGAAAAGTGAAGGAAAATTAGCTTAAAAGATTTACTCAAGAGAGTTCAGCTTCTGTAAAGCAGTAATTTATAGTGAGTTGTCAGGGATGAGTAGAGTGAGGATGTGCAATAGCACACAGTGAACTGCACTTTTCATAGTATGTTTATAATTTGATACAGTGTCAGAGTTCTGCTCTGGTTAACACAGTGGAGGTTGATGCCATAAAATCAGGAATATCAGTACAGGTTTTGTATAATTACAGTATGGTCTATTGACAGACTGCTGTAAATTCTTTAATACAAGTTTAGCACAAATAAACCAAAGGAGATTATAAAATAGTGATAGAATCAACTTATAGCTGCACAAATTCATTTTAAAAGGAAAAATCATAATGCTACAATATTTAGTTTATAAGTGAAATATCGAAAATTTATTTGGTAGATGTGAATATGAAAAAAAGGGTTTTGGCCTTTTGTTTGAGGTTTAAATGTAAAATAGTGAAAATGAAGAAAATGCACGTTATTGACATAAAATTCAGGAAGATTTCTCTGTGGGCAAAGTTAATATTATGTACAAATGAATATCAGGAATGCTCTGTACAAATATGTCTCTCACTGGGCTCAAAAGGATTTCTGCATTCTGTCTTATTCTCTGTAGGTCAGCCCACTGAAAAGTTCTGCCTATATTTCAGGGATTTTGGATCAGATCCTGAAGCAACTTAGCAATTTTTTTTTAACTTCTGACCTCTTCAGTCTATGTTTTACTCATTAGTCAAACAGATAGATTACCATTATTAATATTAATAGAAACCTTTCATCTGTATTATTCATAATGGCCTTTTGTGTGATAAGATCAATATTCTTTTTCCTCTTCTCAGAAGGTAAAATGCATTTTAAAAAATCAAAGGTTCTCTAGGGATCCAGAATTTTGAAATTCTACATAGCACCCTTTTGATGCAAAATGACCAAGAGTTTACTCCTGAACATGGCTGTAAATTGTTAAGGATTAGTCCTGGAGGTGTGAAATGTGCAGTTTTCAAAACAGTGTTTTAGGCCATTCATTGCAAGTATAGATATATATATAGAAACTATGACTGGCATAAATATAATCATATGAGAGTCCTGGGAACAGTCTCCCATTCTATATTACAATAATATATCAGCATAGTAGTATAGTATTTTTCTGTTTCATAGTGCAAGTTATGAAGATACTTCAGGGATCACAAAATATATCAAGGAGACAGGCATACCTAGTGGATCTCTTCAGTCTAGTGGTTTTTAAGAGCATTATTCACTGTTCACATCATTATTCACTATTCAAATCATTATTCCTATTATGATTTTAAGAAAAAGCTTCTTAGCTGAAAATGGCCAGCAGAGAGCAGAGGTAAAAAAAGTTATTATGCTCTAATGGAGTGTACCTGCTCATCTTGCAACGTCATTTCTCATTCATTTTGAATGGTTATAGTTTTGAAAAACAGGCTCTTGTTCTATTCCCATTCTTGCTGTTTTCCCCCCTTCATCTGATTATGTGATTTAGTGGATTCACTTTAGCAATGGGTGAGTAAAAATGCTGTATGAACTCAGATTATGGATACAGTCAATTAAGATGCAGGGATTACTCTTGATTGTTCTTAGGGAGCTGGCTAAGTTCCCTTTTTTGGGAGCTTAGCAGTGTTAGCATGAGTTACAGTGTCTAGTTTTGTAGGTAAAAGAAGAATCTTTAATAATTTCTTTAAACTCCTCTAATGACAGTTTTGAATGAAGACATGAGCCCCCTGTGTTGATCTTTCTAATGCACAGAGTGAAGCTCTAGCTGCCTGTTCAGAAGAAAGAATATTTCTTTAATTATAAAGAACTTCACTAGGATGTTATATCCTAGATGCAAGAGCCCTTTTCCACAGTACAGTTCTCCCACTGGAGATGAAAGCAGCCAGTGTAGCTGCATTGCTCCACTGTTCCTCACAGACAAAACACTTGCTCTGCAATGTGTCCTTGAAGGCCAGAGGGCAGGGTGAGCCACCCCTGCTGTGCAAGCTGGGCTGGGTGGGATGGAGAGCACCGAGCTGGCTTTCAGCCTAAGGAAAACAAAAGGATGACCTGCAGCACAGGGCAAGAACAAATTGAAATCTGTCTTAATGAGTTTTTTGTTCTTTTTAACAAATCATAGCAAAGCAAGGAGCTGCTAGGGCAAAGAGCTAAAAAAAAAACATGATTATTTGTCGTGCTTCCACTGGTTTTACACTGATTTCAATATGACTTTGGTCTTCACACCAGCTTGTTTCTGTGTGCAAAGAAAATTAAAAAAAGATTAAGGCTGATGCTGCCTATTTGTGTTGTGAACTTTTCTCAGGTCACTTTAGTTATTGAAATATGCAATAATTTGTGTCTCTCTCGGGATAGACATATGGCTGAGTTACTCCTGAGCAATATTCTGATATGCTTGTTCTTATCCCTTGTTCCATGAACCCCATGTTCTTATCCCTTTTATCTTTTGACTTTGTAATTCACCAACTTAATTTGGGTTACTATGATTTTTATCAGTGCTAATGGTTGATTCTTGTTTTGCTAATGATTCAAAATAGCCTGTTCTGATTATTGAGAGGTGTTGGGAGGAATACAAATGTTTTAAAAAACCTCAAAATTTGGATGTAACTTATTTTTTTGGTCTGGGATGCCCTGTTTAACTCATTAAATGTTTTGTATTTTTGATGGTTATGTAGTTTGTACTTGAACTATCATCAAAATTTAGGGCTATACATTCATGGTTTCTTATTAAACATTTGTCTAAACATCTGACTCCAAAATAATTGACTTGCACAGGTTTAGATTAAATTTTCTTCTCTGATTTTATCAGAAAATTCTACTTCCAGATGATATCCAGGGGCTAGGAAATGATCATTATATGCTTGATTTGTTTATATAGTTTTCCTTATTATTGTTTTTATGTTCCTTCAGTATTTTCTGCTTGAACAACAAATGCTCAGGTGTGCATGTGTTGTGTGTCTGGGTATGTCTAAGATATCAATGAGCATGAAGAAAACAGAGAAATTGAATTAATTTTATTATTTTTTTTCTAAAGATGGATATCTATTGGCCATTACCACTACATAAAGCATACAAAATAATACCTTGTAAACATGAGGCAAAGAAAAAGCCCAGAAACTCTCCCCAGAGAGTATTTTTCCACTATTTTGAAATTCAAGGTTGCAGAAGGTTGATGGAGGTGAATTCTGTGACTTGGTTTTTCAGTGTTAGATAAAATAATGAACAGCAATATAATTTATATTTTTGCAAACTAAGGTAAAACTGCTGTGGTTGAAATTGTGAGGGGAAGGTCTGCTGTGCCCAGGAAATATATTCTACCTCAAATGGCATGCTCCTGTTTTTGTGCCAGTATCTGTCTGAACATTGGGGGGACAGTAGATGGGAGGTGGATTCTTAATTATTGATTTGTGACAAAGACAGAATATTTGTCTTAAAGTCTGGCATGCTGTGGGAATTGATGACTAGTACCAGGGAGGACAGGAAATATAATCCTGGATAGATTCACAGAGCCAGGACTTTACTAGTGATGGGTACAGAGAATACTTCAGTGTGGAAAGTATCCAAACCAGGCAGCTCCCAGTCTGTCTTACCAAAGGTTTCTGAGTGGAAAACTTGCTGGAAAAATTACAGTCTCTGACTGGAATTTCAATCACATCAAAGTGGCTATAAAAGAATTTTCAATAGCTCTGAGGTCTGGGATTATGGTTTATGTGTGAGATGGTTTACAGAAAGACACCTCTGCTAAGGAGTCACATGCAGTGGTGGCCAAACATGTAATTTCTAAGACTGTTAATTACTTTTAATGACCATTAAGTACTGTTGTGTCCTTGGTATGAGGTACAAATTGCAGCTGACTTTATGATATGCTGGCACAAGGACAGTGCCTGGATGTAGGACAGGACTTGAACTGCAGGTCCCAGTGGAGACTACAAAAAGGTAAGTGTATTTCACTCCAGGAAACCCTACATACTCCATGTAGGAAAAGATGAAACTGAATTTTTGTCTTTTTGACAACATAGCTTGAGAGGCTGTGCCTTTATTAAAGCCACAGAGGGCTGTGCAATATAAAATAGTGCTAACAAGATGGTGCAAAACTAGCTAGTTTATGTCTCTTAGCAATATATTTGTGAAGTCCAAAAAATAGGATCAACTACCTCAGTATAAACTGTAGTCTGATGCTGGTATAACTTGCATTAATCTTTTATACTTTTCCATTTGCTTAAAATTGTATTAATTATTTCTGTTTAAATGTATTAGAACAGTAACAACCTATTTTATTACATTGTGATGATAGGTAGTTTCTGCCTATTTCTTTTCTATCTGAATGTAAAGATTTTTCACATACAATCAAAGAAACATGCTTTGCACAAAAATTTTATCTTTCAACTGCATACAGGAAATTTTCAACTAGCTCATCTGAATTGGTTAATTTCCTCATTCATTGGTACCTTTTCTTCTGCATCTCAGAATGTGTCTTTTCAGCAGTCATTGATTCAGAAGATGGAAATTTTTTTCCTGTATTTAAAGTAATCATTGCTTAGGTTTGTATTGTCAAGGGTCATTACTGAGGGTGTTAAATTTTATGCAACATTTACATGCCTAAAGCCAGTCCTTCTAGATATTCAGCTGCATGTTTAGATATCTTAGTATCTCAGGAAATCTGGTCCATGAACTTCACAGCTTCACCTACAAATTATGCTGAGAGAAACCTGGAAGAAAAACAGAATTTCAAGCAAGAATTTCCAAATTTCATCCTTTCTACTGTGGGTAAATGAACAATACACTTGCAATATAATCCATTGCTATTTTTTATATTATGATCCCTAAATCTTTTAGATTTTGACACTACTTAGTTCTCAAACTGCTATCAAAAAGTACTGTAATTAAAACCTAAATATATTATTAAGGAAAAGATAAGTGGAACTAGCCTTAAAATCTGGGCCTCTTCAAGGCCTCATCTTCCCACTGCATTTCTCAGTGCAACTAGAACATAACAGATAAAGTATGTCCATGGAAGAATATGGGAATATTCTGAGAACACTTTAAAAACTCCAACATTTTTTGCCATACCATAAAAACAACTGTGACTCCCTCTTCAGATATTTCTACGGTCTGTCTGATCAGTTTCACTGAAAAAAAATCCATATTTGCCTGCTCATTTATTGGAGTTTTAGGGTTGCTGATCATACCCTGATATCTTTTTTAAGCATGTAGAAGGCTCATCCTCACATGATGTAAAAGTTTAATAATTAGAAATTTAATAATTGCTTTCTGAAAATAAGACTCATAAACTCTCCTACCCCTAGAATGTCTTCAATTCTCATGTTCAGTGTTTCCCAGATAGAGAGGAAGAATCTTCATTTTAATTCTGATACTGAATATTCAACCTCTTTTGAGTATTTGTTACTGAATCCATCCAACACTGCTGCCTTTTGTATTAGGATAAAGAGAGGCTCAGCAATTTTTTTTTGAGTCATGAAGCAAGACTATTGTAGAAAAGAAAGAGAAAGCCATAATTGTTGCAGGCAAATACAATTCCATTAAAACTGATGAAGCTGGGGCTGATAACAATAAATTTTAAAAAATCCTTCATAGTTTGTGTTGAAGAATTATTATATAAAGCAGAAAAAATGAGGAATCATTCATGATGGAAAAGCCCTCTCCAATTTCTCAAAAATCTATTGTGGGTTTGTTTTGCTCTTAATAACTTCTCTCTGATTGCTTTGAAAATGTAGAAAAGCACTTAAACTATTGATTTGTAATATAGAACTGCAAATTGATTGCACATCCTCACTTTTCTATTCATGGCTATTGTTGTGGAGGTTTTGATGGATATTGCAAAGTGCATGAGCAGCAGCTAAGCAGCCTCTATAGTTATTGAGGGTGTTGGGGGTCAAAAGCCACCTACCAAAACTGAGCAGCTGCTAAGAGCTGAACCTGCTCTGTGACAGGCAAGAGTAATTTGATCCCTTCAATTTACCCTGGATATCCTGGAAATAGATCTGGCTCTTTTAGAGCAGATGAGCTGTAGAGAACATCAGTGGAAATGGAAAGCAGCATGAGGCAGGCTTGCATTAAATAGCTTTATAGGAGGCAGACTGGTATTAAATAGCTTTATAGAAGAATGCAGTACATGCTACTGAAATCAACTAGTGCTGTCATTCTTTATATCTGCTTCAAAATTATCAGTATCAGGATGGGGTTTTTTTGCAGATTGTAAAGAATGAGGATGTACCATATCTTTTATAGCCCAAGGATAATTATTTTTAAGTGTATGAATTAATGATTCACATAAAATATTGTAAACCAGAAAGTGCATTTTGGAATAGAAACTCTGCAACTGACTCTGAATTATTATTGTATTCTGTTTAGCAGTGTACATGCTACAATTACTGTAGAATGAATACTAAATCCATAGAGTGCTAGTTTACTGATTGCCCACTGCCTACTGAATATTGAAATTTTTTAATGTATTAATACTAAATTAGAAAACCCTAAGACTAGTCTTCAGTACTAGAAATTTCAAATTTTAAAATGTTTTTTGTCTTGATGGACTAATTTTCAAACTGAGTTTGAAACTTCCTTTCACTTTCAGTGTAATTTAATTGCTAGATATTAGACACTTTATCTGTCTGATCATGTGTCAGCAGCTGCAAATTAGCCACTCAGGCTTCTAACTATGAATACTTTCCCCTGCAGTTCCCTGCATGCACTAGGACCACATTTTCTTTTGTTGGAAGAGTATTAATTCTGGAGGCCTGACTGAGACCCAGCTAAAAGTTTTTTCTTTTAAGTGTTGGCTTTTAAAGACAGCAGTAGGCAATTATACTAAAATTCACAGGAAAAGAACCTACAAAAACTGGGACATGGAGCCTGAAAAAACAAGCTGTATTTATTTTCCCTGCTACCTATAAGTGAATGTGGAATTGTATTTTTAATATTAATTTGCCAGAACAATTTTGAGGATGAAACATTTTTCACTGGCACTGTTTCACTGATAGATCAGGATACAGGGCTCAGCTCCAGATTTCTGAATACTCACCCAGAGGAGCTTGGAGACATTTCTGATGTTGTGGTTCCAGCCCCTGGGCAGAGCAATCATGGGCTCGGTGACCCCAGACCTCCCTGGCCCTTGTCCTCCCATTTGCCTCCTCACAGAATGAACTTCAAATATGTGGGGCAGTGTCTTGGTCCTCAGCTCTGCCTCAGCTCTGCCCCTGATCCCTGCATAGGGCTGCCATGCAGACTGATGTCTGTGCTCCCACTGAGGTGCAGCAAGCTATAACTTCACTCTTTGTGAGCAAAGATTTTCACTGCTCTTCTTTTGTGGGAAGTGCCCTTTGCAGGAGAATGCATCAGGCACAGCAGAGCTGGTGAAGCTTTTGCTTTCCCTGCAGGAAGGAAAGGGATTTGGAAGATATCACATACTGTTCAAGCAGGACATGCTGATACACACTTCACTAAACGACCTCTCCTGTTAGGTGTATCAGCCACAATGTGATTTATTAATTTAGCAAGTCTGAGAGAGCAAGAAGGGTAAGGTGAAAAATTCCAGAGCAGAGATTACCACGTACAAATCACTGCTGATTCTCTAAAAGGTCGGTCTGTACTTAACCATAATCAGCATGCCCTGTTTGCCACACCTATCACTGCCCTGTGGAGTGTATTTGGTAGAAGAAGACTAAAAAATGCACACAGTTCAAATTAATGATTCTTGGGTATATTTATAAATAAAGCTTTTGTGCACTTATACACATGCATATACATAAAATACATGTATGTGTCTGTGTATGTACATATATACATATATGTGTGAAAAAACCTCCTATAAACTGAATTTATTTCATACCACAGATAAGTGGTATATAAAAGTGAATATATAGATTTGTAAATACATATAGGGCTATTAGCATATGAAATATTTATATAATTGTTACAATTATTGCTATTCTAGACATGAAATTTTCAAAATGCTTCCCTGAGTTTTCACACAGCTTTCATCCTATTACTTAGTGAGCTGCTGCTTTTGATGTTGGCACGCTTCATATTTTTCAATTTGGTGTCTGGATTTAAAAGTAAGGTTGCTGCACATGCTGAAACCATTGTCATTGTCTTTTTAATAATAATAGAATTTCTAAAATCATTATTCACTGACCATGTGTTTTGCCAGCAAAGGAAAATCTTTGCTGATCTTACATTGAGAAAGGCCAGGGTTATCTCTTGTTAAGCCATGAACTCCCAATTTGAATTTGTAATGTTTTACACAGAGACACTTTAAAAGAGAGATGATCTTTTTGTGCATGCTGTACAGTGAGTCTAATGAAGCTAAATTGCACAGGGAAACACATTGGCCTGTAGGAAGCCAGCAATAATGTTGGGGTATGCATATCTGAAGCAGAGGGTACCCCTGGAGAGGTGCAGGCTGTACTGGCAGAGTGCTGAGCACAGTACAGTGATGGGTGATGGATGATTGCCCTTGGGAGAAGGGAAAGAATGAAAGATGTACATACACCAGAACAAAGCTGTACCACATGGCAGCACCTGTGAAGGGAGAGTGGAGAATGTATCCCATCCTGCTTTCTCTTCTCATGCCCACTCCAAAATACCTTGCTAGTGTGAGAAACCTAAACTGCAGTGGCATGAAGTGCTCTCTGCAGGTTCTGACTGTCTTTGGAAAAAGAGGAGTTGGTTTAGGACTTGGTTTTACTTCTTAGAACTCACAATTTGATTTAGATTATTAACTTAAGGCTAAGATTCTGGATGGAAGCTCAAAGCCTAAGTTTTTGGAGATCAAATACTTGCATGATGGGGGTGAGGGGGAAATGAAAGGGAATTAGATACCTGTGTGCTTGCATGAGGAATTAAACCTTAGATTTTTTTTTTTTAAAGTTTACTGTTTCTACATTTGCCATAAGACTAAATGCTGGGAACAAGCAGAGGGAAGGGGGAAAACTTGACAGATTGATTCTATAAGTGTGACTCTATTCCCTGGTTATTTTGACTGAAGGAGGATGACTAAACAAATTAGAGATTTTCTGTTACTTTAATGGAAGTTCTTTACTTGTATCAAAAAATGGATAAATCCTTCCACAGAGCAGACATGAGAACCAATAGGTAAATTTCTTCACTCTCTTCATTCTTTATCATAGATTCTCAAGAAATCCAGTTTGGACATGTCAGCCTAATTACTTCTGTACATTCTAATATTGAAGGCATAGATCCCCTTTGTGGATATACAATGGTTAAATGTCTCAATCTTTTAATAAAAAGGCTGAATAAGGACTTTTTATTTTGAATGATGATATTGCATTAGATGATGCAGAATAACACTTTACCATTTATTTTAAAGGATTGCCAAATATTATTTGCTAGATATTTTTATTCTACTCCATTAAAAGAAGTTTTTAGAGTAAAGCAAGGGATTTTGACTGATCAAGTCCTAATCTACCTATTCATTATATACCTGAGGGCTAGATTAAACTGCAATCCTGGCAACTGGAAAAGCTTCCTTAATAATTTTCTTGGAATGGGCTAAACTGGAGACATCAGATGTGTCAGATGTATGACATGCTGATACAGCATCACATCACAGGGCTTCATGTACTGGTCTGCTGAGCTGACTAGGTGAACCAAGAAAGAAGCATAATGATTTTTATGCATTCTCTTATTCAAGTCAGCACTGAAGGAGACAATTCTCATCTGTCAGAGTCATTCCTAACTGCCTAAGTCACAACCTATCCACAGGATTATGCTCGATATTTCATAACTCTCTGAAAAATATGAGCCCAACGATGCCCCTTCTATTTTTTAATTGAGAAATAATGATAAAAACTGTGGTGTTTCCTGGACTGCATATTTTTAGAATTACTTACTTGCATGTGAAGACCTCGCATACCACATCCTGCAAAAGAGAGAAACCTTAACGAGTGAAATTAGACTAGGGTTTTTGTTTTATTTGGATAATGAAAAGTTGCAATTAAATTATTTAATAAGTCAGAAAAAAAAGACAGACAGATTTTCCTCACAAGGATGACTTTAAAATTCTTTTACATATGCATGGGGTCCTATGTGTCTTAAAAGGTGATATGCAACTTGTTGTAGCAGACTTTGCAGAATTTTATGTACATTTTTTTCCCTCAAGAATACAATTATTTCTCTTTCTGTCCCTCAAATATCTATTAAAATAATATTTAGGAAAAGTATTGAAAGCAGGATAAGGGAGTGTCCTTTCATAGATTGTGAATCTTTGTGGAATATGTATCAACTAAAATCAGTGTGATGGATATTTGGCACTAGAAATTTTCATCAGTATTCTAAAAGATATTTCTATACACTGAAATGTGTTCCTTTTTTCTGAATGAGTGTTTGAATAAGAAAGTCATAGAATCCTCTAGGTCTTCTCATGATCAAGAGATCATAGAATCATCTCTTCTCATGAAGAGAACTTCAAGGTCATCCACCCAGCACTACCCTAAATCACTAAAGCTTCACCCAGTACCACATCCAGATGCTTCTTGAACACCTCCATAGACTTCACCACCTCCCTGGGCAACCTATTCCAATGTCTGAACATCCTAACAGTATTTATTTTTTCCAATACCTAATCTGAATATCCCATCTCAGCTAAGGCTATTTCCTCTGGTCCTCTCACTGCAGGCATGATAGAAGACATGGCCCCCATCCATGACAACCTTCATTCAGGTGCTTGTAGAGAGCAATGAGATTCCCCTTGGGCTTCCTATTCTCTAAACAAACCCAGCTCCTTCAAGAGACTGAGCTTTTCATGATTAATTACTCAAAATACTTGCTCATTTTGGGAGGCACTAGGATGCTTTGCTGAGACTTGGTTTGCATCCCTTGAGGAAGGAGGTGAGTTTTTGGGTGTGTAATGGCTAGTCTGCATGAGACAGAGGGGGTGAACTATCAACACCTTGGGGCTAGAAGCCAGACTCTGAGGCCAGTAAGAGGCAAATCCTGCAGTGTGGGGTTTTAGAAGGGTTAATTGCCTTCCCTTACACAAATCTCTGAGCTGTAAAACTGCCCCAAGCTGCTCCCCCCAGGGAAGGTCTGATGGGGCTTACATAACTGGCTCAACTGCACTGATGTAAAAGGCAACCAAGGAGGTGTCATGGACCATCAGAGATGCCCAGATCCATTCCTGAAGCCTTCCACCAAAGGACTGCACATGATCTAAAAGTGCCTATTGAGGAGACTGTGTAAAACTTGCCCCCACACAAGAGAGTCACCAGGATGTTCCCATCTAGCCTGAAAGTATTTTAACCTACCAGACTTTGTGTTTTGGGGATTCCTTCCCCAAGACCATCACTTCCACCAATGGACAGCTAAATTGCAACAACCAAGTCTTGTTGTGAGATTCACGGGTGCTGATCTTTCTACTCTTTTCTTTCTTTTTCTCTTTTCTTTATAGAATTTTTCAAGTTATATTTTTATGCTTTCATACTGCTATGTTACCACAGATAATAACCAAAATTCATGCATATCTGCTGTTCATTGCAACTAGGTTGTTCTAAAATAAAACCTGTATAAATGCATATTTACAAACATTGATCATTCATTGTTGTTTCACTCTAATTTGCCCCACAGGACCTATTAATGAGAACTTGGGTTGCCCTGGCCTTTGTGGGGGCGGGTCATAGCAGTTCCCTCCTGGTTCTTCATGAGACTTGGGTTCTGGACCTTTCACAAGCCTTGTGGCCTTTCTCTGGACCCACTCCAGCTCCTCAATGCTCTTTGTAAATTGAGGGGGCCAAAACCAAAAGCAGCACCTGAGGCATGATCTCACCATTTCTGAGTGCAGGGGGATGATCCATCTCCTGGTCCTTCTGGCCACACTATTCTTGATACAGACATTATTTTTTGAGCCCAAGATATGAGGGAAATATTTTAAGAAATTACTTGATTCCCTAGTGTTTTTTTCCCTTATTCTAGATGTATAACACACACTTTCAGGATTTCTAATTAGAAGGAATATTTCTGAAATTTTTGAAGGATAAGACATAAACTCTCATTCCTTGTAGTGTCTCCACTTCCTGACAGTTTCAGTGAATTCTGGACATTTTTCTAGCTTGTCAGAAGTATCATAATTTTAGGCTATTGCCCTCATGCACTTTCCACTGAGTTCATGCCTCTGTGTGAAAGAAGAATGCTAGAAATTCTTTTCCATCAAACCCGACCTCTTTCCACTTAGGTTTTGGCAACATCTGATTTGCCTGCTTTTCCTACAGTGATGCAGAGAAATGAGAATGGTGCAGTAGTGCACATCCTGCAGATTAATGTTCAATCAGTCTTCAAGGTCTTGTGAAATTTTTTGGGGGGGAACTCCAGGGGAAATGATTTCTGAATGATCAGTTAATTCTCTCCAACTGTGATATTCAGTGGACACCTATATTTTGACAGTACCCAAATATGCATGTCTGGGTAGGCAGGAAGAAAATGCTTCATGGCACAGAGAACTGACTGCAGCTTCATGGCACATGTCCAGGTAATCACATTAGGCGTGTTTCTAAAGTGTTATTATAGCACACCAAAATGTTGTCTGAATTTTAAACACATATAAAAAACCACAGACTCAGTTGCACCATATACAGATAGAGCTGTCCTTCCAAAGCTAGCTCCAACAATGAAAATTATAGCTCAGCTGTTCAATCAACACAGTAGTAGGCAAATGTTGGTGTGAAATTTACTCAAAGTAATTTCAATTGACAATAATTAAATTGTGCTTGGTTTAAAAATAGGATGCCAGGAGTGAGGAATAAGATGCACAGCAGCTCTACAGGTGATAAATGAAGATCTGGCCTGCTGCTGACCTGGGTTTTCCAGATTTCTTCCAGGCAATGATAATATCAGTGGAAACACGGAAGCAAGAACAGCAGCTAGTGGAAAGATATAATGTGTAGAGGGAAGGAAGAAGTAACAAACACGTTCAGCCTGATGGAAACAGAATGAACCCACCCTTATCTCAGCAGCTATCTTCCTGCTAGCCTAGGGGGAGGAGAAGAGAAACAGTTGTCAGCCAGGATGAAGATGTTACAGAGGAGAACAGGACTACTGCTGTTCTCAATTTTTGACAGAGAGTATATTCATCAGCATAGAGATCTGAGCTTCAAATATAACTCAGCCAGCTGGATGTTGCTGCACTGCTTATCTTGGCAGAGGCCTTGTAACTCCAGATTTTTTTTTCAGGAAGGTGTTTGCTTTTAACCTGAAGAATTATTTGAGCAAATACAGAAGCACCTAAGTTTCAGTGATGCTCTCAGTACAGCTCTCTGTGTGCTTGCTGACCTAGAGTCCCTACAGATAGCCAGGCAATTTATGTTCTAACAAAAGAAAATAACCAAATACCACTTTGCTTTCAGTAGTCTTCCTTAAATGCATAAAGGTATGGGAGGATTTTTTGAACAGTGAAACAGAAATAATAATAATAAAAATACAATATATATGCTTAGTAATGCCAAATATTTCTTACTGTTAAATTACTGTAATATTACATGGTATGATCAACATGTTGTTAAGATTTCTGTTTCATTGTCAAAATTTTGTTTCAAATTAGTTAATTTTCCATAGCTACTTCATTTTGAGATGGAGTCAAACTTGTTTAGCACTTGGGAGTTTTGTTCACAACCTGATTTCTGCCAAGCAGGGGCAAATGACACAGCCAGAGCTTTACATATTAGCAGAACATCCACTAATTTGCTCTACTCCTGATTATCTCATTACCATTTAATCACATAAACTTGATTTAACCAGATGAGTCAGGGAGGAGGTGAACAAACTTGTCTGATTGCATACTGTTCTTTGCTCAGACAGCTGCAGAGAATGGTATTTTTTAGGAAATATGATCTGCTAGTAAGTCTGAAACAATGTGCATGGAAATAAAAAATACGGATAATTCTGAATTAAAATTTTGCTGATAATAGTTGGTGGATGGTAAAGCATGCCTTGTTTCTATTTTGTATGCATTAATTTAGGTTGCTCATCTCATGTGATAGTTTGGTTCCTCCAAAAGATATGGCAAATACTAAACTTAAACCCAAACTGAAAATTTGTTTATGTGAGAAGAGGAAATCGTGAAGTGTGCAAGGTCTTTATACTTCATGTTTGATAATATTTTTAATGAAGTTTCAAATATAAGAATGACAAACTTGTTCTTTGAATAGCTGAGATACCAACAATTCATAGCATAAACCATGGTGGAACAGCTCATGTGGTTTTTCAAGGCTGCTGTTAATCAGGCTTTTAGGATCAGAATCATGTGTTGAATTTTTTTCCAGACCAAAAATATGTGTTAGGCATTTTGTTGGCAGATTTCTTTTTTGTGTGCCATTTGGGGCAGCTTCCTCAAGTCATGCTGCACAGTGCTTTGATCTTTATTTTGGACATTCCCACAGAGTGATTTTCAAGGATATTTACAGTTAACCGCAGTGAAAAAGGAGCTTGCAAAAGAAATGGTATAGTGAGAGTATAAAGCCAATTTTTGGAGGGGGCTATCAGTGTTCAATTGTTGACACTGACTTGCAGATAGGGAATGATGAAGGACTATTCTGAAAATCTGGCTACAATATCAGTCTGAAACCAAGTGAAGCTGCACTAAGGAAATTAAAATCTTCTTTATGATTCAAATAATAATTCAACTATTATCTATTTTTAAAATGAAATTATTACAAATATCATCTTCATAATAGCACTTTTCCCTGGAGCAGTGGGCAGTATTTTCTTTCTGCAGTATTTTCTCCCTGATCTTCACAACAAATGTTTTTTTTCCTATGGGCTGCAAAGATCAACCCAAATATTAAACAGATAAATAATGAATCGTTATTTGAGGTTATATGTATTGTTTACCCAATTGACCAAATTGTTCCTGCTAAACTGTCCTTCTCTATTTCAGCTGCTATTAATACCCACAGCATGACTTGAGGTTTAATTGTCTATTTAGAGCTGTTGTTCTGAGGAACAGTTGAAAACTTATGCCAATAAATTACTTGATTAGTGTCATTTGACACAATGTGAATAATTTGTCAGTGGCAAGTGTTATTCCTCTTGGGAGAGTGAAGGTTAAGCAGAGACAAAATAGAAAAGCAAATTTGTGAACATCAGCATCATTATTCCTGGAAGAGAACATGAACATCTTTCTCTCCTTCCTCTGTCATGGAGATTCTTGTTTGTTCTTTGATAACCTTTCCTGATGACCAAATTTTTTCATTGTTTTGCCTTCTAAAGGACCAAAAATGTTACTCAGATTCTGAGAAAATAAATGCAAAAATATTTCCATACTTTAGATTACAGTAATTATTGTCCCTTAAAAATATATACTATGATACAAATATTTAAAAGGAAAATGTGGATTGCTTAAAAAATAGTTTCAAAGTAAAATCTTTTTTAGAAAGCTTTTGCTTTCTTTAATTTTTTTTTCTTAATTCTAAATGGAATCTTGTTATTTCCAACAGTTGTCCTAATATAATCAGTAGGATATGGATTTTTCCATCTTAATAGAATCCATTTGAATGGTAAATTTTATAGAGTGTTTGTCCTTTTGAAGCAGTGGGACATACCAGAGTGAAAGTGGTTACATGATTTAAGGCTGAATATGTAACACAATAGTGTTTGTGTTCTGTAACTCTGCCAGATCTCAATAAAAATTCTGATTTCATTTGTTCCAACAAGGTGCTCTTGTGTATCTACTGTTGTAGCTATTATACAAATGCAGGACAAAAAAAGTTCCTGGTATTCTTTGCTTGAAGTTTATCACAGGAGATAGACATTCAAGGGATGATTTGTGGTCATAAATAAAAAGCAAAGTAAATTACAGGGTGGTGGATATGACAGGTAGTCCTTGTGCACATTTTCAGCATTATTACTGCTCCTTAGGAAGGTTTCATGGATTGTGAAGTTTGCAGGAGGATATTGTGGTGCTGATTCTCCAAATGCTGAGTGTCACCATAAGGGAGAGAAGAGTGACCAAATCCAAACACAGGAAAAAAAGGGCAGTGACAGTTGTCATCATGAAGTCAGAAGTGAAACTGATCTTTCATATTTACTGTAGGAAGGGTTTAAAAGGCAAGTGGAATTGAAGACCAATCGTAGAAGTTTGCTACTACTGTAAAAGGAAAGAAGTGATAAAAGCATTCAGGGATATAAATCATGTGGTTGAAAAGACAAATCTGTTGTTTGAACTGTCATACAAAACTCAAAATAGTTAGCAACAGAACCCCAGTCTTGGTCAGAGAAAAGATTTTTGCAATAAATGTAAAATCAGTGAGAATTTTAGTTGAATGAAAATATGTCTTAGAGATCTTTTGCTGACTGACTCTGAAAATACAACTTGCAGTGTTGCTAAGTTTCTTTACTTCCTTTGCAGGTGTTTTATACAGTTTTACTCATAGTTCCATTTGAGAATAAGCAGTTGTCATAAATCATTGCAAAGCATTCCCAGACCTCTGCTTTGTATAAAAAGCAAAATATAGTTTGAAGTTTCACCTTGGGTTCAAGCTTAAAGAAACCATTGTTGCTTTATTAACCAAATTTCATTGTACAAAATAATTTTCTACCAACAGATTGGACAGCAATTAGGAATAATCTTGCATGACACTCTCTTTTGGAATAAAGATGAACTCTCCAGTTCTATTACATGCATGTTCTTTACATGTTGTAGGCTTTCATATGCCTTAAAGACATGGTGTCTTTTAAATGAAATAATAAACAAGAAAATATACAACTTATTAGATAGTTCAGGAACCAGGAGAAGACCTGACATCAGTTTTTACACCCACAGTTTGTTAAGAGGAGTCTCATAGAAATTAGGGAAGAAAGTTACCTGAGAGACCATCAGTCTGGGTCTTCATGGAGCCAGAACAGTTGAACTTAGAGCAGCAAACAAGCAGAGTTGTGGACCATGTGAGAAGGGAATTTAATCAAGATGTAATGAGACATGCAGAGCACATAGAAATAGGAAAATGATTTCTTGACCTGACAAGAAAAGTCCTGTCATCTTAAAGCTAGAAATCTGCATATTTTTTATGTTGAATTCTAGTTCCAGGGAGAGTGAGTATGTGCATAGTGGTAAGAAGATCAGAGATAATAAAGGTTGCATTTTCTTTCATTTAGACTTCATTGTTCCTGATAAGTGAATGTTTGGTGGACCAAAACATCTAGCAACCAAACACTAGGAAACCTGGAAGTGTCTAGATGGAATAATATATTCTGCACACATTCACTGACAACCTTCCTGTATGAAAGAATAGAAGAGTTTAAATAATAGATTGCTTTAGGAGAAAGAATGACTAAGATGGTGAGATCTGCCTTCAATGGAAAGAGATTTGCTTTGCAAATGTCTGTAGAGATCAAGAGCATTGACAAGGGATACATAGAAATGAGAAATTTAGAAAAAGGTGAAAGGAGTTACTCTAAAAATTTAGTTCCAAAAATCAGAGAAATCTGAATGCTATTTTTTTTCCAGGCTTCTCATTACCAGTCATCCACTCTTGTCAGCCAGGGAAACAGCAAACAGTAATCAATATCCTTCCACACTATTCTAATATCAGTGTGCTGGTCATTTGCACCATCTGTCACACAAATATCATTGGACAGAGAAAGCACTTCCTGAGAGCAGCGTTAAAAAGGCTTTAAGAATCAGATGAACAGTTCCTGTGGAAAAATATCAAAGAAATCATAGGCTTCTACAGACAGAACAGAGGAAGGAAACAGAGGAACTGAACAGAATACTGGAAGACCCAGCAGAGGTATTCCCATTCCTGCCATTCCTATTGAGTCAAAAAGATGAAATCCACATTAAGGTTATAACAGAGTGGTGCATTTTTAGGACAGAAATACATGATATCATGGTGCAGAGGAAGAGTAAGCACTGCATGTTGCTAAGTGCTTTGGACACCACTATATTTTTGTATTCCTATAACTACTGGTAACCTGAGACCTTTCAGTGAATTCCTACCTTTCAAACCTTGGTGATCCCTTTTGCTCTGTATTTGCCTGCACTGTGAAGTTACTCAACATAACTCAAGGAAAGCAGTTAGCCTAACCATGCTAATGCAGACCTCAGCTGGAGGGAATTATCAGGCCTTCTCAGCAAAGGTAAATTAATGCACATTTGTGCAGCTGCAAGAGCTTTGTGCAGCTGCTGTTTGGCTGCTCCTGGTACCTGAATTCAATCATTTAAACTGTCTAAGTTTACCAGGATGCCACAGTGCCATCTGAAGTATGGATACAGCCTACCTCTAGAGCAATAAGGATATCTTGGATTCAGTGCAATAACCATGAAATCTCTAAAGCTCTCCAACTGGAATAATTTTTCTGCCTTTGAAATTTCTTCTTTAATTTCAAACCCATAGTAAGGCAGTGTTCAGTACAATCACCATTAGCAGATAGTTCCCCAAAGCCACTGCTTTATTTAAAAGGAAGGATAAAAAGAAGTTGTCTGTGTTATCACAACACATTAAGTATTTGTGTCTCTGGTTAAGTGGCAGCCAATGTAAAAATAGAGGTTTTTCTCCCTGCTGTTCCAGCTTATTCTAAGTAAACATGCTTGATTTTTAGATTTGGGAGATTATCTCTGGTATTAGGTCCCTAATTTGCAAGGGTTTGCAAATCAAGAGACTAAAAACTTTTAATGTCTTCTCTTTTTTTTAAGTGGTATGTTAACTCTCATATTCCAATAAAGATACTGTTGCTAAAATCCCATAAATACCTCTAGTGAAACAAAATGTTTTCCATAAGGCTTTCTGTTTAGACAACACAAAATCAGATGGAGTTAGAACAAGATATTTTTCCTGTACAGGTTAGGCTGTTCTTGCAATACAAAGAAACTCCGAAGAAATAAACTCTGCTAAATGTCATCACATGTTACTGTCACATGGAATTCAATTTGAGAAGACTGCTTATTTGCCAGTGTAATTAGATTGCATTTCCTACAGTAGAAAGATGCTTAGCCTTAAGGAGCTAGGGATGCAATTTCTCTCAATGACTGCCTTATGGTTAGAAATTGCCTCAGGAGAAAAAGCAACAACTGTATTTTTGTGCTCAGTGGTGCAAGCAGAATATAGATATCCATCCCATGACTATTTAATAGACTTTTTGAAGAAAGCTTGTTCTTGATCTTTTATGGCCATTATATGAATTTTACCAATATGAAAGTTGGCAGATAAGCATGGATTACATTATCAGTGTTGGTGAAGATAGTGCCTATTAGTAACTTCCAGCCAGTATAATTTTATGAGTTTACAGCCACTTTATTTTGTATGCTATTAGTGAGCAAGCATGTACCTCTGTGTGTGAGAGTGCACTTGTATGCATTACTTAAATTGTCCCAAAGATTATATTGATGTATTCTACAAAGAATACACAATGAGCAAACCATTAAGGCTAAATAGTCTGACTGGTTATAATTATGTACAACAGTAGGGGCCCTGAATTTTTCATAAAAGATTTTTAATTTTGAAAATTGTCGTTTCTGGCAGCACAAAATTTTTCAGTTCATTTTGGAATATTTCAGTACTCCAATAATTTGAATACCCATCATTAACAAATATTTGAATCAGTGAGTATAAAAGAATTCACTATTAAATTCACGGTAGCCCAATTTCTACCAAAAATAAATAAAAATAAAAGCACTAGTGAGTGTAAACACCTTTGCTGAGAGGACAATGATTTCTCTGGGTAGACTTGTCTGTGGAATTCCTTGAGGTTTAGATTTAGGGGCAGTCTCTTTCCACTAATGACCAGTGCAAATAGCAGGATCATGCTAATGAAACTCAGATGACGCAAAGTTGAGAGACAAAATCAGCACAGAAGAGGATTGGAATATTTTACAAGGAGATGAGGGCAGAGAGCTGCGAGCAGGAGGAGGATGGCAGAGCTGCAGGTCCACTAGGACAGCCCTTATGAATATGGAAAGCATCTAAGCCCTGTGAAGGGGAGAGAGCTCATCCATCTAAAAGAATGGGGGAACAGAATCCCTGCAAAAACCCCCCACTGTTTGTCAGTTTTTAGTGGAGCTTGCTCATTTTATGAAAACAACTGTCTAATATTGATGCTTATGATAGCAGGACACCATTCCTGTGTTCTTATGTTAAATAAGTGTTTCTTCCTGTAACAAAGCTAGAAGTTGCACACAGATAAGAACAAATATAAAGAAAATGTTGCATTAAAACTACTAAAAATTGCACTCAGAAAAATGTCATGACAAAATAGTAAATATGAGATCTGGTCAGGTTTTGGCTCTGAAGATAGTTTTAATTTCCAATTAAATTCCAGTGTTCTATCAATATCAGAATTTGGAACCAAAATGCAAATGCATGTTACATAGTGGAATAGGTTTAGAGAGGGGAAAATTACTCCTTTATCAAGTCATCACAGTACTGCTTGGATGTGAATTAAGTTTATTTAAGAGATCAATAAAATCCAATATTCTTCTGGTACTGAGGCTTATAGTTCAATAGGAAATGCTTTTCCTTATGTTAAGGTCATGATTCAAAGCTAGTTTAGAGACATCTATTTTGGGGTTGGAAGAGAGAAGAAACATGTTTTAACATGCCTGGATTTAGGCTGATGGTACGAAACCCAAAAAATGATGGAATTAAGAACACCTTGTCTTTTAAAAGAAGCAATAACTGAAGTTTTAAATTAAACCATTACTCTAAAAAAATATTCCCACATACAAAACTCTAAAAAAAAAATCTTAGTTTTGTGGGGTAACTCTTTATATCTTATTCAAGGTAAAATTGTGAATGCTGATTCAGTTTTTGAAATGCCTGCTTCTCTTCTCTCCTGTGATTTTTCTGTCTCTTGGCACAAGTCATGAATATTTCTGATGACCTCTGCACTTCTAATCAATGAGCAATGAGTGGATAAAGAAAAAAGAGTCAGCAAATGACAGATGATCTTAAAGTGAGAGTTTGAGAAGCCCAAAGAAAATTCCAGTGATTGCAGCAACATTATTATTACTATTACTATTATTATTATTATTTATTATTTAGTAATAATAATAATAATAATAATAATAATAATAATAATAATAATAATAATAATAATAATACTTTCACATCCTTTGCTGAATTTATTTCTTCAGTTATACCACCAATGAAATATTTAAAGCATAACACTGAAGTACAGATAAATGTCTTTGAGGTTATTTTTTCAAGCTAGGTAGTTATGAGCAAAGATTCCAAACATCTGAGAACTTCTTGGAATTTCATTTGAAAATTGAAAACCCAGTAAAAATGCCTAAACATGAAAGAAGCTGTCTTATATCTTTCGAGAATGAGACAATAAATAAATAATTTATAGTAAGCACTAGACAGTGCTGGGAGAAAAGTGTTACCCTAATTTACAGCTTTGTTAAGATGTTTTTGTTCTTAAATATTTTTATTATTTTATGTGACTTGATAAAACAGATTATTTCAATTTTAAGTTCAAAATGTCCCTCATTGGTAGCTTATTATTGGTAGATACTTTAAGCTTATAGGTAATCATGAAACCACCATTATTTTAGGTGCAGATATTTTATATACTGACTATTTTGCATCTTTGTGGATCTATGTTTCAAATATTTCAAAAGTGATTTAGCTGAATGATATTTCAGATATGTATCTGAACATTACAGTTTCATAACTAATTCTAAACCAATTCCAAACATATAGCTTCAAGTAAAGCTGGTAAAACTCTATTTTTAGCAATATTTGTGTGTACTTTAGCTACAGTAGCCATGTATATCATTTACATAGATAGCACCAATACAGAGATGCATATGTACACAAAATAACTGTCCTCACTTTTTAAAAAAGCATTTTCCTGTGCTATTGGATTTTGTATTGCTATCCAGTCCTGCCTTGATCTTTAAAAAAATGGTTCAAATTATTATAAATTTTAATTACATGGTTTTCTAAAGTCTGAATTGACTATTATTAAAAAAAAAGTAAATTTATTATTTTAAACATGCAATATGTTTAAATTTCTTAGCTTAATGAGATACATTGGCTTCATATACTAACACTGACAATAGTGAAAAAAAACTAAAATAAACAAAGTGCATGAGCAGAGTGGAGTCCTGCTCACTTATATAGATATCTTAAAAATTCTGTATCTACTCAGTGCCTAGAGATTAGGATAATTGCTTCATACAATGTGAGCTTTTATAAAAGGCTTTTCTTCCCACTGTGACATGAAGCTTTGAAGAGGGTTTCCACAGAGATATGAAGCTTTTTCTTATTGAAAGGAGTTGCTCAGACTTCAAACATTTTTCATATTAATGGAAAGAAAAAAAATCGTGGAAATGGTAAGCTTGCTCCAAAGGCTAAATTCAACACTAGAATACGTACATCTGACAAAAATCAGGAGAAACAAAATGTTCTCCTCATCAGACAACATAAATATCTCTGTTATATCTTCAGTAGAAATACATTTTTTAGCAGAGCTTACTGTAAACTTCACAGTATTACAGTTTTTTCTCCAGGTAACAGATAAGATAATTTCCAAAGTCTGTATGGAAATCTCAAATATTTTTTGAGTCTTAAGTAGGATAGGTGTTGCCTGCTGAACCTGGCTTTCGTGGTAACTAAAGTAAGTTCTGCCAGTTGTGGGAAATGTTCTACAATTTTCCAGACAAAACTCAGGTGACAGGTTTAAACTACAAGGGACAGAAGTCAAAGCTTCCCAAAGTGTAAGGGCTGGTTCCTGCCATGGTCCTTTTCCCCTGGACTGCTGCCCCTCCTGTGAAGAAGAACAAGGAGCCATCACTGCTAAAGGCCAACTAAGAAAATTGCTGCCTGACATTCAAAAAACTTATTAATTATTGAAATACCTGGCAATTCTTCTCTATCCCTGTCAGGGAGCAGTGAGGGTCAGCTCCTGAGTGATGGGAAGCCAAGAATTGACAGTGACCCAACACTGGCCCTGCCCTTTGGGTAAGCTTCCTTCAGAAACCTGTTCAGACCATATATCTGCATGTCCCTGGAGAGAAACATATATAATGATGGTATAGTGAAATAAAACCTGTGTTTCTTCAAAAAAGGATTTTTCTTTGACCTCAAGATTCCAATATTTCAAAAATTTTGCTCCAAATTATCCCATGAATAGATTTTTCGTGGATTTGTTTTCTGTTATGGATTATGTTAAAGTGAACAAACAGACAAACAAACAAACACAAACCCTCCAAAGCAACATAAACCTGAAAATGTTGATACTGTTTTTAATTATTAAAGTCTAAGAAATGCTTTAAGAAGAAAAGCAAACCACATTTTACTTCCCCTATTGACTATTTTCTGACTCTAACAACATGTTTCTTTTAGAATGTCTTGGTTTTAGAAAAGCTGCTTTTATAATTCACACCAGCTTTGTTGAAAAAGTTTCTGTATGCCTTACTGGAGGATTTTGATTTGCAAGGAAGAGTGTGTGAAGAACCACGTGCTGTGGCTGTGTTAGTGAATATTATATGTGTTCAAAAAAAAAAAAATCATCAAGACATTTTATAAATGTAAACACTGTGAAAAAAGGAAGCAAAGGGAAAAGATGGAATAGGATACAGGATGAGTATGAGATGTTAGAAAGAAAAAAAATTATGTGAGAACTAGATTTATTGGTAGAGCAAGAGCTTGTTCAGTTTGAAGCTGAAGGGACTGACATATTCAGCTGGCCATTGTGTTGCTGAAAACTGAAAACTAAAATAGTATAGCTCAAATACTCCTTCCAGGGAAGAATGCAAGAATTTTATAACTTTGTGTGTGAAATATGTATTTCTTGCTATACTTATTTGCATATATAAATATAACCTTATATATATATGTTTGTGTGATATGTACATATTAAATCTGACTCAATCATTATAGGAGCTGTGAAGAGTGCTCATGATGGATAAATATGACAACTCAGACATTTCACAGAACTGCATCCACTTTGAGCATTTTTTTAAAAAATGTCCATGATAAAATAATGGACTGGAGAAAGACAAAGTTACTGTTTTGTTCTGGAGAAAGAATAGGTAGATTCAAGTGCTGTGAGATAGTAATTGCAAAAATAATGATAATCATCATAATGCAATGGTTTTATCTTCACATAGTGTAGGAAACAACTTCTAGATATTATTACCCTGCTGATCACCCCACTTTCTTTCCTCAACCAAACAGCTATCAGTCTGTGTGCCAAAGAAAACAATAGACAATCACAGGTGGGCAAAGAAGGATAAAAGCCAAGTCTGAAATGACCATATTGCTAGTAGTTTTAAACAAAAACTAAAGATCAAAGATATAGGATGCTGGCTAGAAACTGCAATTGAAGATCTGGGCTTTGTTTCAAGACATTCAACTAATTATTTCTTGTCAGGTTATGAAGAATTTTTTTTAAATATAATTATTATTTTATAATATATATTATTCAATAATAATGAAAGACAACACTACTGGTTTAATCAGTGGAGGTAGAATCTAGGCCTTGAAATCAGTCACTAGAGGTGGCAGGGTAGAGAGGGACTTGATAGCAGAAAGTCAAACTGTTCCACATGTTCTGGTTATGTTCATGAACGTTGTATATTAGAAAAAAAAACCATCAAAGTACCTAAGGAAAGATCTGCAGTACAGGTTCAGGATGAACAAAAATGTTAAATGGGATTTTATTGACTTGTTCTTGGGCTATGTCAGTAATTTGACTTTTTTTCCATGAATAGCAAAAGGGAATGCATAAGAACAACATGACTATTGTTTAGAAATAAAGAATTGTATTATACTGTACTGTTTCCAGAGCAGTATATGACAGTGTTTTCATATGATTCAATTAACTTATGCCCCTTTTCAATAGATAGTTTTCTACACCTGCCTTTCAACATTAAAAAAATTTTAACTATTGATTTTGTTTTTTCTTTCATCCTTCACAGTAAGTTGCCTTATGTACAGTGAAAAGTGCTGACAGTTCCAAAATAAAAACACCAATTGGCAAACATATAGTATTTCACAGATAGCTGGTTAGGTTGTTTCTGTAATGGAGTATTCACAAAGTTGTGCCAATAAATTAATGACAAATGGAGCTCAGAGCCCCTCCAGGATACACTTCCTTGCTTCTGTAGCTCTTAGAATATTTTATTCCTATTTTACCTCTTTGATGCACAACATCACAACATTGTCACAACATTTTAGTCAAATTTCTTTGTTTATATCCCAAACTTTTAAAAACAGAAGTTGAAACACAAAACAAGAATGTCAAATTATTCCTTTTAAAAATCAGTATCTCTGCATTCTGAGAATCACTCACTGAAAAATAATTGGGAGAAAAGAATTCTTTTTGTATTAAAGGCTCATAGAATAGGATTTGTTTCTTTTGAACATCTTTGCAGGTAGTTCTATTGACAAAGGAACTCTCAGCACACCCATTCAGTAGATAGTAATTTCTACTAGCCCAAACCAGAAGGAACACTGAGCTCAATATGTAGCATTGAGACAGAAGAATTTTTCATAAACCAGAAAGAAAATCTGTTTCTGAATGCCAAGTTATTAAAAAGGACTATTCATAATAACATGCAAATTTAGAAGATATAATACATTAATTAGAAAATTATTCTTAGTATCTGCAAGAAAACAAGTTAACAATAAAGGCTAAATTGTAATCACACAGGTGAATTACTGGAAAATAGGAACACTTGATATTGCCTCCTGTGTGTCTCGTAGCATCTCAACGCTGCAATTAGCAACAAAAGCTCATACATTTTCAAAGCAGCAGAACTGACTTAATGTCTGTTTTTCCTTCTCACATAATAAAGACAATTGCACTTTTTTCAGAGTTATTGACTGCAGTTACTGCTTAATCCCAGTTAAGTTTTTAATATCATTGCCTATGTAGAAGGACTTGATAAAACACTTAAATTTTCAGGAAAATTCTTCAATATATATGTATGGATACATTTGTAATTTCTTTTCCCATTGTATTCATTATATTAAACACAGCCAGCCAATTTAAAATTCTGGACATAGGAAAAACCCAGAATAAAAACCAACATAGCTTTCAGAAGAGATAATATTCAGTGGCAATCGTTTTCAGACAATGTGTTAAGATATATTCCTCGGTCTCCAAGTATGAAAAATCTCACCAAAAATATTAAACACAGGTGTATTGAGAGCTGGCTGTCATCATTTGTTTCCAAATGATGCAAGTGCATAATATTTGCTAAAGGCTATTGGCAAGCTACAACTTTTTCCAAAATTTCCTGAAATAAAGTGCATCTTACTTGGCTGATCTACAGCACACCTTCCCTTCTGATTGATCTCCTTGCAAGTTCATGGAAAACTTGAAGTAGCTGAAGACTGTTTGCAGCTGCATTGATCAATACCTGATCAATTCTCTGCCCTGGTGTTTCTGTAACATCCCATAGAGAGTGACTGGCCCAGAAGTCGACAGGGCTCACTCTTCTTGCAGTGCCTCAGTGGGAGGTCACCCTTGGTGGGTCTGGACACGTACAGGAAAGCATATGATGGAGTTATGACCCTCAAACTGTGGTCTTGGCTCCAAAGAATGAGATGAAGAGCACACAGGGAAGAGAAGGTGCACCCAGCTCTGAAACTGAGATCCAAAAAAACCACCTTGATGCTCCCTTGAAGAGGTTCCATGTTCCCTAAGGAGGGGTGGGTAACACTTCTCACTGCTAATCTGAGCCACAGGACTGATTTGTGGGGCCTCTCAACATGGTCAGGTCCACATGGGCATTTGCATTTCCTTGATTTTAAAAAATTAGGTAAGGTATGCTGTTTGTTTGTTTGTTTGCTTGCTTGTTTGTGGGGTTTGTTTTTGGCTGATTGGATTTTTTTGTTTTGTTTTGTTTAGTTGTTTTTGTGGGTTTTTGGTTGGTTGGTTGGTTGGTTGGTTGGGTTTTTGGTTTTGTTTGCTTGTTTGTTTTTTGGGGTTTTTTTGCCTTTTGTTTTTTTTAGTTTTCTGCGTAAAATGGTGAAGGAAGAGCTTGGAATTCAGCCTCCAGTCTAACACTGCACTGAGCAGTGCTCAATATTGGGTTTCTCAGCTTGTTGTTCTGAAGCCCCTGGTTAAGGAGACATTTTAAAATTTGTATTCCAGCCCAAGGACCTGGCAAACAAAGTGCTGGTGGAGCAGCACTGACTTGTAGGCCCCCAGGACTTTTATTGCATATTGTCTTCACTCTGCTGCAATCTTTGAGAGGCAACCCATTAACTAAAATGTATTAACAACACACCTTCCTGGTAACACTTTCATGTGTTAATTCACTATAAGGTTGTGGTGTGTTGGTTTTCTGCTTTTAAAGACAGATTAAATTCTTTGCCCTTAGTTAATTACTTTGGATTCAACTAAGGATTGACAACTTCCCTTTAATATAGATATTTTCTCAAAAATAAAACTTAGGCTTTTGTAACTTTTGTGGTGTGGATCTGATCTGATGAAGAAAGATCAATCTCTATAAACCCAGAATAACAATCCTTAATAAACACCACAAGAACAGTATCTAGCTATGGATTACTTGGGCACATGTTGAATATCCATTCTTAATTCTTGAATTTTATAGTTTAAGTACTAATAGTGGCAACTATCTTCATTATTATTTTAGCATCCTCCACCACAGAAAAGTTAGTCCTGGAAAATGAATTTTAGTAATAAAGTTTTTTCAATTCCTCTTCCTTTACCACCACTCTCTCTGTTGTACAGGGAGTAGGAAGTCTTGCATATGATTAAAAATTCATAAAAACAACTGTCTCTTGAAACAGTGTAAAGTTGAAATACCTGTAAAAAAGTAAAATAAAACCCACCTCATATTTCAGTGAATGCCTTACTCCTACTATAAATAATATGACTTTTAATTATTGTGGAACAACTCTCTGAAAATCTTCCTCTTTTGTTACCCATATAGAACATATGAAACTTCTAAATTTAGCATTTCTGACAGATGAAGCACAGGTTTTACACAAAAAAACTCGTGTTGGAATTCATAGACAAAAGGACAGAATGGAGATTTGTACTATGGGAAGTTCCTCAAGACTTCAGTTGACAATTTATATTAAGCCAGATCAAAAGTAAGAGTATTAAGTATCCTTGATAAAGAATATAATAGTTCAATATTAAACAATATTTTTAGTGTAGGCAGGTGCTTGTCAACCCCTTCTGACCATTGATAGTTTATATGCATACAACTCAAACACAAAACCAGGACCAATTTGCAAGTTTATAATCAAATCCTTTGGTAAATTCATGTCATCTTCTTCCCGAACTTCCAGCTATAAAACCATGCTCTAGAAAACAAATCCCAGGGAAGCATTGCAACTGAGATGTGACAGAAAAGGATCACAGTCCGAATAGGGGGGAATGGAATTTCCATTGAAAATTGTATTTTCTGAATTCAGGAATCCAGGCCATATGGGGCTGATACAGCTTCAGAACTTGCTCCTTATCTATTGTTTTTCCGTTTTCCCACAAAAGAGAGTAAAGTTGCTCATCTTTTCGACCTGCCTTGTTTTTAAAAAGTCGAGGAGCTTAAAATTTAATTGGCTTATGGGGATATGATTCTGAGATAATTTGTGCAGCTTGTTAAGCTCTTGTAAAGGGGGATTTCTATCTTGGATACATTTAGTAACAAAGCTTCTCTTAAATGCATTTGGACAACTGCAGTTGATTTTAATGCATGTATCAGCAGGTCACATTTGGCTCATGGTCAAGCTTATTCTTTACTGTAACTTTTATTATTGTACTGTCCTTTTTAAGGGCGGGGCACAGAAAGCTGACTTTAATCCAAAGTAAATGTATACTTTTGATATTTGTCTGTTCTTACTCAGCCACTTAATTATAACATTTTGAAAATGCTCACAGTACAATTTATTCCTTTCCTGTCATTAAGCTTGTAATCATTCATTTTTCAGCTTCTGTATAACTGAGAAACAGCCATTTAAAAGAATATGTTTGGTGCTTCTCTCAGATTCCTGTGCTAATGATTCTGCATCACTCCTAAACTCTGCCTCTACCTACAGTTGAAGAACAAGTCAATTTTTGGAAAGCATTGTGCTCAGAGACTACCTTATTGCACATAACTATAGAAACAGTAAATTTGTCCTCAAACAGGCACAGTGCAATCCAAAAAAATGTTCTAAAAGTGTTGAAAGAGTCCAAAGCAAATTATGAAAATAAAGTGGAACCTAAAAAAATATGCAATTATGCTCAGATCATTTTGCACTGCTACACGCACTCTAAGACAAAAATGACAGGAGTTGTATGGCAACACCAAAAGTATTAGAAATATTGGGATGATTTTTATAAAGCATACAGATATCTTAATAAAATAAGGACAATGTGACACGTTAAAATATCCCCTCCAAAACTTATCTTTTATTTTTTATTTGCTTTTGCAGAAAATTGCTCCTCTCCTCCACAAACCCAAAGCAAACCTTAAGGTGTAATTTTTAATTTTGTGTTATTATTCTGTGCATTGCATAAGTTACTCATCCAATAAATTAAATTTAAAAATAAAATATTGATGTTTAAGGAAGTGTCATGAAAAAGACTTATGCGTTTTTAATTTTGAGAATAAACAACTCCTGCTATGTTTATTAAAACACAATCTGCAACTCTCAAGAATTGTGAGGTGAAGTGGATGACCTCAGAAAAACAAATTATTTTCTTTTGTCAGAAATGGGGGAGAAAATGTTTGCTTTTGTAGTTAATAACTGCAACTAATTTTAGGCATCTGTCTATTTGCTGTCTTAGAATTTGTGATCACTTAATGTCAACATAATTATCATCCCCTGAAATGAGACATTCCTTCACTGTAGATGTATCATACACTTTTTCAATTTTTTTAATCTAAAGATAGACATCATTCCTGGTCGTAAACCATGTGTCTAGATTTTTTGCCATTCTCAATATTTCACAACAACATAGAGTAAAAATATTTTAAATATAAATGTTGTAAGAGAAGTAAATGAACAGATTTATGACTATTAAATCTTGCAAGCCTCTTCAGCTATTATTTTTTTCAAAGCCAGCAATATACTCTAGAGAACACATATCAAGGAAGCTAAAGGTACAACTACATTGAATATGTCTTAGTGTATTACAGATAGTATCTGGTTGGAATTTCAAAATATTTGTATTATCTGAAAATATCGTTCTCCAAGAAAGGTAAATGGAAAGGGGCATAAGACAAAGAAGATAAAAGTGGTTTTATTTGCAGGATAGATTTGAAGCAGTTAACTGTAAACCTTGTCAGTTGACTGTGCTTATTTCATTGTTTATTTAAATATAATTTTTTCCACAAGAATTGCATGAAATTTCATCCCATGTAGATATACTATCAAGCATAATAGGGGACTGCTCCCTTTTCACTTGGGTGTTAGAGCTCAGAAGAGCATAGCTTCTGGTTTGAGTGGTTTCTCCTAAATATAAGTGCAAAGGGATGAGTAAACTTATTGTGTCATCCAGAAAAAGATTATTTTCTTCATGAGGGAAAAAAAGTGAGCAATTTAAAGGTGGTTCAGTTTGGCAAAAAAGAAAGCTATCTACTGTATTTGTGAAATGAGAGAGTGTTTACTCAAGTTGTTCATTAAAAGAGAGGAAAGATGGGAGGGAAAATAGATCTTGTTTGCATTGGGTTGTTAAGCAGTTATCCCTAGCAAGCAGTGTGTATTATATGGCCAGGCTTGACAAGCCTGTTTAAGAGAAATCCTTTCCACAGTTCCTCTGCAATGACATCTACACTGCACTTCTTTGTCTTTCATTCAAGCTTTTTTTCCAAGCAATTTTCAGCCATGTTGTGAGACACTGAAAGTTATGTATCTCTCTTTTATGACTTCAGGTATCAAAGTTTAAAGTCTTAATCCATGAAAAAACATTCACTGTCTGGTGTAACAGTTAAATGGAGTTTGCAATCACAAATTCCAAAACTCAGATTCTCAACTTTTCCTTCTTCTAAACTGTACTGCCAGTGATGACAAAAGAGTATTAATGGATCAAATTAATTTCCTAGGGAGAAGGAAGATGTTACAGCTAAATTAATGAACATTAAGGTGCTTTGATACTTAAATGGAATAAAAATACTGAGCAATTGGAACAGGGATCAGAAAACAGGTTTCATTCTTCTCAAATGAGTACATAGTGAAACACACAGAGTGAAGCAGGGTCATTTTCTTTCTCTCAATTTTTTTCTCCAGTGAACTTGTGGTTCTTCTTTGCAAAGTGTACATCTTCAAAAATAGAAACAAACAGAGATTTCCTACTGCCATGTGATCAAATCTTTCTCCAAGAAAATAGGAGAGAGCAGAACAAGATTCCAAAATCCAGAGTAAGTCTGACACTTACATCTCTACCTAAAACATATTTTAAAGATGGAATATGAAAACAGGGGATGCTAAAAAAAAGCAAAGAAAAAGGCAAAGAAAAAAAAGAACATCAGATGGAAAGAGGAAGGGGCAGGGGAAGGAAGTGTTCACAGAGGCCATAACACCATAAATAAACTGACAATTTTATTGCATTTAAATGGCTGTGTTGTATCCTGTATTTCAAATGGATTGGCTCTACCTGTAAAGCGTGGCTTTGCACAGCACTGTAAATCCCACCATAGCATATACAAAAATATTAAGAGTAAGAAAACCCCAGTGGTGCACAGACCAACTTTTTTGGATGCATTTTTCCATATTTTTAAAATACTAATAAATACTACTAAAATACTAGTATAAATAATACTACTAAAATGGTGCTATAAATGATACTAAATAATAATATAATACTATGGGCCCTTATAGTCTGTAAAAATGACCATTATGTCTTCATCAGAATTCTGGAATGGAAATTCTTTCTTTCACAAATGGATTTTTTTTTTTTTTTTTTTTTTTTAATTGGCTGTTCTCTGGCCATTTTCCAAGAATTTACACTTTTTTCCAAGAAAGTGGTGTCTCAGTCTCTTTTTAATTCTTCTGATTCTGTTAATAACATCCAGGCTAAAATTTACAAAGGAATCACAAGTCATGAACAAAGAATAATATTGTTCAACTTAGCTCCTCCTGCTTCCACTGAAAAGATGAGTACTCTTTCTCAGAATAGTTTTGAAAAAATAAAGTGTTCATGTGTTTTACAAGAAGAAATAAATATGTTAATTACAATTCCTTTAATATGTAATTAAACATATTTAAACACATTTTCTATTTACTTTTGCAAAGTCAACATCACATCAAAAATTAATAAGAAATATATTTTCTATGTTACTTACATTTTTTCTTTTCTTATTCTATTCCAAGTTACGTTCATTTTAATGATTTAGATGATGATTTTTCTTTATATTATAAAATTATTTTTAGGATTGATTTTATTTTTTCCAGTGAAAGTGAAGATTCCTATACTGCATTTGTAGAGAGTTATTTGCAGTCTAAAGGAATTACTCCCACAGTAGCTTATATTTCCTGGGTGAATAAGATCTTGAGCTCCTTGATTTTTATGTTCACTATCATCTTGCCCACCAAGTTTTTGAGAAGAGGATATACTACTTCTTTAAAGAACATGAGATTTAAATTGGCAATTATTGGTATAAATAACACATTTTAGTATTAACTGTTGAAATGATAAAGTAAATCCATTGTGGATGTGCTCAGTTCAAGACTAACCTTCATGTATAGACTTGCACTAGCTCTGAACCTTCATTCCTTTCTTATTATTTGCATGTTGTTTTCTCCTTTGGTGTCATGTTTGTTTCCTGGCTTCTCTCACTTTTGCTTTGGGCCCCTTTTGCAAAGGGGCACTTTTCCTTTTTTATAAGTAGTACTCTTTCCAGTTGTCAATAGATTTTTTTGTGTAAATTTTGCCTTTCAGTGAACTATCTGTTTCATATCATTAAAAGAAGGGATTGCTATCAACAGAAACAAGTGTTTCAGTTCATCTACTTGTATTGTTTCTAAGTAACATTGAACAAACCACGACTTTTGTAATGTTAAACTGCACGGAGCTAAGTACTTTCCAAACTTTCCAGTACTTTGAGTACAGCCTTCAGTCTAAACAAATTTGCTGTAAGAGCTGGTTTTGAGTATAGATTCCATTGCCAGATTCCATTGTACAGATTCCATGGCCAGTGTATCCCTTGTATCAGATGGTACAACAATTTCCAGTTCTGCTGGCTCTATCAGACATTGGCTTTATCATGTCATGAAATAATTCACTGTGTTTGGGCTGTGTTGGATTCACTCTTTTAGTGCAGCAGTGTTCTGTATATGTGCCATGCTCATTTCCCAGAACTGTATTGGAGCTGCAGCCCAGACAAGGAGAAATTCACAGGATCACTGCTGAAAGAGGCTGCCCTGTGCTGGTTTTTGCATATAATACTTCTTTCTCTCTTCCCCCTTACCACCACCCACCAGTATGCAAGATTCACAGTAATTTTGAAAGAGGTAGTAAAATTATTAGTTTAGGCTTTGCCTGAAAGTCACAGCCATCACTTCATCACTTCATCACTGGCCTTCTCCTCCCTGGAGTGGACTGGTGCCAGACTGATTTTGCCTAATATAGACTTAAAGAATTGTCCTAGAATAAATATTCAAACCAAAGCTAGTTTTTCAGCAGGTTCTTAATTTTATTCTTCTGTGTTTTGCCTGTGATACCCTTTGGCAGGAAAATAGAAAAAAAAAAGAAAAAAAAAAAAGATGCCAATCTGCAATTATTTATGTGCTCTATGATCTTCCCTTTTAGAAGTTTTGACTATGGGCAGGAAATTCTGTTCTCTACATAATGATTCTGTGCTTAGACTCCAGAGAGCCATTACTGATAATAAATTGTTTTGGGGTTGTGCCTTCTCAGTGGTTAAGCAAACATGCCAAATTGACATTTTAACCAAAAATGCCATAAATATTAGGCCCTTGGAAAGAGGGAACACAAATAACTTGTCTGTAATCTCATAGCAATTATAAAAAAAACCTATGGTAAAGTAGAACTGGTATTTTGGCTTACAGGACTCTGGCATTATTGCATCTCAGCCTAGAGGAGATGTCTTGTTATCTAGATTCCATGTTGCCAAGTCAACTCTGAAAACAAATTCTGAGTGTTGCAGTGGCCAATTGAAGTCAGGTTAACTTGATATTTAATCCGAATTTGACGGCAACACATATAATTACCTAAACAACACCTAAATTCATGGTTTATAATTGCAGTAATAAAAATCTGTGTGATACATGCAATGATCAGTTGGTATAAACACGTTCAAAATCCACCAGTTTATGGCAGACCACTCAAAGGCAAATTTTGCTGAAGATTATTTCCAGTCTGAAATTTAACCTTTAGCCCCTTGCCATGTAACCTAGTTATTTTTCAGAAAACTCTGACTTTTCTGGAACAATACAAAATACATCCTAGAACTTGTAATGGCTTTTGTATGGCTATTTCAGGAATGCTTTCTCCAAGTAATTAGTTCATAGATGAGACTACAATCTAATCACCTAGGAGATGAGTTCAAGACCTTGACTTAGCGACTTGTATAAATTTAGATCAGGTCTTTGCCCTTCAATACAGAAATTATTCTATTACCTACTACTTGCAAAAGCAGAGGGGTGTATATTCTAAGAATGTAAGATACACACTGCAGATTCTTTCAAAGCCCCAGCTAAGCATCCCCTCTGTCAATACTGCAGGAAAAAAATACATATTGGTGCAAGTATGTGGTGATAACTGTCTAGATAAATTCACAATAGCTACTGAGCTGAATTCCATGTGCTCCTTGGTGACAGAAGCAGGGTGCTCCAGGGTGTACATAAAAGGCCATGGATCCACTTCTGTGAAACCATCAAACCCCCTTAAACTGCAAAATTCTTGTGGCAAGGGATTCCACAAGTCCTCTCTGCATCGTGTCTTTGGTTTGTTTTGTACTTGCTACTTTATTTGATACCCTTTTGCTCTTGGACTAGAAAAAGTGGTGGGAAATATTTTCTTTCCACTTCTCTTCATCAGTCTTTTTTTTTTTTTTTCATTTTAAATCTGAGAAGCAGCCAGCTGGAGCATGAAATTAAGCAAGACATTAAAACTTAAACTCTTCAGACCTCAGTAATTCTTTTGGTTTCTTGCAGCTTATATCAGACTTGGATAGTTTTGTTTGGACTTACATTATTTTCAGTCTCACATAATATAAGGATTTAATACAGTTTAGGTAAATTTTCAAGCCTAAATTAAGAACTGAAAATATTGCTTTAAGATGGAAGTTTTAAAATGGGCTGCAGTATTTCTAGCACACAGCAAAATATATTGAGAGAGCAGTTTGCTTTTACTCTATAAATATATTTAACAAGTTTTCTAGTGCTCCACTAGAAATTTGACATTTGAGTCAAATGGACATGACTAGAAAACAGACAAAAAAGGGAATGTGATGAAAGACTGACAGGAGTTTATTTAAATGAAGAAAATTTAAGCCACCCTTAACTACATAATCTTTTAACCAGTGCTTTTCAAACTATGATTTGGGGAAAATATATTTAGGCAGATGGTGTGATTACCTGAAGATGTAAATCTTCATAAAAGTACTAATGAAGCCTGACATTTTCCTACAAGGTTAGGACAATGTTATATTGCTGTTTGTCCACTTCTGTGGAGCAAAATGCATTTATGAAGAATTTGCTGAACACTAGAAACCACTTAATTGAGATTACCAGGAGAATGACTCATCACTGTGATTATCAATCGCTTCAGGTCTGCAGTCATGTAGCAATACCAGCAACTTTTTCTAGACCAATGGAGCTTTAAAAACTCTGTGGCTACAATTTAGTTGCTTTTTGCTTTCTGTCAGTCCTTGAAGTGATTTGCAGCTTTGCAAGAGTTTACTCAGAGCACATGTGAGCATCATGTTTTGGAAGTATTTAGGAAATAGCACAGCAAGAGGCTTATTTTGCAGGAACTCTAAAGCAGATAATGAGAAAGCTTGCTCAGTGTTTGGTAGGAAAGATGACATTTTGACCAGTGCATAAGGGGCATTTGCCCCACAGGGTTGATATTACATCTTGACTTCCACTGGCAATTAAGCTAATTTTGTAGTAAAAGTCTCATTGAAGGCCAGATGGTGACATTATTATGTTTCTAGGTAATGATAGGTGACAGTAGGTAAGGTGAGAGGACAAGATCTCTTTCCTTCATTCTAACATCCCATGCCTTGTTTCCATTCCAGTCAGAAAACATTGAGCACCACCTGACTGCAGCTTTGATTTTATCTTTACTTGTGAACTATACTGTAGAGGTTAACTTAAGTTTGCATTTTATTTTCTACTGTATTTTTCTGGACCTTTAATGAAAATTTTATTGAACCAATACATTCCAAAGGTGACACTCTGTGTAACTTTCTGTGGACTTTCTTTTTCTTATGGTAGCATTTCTTTATATCAGCCAGTAAAAAGCAATATTTTGAGAGAGCAACACTGGCTGTGGAATTTTTTTTTCGTTTACATACTGTAAATTTGTTGGCAATCTGTATGCAATAAAAGAGATCGATTAAAAAAATTACAGTAGAAGATACATCAACAACAGATTGAAATATGTTTTGTGCTTTTGCAGTTATTTAAATTGCCAGTTGCTAAGTGTTTTACAAGGTACAGCAATCTTTTCTTTGAATAAATTTATTTCTTCATATCACTAAGGTTTCAAAATAACCTTATGTAGCTAGAAACTAAAAATATTTAAACTAAAATCTGAGCTATTGATAAGAATGTGTCAGATTGGATGCAAACTACAATTTCACATATTGTTACAGTGGGTCAGTTTCTGTCTTATTCAAACCTCTGTATCATTAGCCTCAGACTAACATTAAAACCAAAATCTAAGTCCATTTGAACTACATAGAAAATAATATTTTTTTTGCTTTGTTACCTCTCATTTCGTTTGAATGTATCTTATTCTAAATTTTCTAAAATTTTACATGGTTTATTGGTTTTTTTTTGTTTCCTTTGTAGAAATTATAAGTCTTATAATCACTTTATGTTGTGGATTTTTTGTTTGTCAGCCTGGACAACACCTCTTTCATTGAATAGCTGTTCAGCTTTTTTGGTGGGAGTTTTCCTGTCTTCTAGCAGATCTAATATCTACCATGAAAAATGGGTCTGACCACTGAATTTGTACATGTCATGGTATGGTGTCCAGTTTATGACCACAGTTCAATTAATTTCTCTTTAGATGTAATCCATCTTCCCATCTGTAACTGACTTCACATGTTTCTCTAATTTTATCTGTCTGGCATTATTTGCTGTTATAAATGCCCATTTCTTCTGCTATCAGCGTGCAAACGGGTTCATTTTCTGTGCTGGCACTTGCTGAAAAATGTTTTGTTATACTGACTCTATAATCCTTAATATTAGAGTTGTTTTAAGAGTCACAATAATCTTCTTAGTAGTACCATGGCAAAAAATGTGTCACCATCTTTCCACTGCTTGTGTGCTATCTGCCCTGCCTTGAAAGTTTCTTCTTGGTTCCTGTTCTGGAGTCTATCTTTCAAATGCTGAGATTTTCATAGATAGTTTCACTTCAAAAGTAGCTCAATGAATAGGATAGTACTTTTTCCCCCTGCCAAGAGTATGTTTAACATCTTGATTCACTTTTTCCTTTTCTGCCAACCAGTGTCCAGATTGGCAGAGGATGTCCTTCTGTCTGCATCATTACTCCTGCCTTCACCATCTGAATATAGAATCATAGAATAGTTTGGGTTGGAAAAGACCTTAAAAATCCTCTAGCTCCAAATCCCCTGACATGCTTAAGGACACTTTTCACTAGACTGGGTTGCTTAGGCATCCATCCAGCCTCCTGTTGAATGCTTTCAGGGATGGGGCATCCAGAACTTCTCAAAGCAACAGGTTTCAGGGCCTCACCACCTGCATAGTAAAAAATTTCTTCCAAATATTTGATATAAATCTACTCTTTCACTTTTTGAAGCCATTCCCCCTTGTCCATGCTCTTGAAAATAGTCCCTCTCCTTTCTAGACCCCATATCTTCCATGTCTGTTCCCTTCTGGTACTGGAAACCCACAGGCAGGTCACCCTGAAGCCTTCCTTTCTCCAGGCTGAACAATCCTAACTATTTCAGCCTTTCCTTCGAGGAAAGGATATCCATTGCCCTGTTTGTCTTTGTGACCCTTCTCTGGGCTCCTTACAGGAGGCTGATCCCTTTCCTGTTCTGGGTATCCCAGAGCTGATGCAGCACTGCAGGTGGGGTGTCACCAGAGCAGAGCAGAGGGGCAGAACCACTTCCCTCAGCTTTCTGGCCACACTTCTTTTCATAAGAAACATAAGATATGAAAGGAACTTGGGTCTCACTACCACTAATTTTTTGGTCTTCATTTGTCCTTAATGTATTTATACCTAACTGCTGGGAAGGAACCAAACCTCTGTGAAAGTTTTCATAATCAATGTTTTAATTATATCTCCCTAGATCTCAGTGTTCATAAAGTTTTGTTCTTAGAAACATAAATGATTTGCTGATGAATTTGTTCTTAGAGAGGTTTTTTTTAGCCTATTTATCTTGTGGGTACTGTTGACCTTATGTAATAACAGCTTCAGAATTTAGTTTTGGGATCCTGTCACTACTGCATTTTTAGCTTCAGCATTTAAGCAGTGTTATGACAGACAAGTAGAATTTTTCTATATTTGAAGTTTGTGTCTGAAATTTTTGTGGCATTTCAACAGTTTTTCTTTGCTTTTGTCTCTTAGTTTGTTTGGGTTTTATTTTAAATTTTAATTTTTTCTTTTTTTTTTTTTCTTTTTTTTTTTTTTCGTTGAAAACAATTTTAGAACACTTGGGTGACTGGTTTTATTACTGGGTTTCATAGAAAACTTTGTTTCTCATGATACATGTTCCATATATTGATATAACAATTCTGAAAGATTTAAATTTCTATGACTCAGGTTCCCAGATGCACTTTGGAAAAACTTAGGTTTTTTAATTATCTTTATCTTATAGAATATCAAGTGTACAATTACTTTTCAGCACCTCTTGCTGTATGTACAATCCTCTTCCTATATGGCTACTGAATGCAAAAAATTGTGTGCATGATATCTTATGATTTTCTCATAAGGAGTTTTGATATCTCAGTAGTACCCTTTCCCACATGTAAGTGATAATGTTGGATAATGATGGTTTGGTGTGCTCTTATAACTTTCTTCTCTCACTCAAGAAGTTAATGTGCTCCTTTTTCAGCACAGGCCACAGACACTCAGACATGTAACACAGCAAAGCATAAAAACAAACTTTCATCTCACACAATTTTTGTTTTTCTCTAATAATTTATTGTGATAGAAGGCTTTTAAAATTGCCTTAATTTTAGTAATGAATAATGGATGGTGTAATTACATAGAAATAGCATTTAATTATGCTTTTTTCTTTGTACAATATGATATATTAGCTACAGCAATTGAGGCCCATTAAACTGCAATAGACAATAGCATTCACAGTATGTCTTGGTCATGCCAGAAACCTTTTGCATCATTCTGTACTGTTTGACATTACTTTATTATGTTTGAGTGACTGCAATGAAATATGAACTCCATTGTAGCTAAAACTAAAAATTAAAAAACTAATTAATATTTGAAATAAATCTAACTTCACAATCCTAGCATTGTTCCTAAGTGATGGCACATTATACTCTTTCAGTATAAGTTTCTATTATTTTGAACTACAAGGAATAATTATTTGTGAATGGAAAAGCACACAGAATGTTAAACAAATTTAGCTAATTCTACTCAAGTACATAAACCACTCATTATCCCAAATTAACACAATCCTTGAAAAGTGTATGAGATTTAAATCTGTATAAGATTTAAATCCAGTTAAAGAAAACTGGAAATATGATTCTGTAAATGAAGGGCTAACCATTCAGAGTGAAAGGTAACAAATTTTGAAAACGAAAAAGGTGTTTTGTAGAGAGAGAAAGCATAGGGATGAGGATTTTTTTCGGATGGTCAGATCCAGAGGGAGTGGTCAATATCTCAATGTCTAGATGAAGATCAGTCCTGGGGGATATCCCACATGGGCTTTTATGGGTCCAATACTGGGATTCAAAGTCTTCATCAATGTCCTAAACATTTTATTGAGTGCACCCTCAGCAAGTTTGACAGATACCCCAAGTGAGTGATGGTGTTGCCCCACCTGAGAAATGCGATGCCATCCTGATGACAAGTTCAAGAAATAGGCCCATGTGAACCTCAGGAGGTTCAGCAAAGCCAAGTGCAAGTGCTGCACCTGGGTCTGTGCAACCCCGCTATCAACACAGGCTGGAGGAAGAAGGGACCAAGGGCAACCTTGCTGAAAAAGGTTTGGGGGTGCTGGTGGATGAGAGGCTGGACATGAGCTGGCAGTGTGCACTTACAGCCCAGAAGGGCTGCAGCAAAACAAGTATGGCAGCAGGGAGGTCATTCTGCCCCTCTGCTGTGCTCTCGTGGGGCTCCACTTGGAGAGCTGTGCCCAGGTCTCTGGCCCTCAATGTACTGGAGAGAGTCCAGAGAAGGACCATAAAAATAACTAGAGTAATGGAACACATCTCCTGGGAGGAAAGGCTGAGAGAGTTGAGGTTGCTCAGCCAGGAGAATAAAAGGATCCAGGGAGATGTTACTGAGGTGTTGAAATACATAAAGGGGTCTTACAAGAATGATGGGGACAAACTGTTTAGCAGCACTTGTTGCAATATGAAAGGCAATGTCTTCACACTGATGGTTGATTAGATTAGACAGGATTAGGTTTTAAGAAGTTTTTTATGATGAGGGTGGTGAAACACTCTAATAATTTGTCCAGAAGTCGTATATGCCTCATCTCTGGAAATATTTAAGGTCAGGTTGGAGTCAGCCCTAAGGCAGCCTGATCCAGTTGAAGATGCTGTACATGGCAGGAAAGATTGGACTGGCTGACCTTTAAAAATCCCTTCCAACCCAAGTTATTCTATGATTCTGATCATAGAATAGATCATAGAATTGCTTTGAAGTAAAAGAATGAGTAGAGAAACTTCTTGTATTGGTAAATAAGGATTCATTAACTCATATCAGTGAAAGGCCTGAAGGACTGACACAAAATCCCCAACATTCCAGTGAAATAAGGACCTGAAATATCATAAATGGCAAAAGTTTAAAAAGTCAATGTTAATAAAGTGTTATGAGTAATACACTTTACCGTCTGCCTAAGAGAATTTGATTTGATTTCTGCATTTGTTCTCCCTTATCAGGCCACCAGGATTCCAGCCAAGATCCCCTCTTGCTAAAACAAGTCTGTATTGGATGTTGTCCAGGCTTTGCTGAAAGCATAGCAACTGCTTTACTTTTCCATACGGTTGTTGCCCCTTCAGTATTTAACCCACACTTGGTAAAACACATCTGAGTACCATGAGTGTGAGAAGAGCTGCTTAGGAATCAAGCTACTCCCTTTAGGTTAATTGTGAGAAAAGATGCTAGAAAGAGAGGCATAAGTCCAGGGTGTGAATGCTCAACCAAATTCTCTCCAGGAAATCACAACCTGACTTTAATGAGAGCAGGAAGAGTCAAGTCTTCTTAATGAACATTAAGATAGCAAGTTGTGAGGTTGCTGTCAGAATACTGTGTACCCTGCAGTAGAGCTAGTTTGCCAAGCTTTGTTGAGAGTCCAAATTAAAAACCTGTCACATTACAAGTAAGATCATTCTTTCCTTAGCCCCTCATCTCACTCTGCTTCTTTGAGAACCTCACACTGCAATCCCAGCTCAAACGTTCTTTGTACTTAACTCCATCCTGTGCAGTGGATGTCAGATGAGGAACAATTATTTATGTGAGTGAAGTACAGAAAGGTTTAAATATCTCATTTGAGAAGTAGTTGCTCAAACTGTGCTGAAAAAGAATAGAAATATTTAAATGTGACTACTTCAATATGTAAAACACCTTCACACAGGTAGATGAGCCAGTTTAAAGAAAATCTTTGCAAGTTCTTAGTGCCTTCCCTTGTAGCTTAACCTCATTAAGGATGAGCCATTTCCTTGAAGTGAAGTAAACAGGTGGCTACAAATATGCAGGAGTCTGAATTATTTCAGCTATAATATTTCAGTCTGCCTTTACATGCACCAGACTCTTTTAATATGTTGCAATAAGAATTACCAAACTGAACTCTTAACTTGATTAGAATATCAGTCTAGTTTAATCTAATTTCTATTTGAAATGCGTAATTATCTTGGAATCTAATCTTGAGATTAGATAATGGCAGACTGAAGTCTTTGATTTGCCACTTGATTTTTTTTGTCAGTACATGCCACAGTAGTGCTGGGGGTAGAACAGACTGTTTAGAAGGAAATGCCATTTATGCCGATATGAAGCAGTAGCTTAGACTGGCTGCCTCTAGCACTGCATGCAAGTGTCTGGAGAGCCACTGCTCTCCAACATAGTGCTGAGAACATGTAGGTTGCACAAGGATAAGAATCACCTCCATTTCCACAAATTCTGAACTATTTTTTTTTTTAATGACGTCAAATATGTTCTTGAGAAATAATGGTTTAAATGAGTATGATAGTTGTACTTGCTGGTTAATTTTAAGAAAATAAAAAAAAAGCCACCACACTCTAGAAAGCCTAGGAGAATCTCTCATCTGATTATCTTTTCATTTGAAGAGCAACAAACCAAAGTCACTTGCACAAATATTTGGCAGTGATATTGAGTAAGATCATTAGGAGCTTTAAAATCCCAATGAATTCTTGAGGGTTGGCAAGCTGCCAATGTGACTTTCCGAACTCAGAAGCCTAATGCAGGTTATGTAAGACAAGCTACAGAGAGAAGACTAGATAATTCCAACTATTTGACACAATTTACTTATACACTATTTGACTATACTGTATAGGAGTCTGTCTGGGATGCATTTAGTATGCTGCAGGTGCTCCAGTGCTAAACCACAACCTTCAAGTAATGACAGATATGATGCAATCTGGGATGCAGAAGCTGCTTATGAGTATTAATACTGCATAGGAAAAGCAATTGTTTTTCTGGGCCCATCAGGCTGGCTTTGATTAGAGAAACACAGCAGAAATATTCAATTAAAGAGTTCTTTCAGAAAAATGTTCTGTGCATCTTATTCTTTGAGTGTTTCCAGTGTGTTACTGGACCTGTATAATTTCCTGTCAGACTTGCCAACTCCTGTTGAGTTTTAGCTTTTGTCTTGCTTTCTTTAATTTTTTTTCATTTCCAGGCTTTTTAACAAGCTGAATTAATGTGTCATGGCAATCATTACTGGGTGAATAACACAGCCTCACCACAAGGACCACAGCAGAAGGTAAGGGGACTGAGCTAGTAGCTAATGCAGAGATCTGCATCATTTTAGTTAAATTAGTCTTGTCTATATATTGTGTAGGTGTCTTTCAATTTTGTCTATTTTTATAAGCAGCGAATGAAATGCCTTGTTATATTTAAATGTAGCAATGATGGCATAACAATCTCCTCTCATCAAAATTTCACTATATGCCTGGATTGCATTGCCTATAAAATGGGGAGTTCTTTTCTGAAGCTCTGAGACATGACTGACCTTAGGAGTCCAGACTCTGAGTCCAGACACTGCAGCTGCTTTCAGGCACAATAAACAGTGCTCTGTCAGCCCCTGCTTGCCAGCTCACTTGGGAAAATATTTGAAAGCACGAGCCCAGAGCAACCATACTTCAGCAATTTCTGTTGCTGGGCCATGTGGGTCTGTGAGGAACCTCTCATTTTCTCAGGTGTTTTTTACACATTTAACCCACACCTAAGTCTCTTGGCTATAGGAAGGTTTTGGGTCAGAGAAGAAACCAAAGCTCAAATCCCTTCTCTGTTGTATTTATCACATTTATGTCAAACGTTAGCTACAGATAAAAAAAAAGAGAGCTGTCATTTGGACTGTGTGATCCCTCATAGTAGTTTTTCTCTCTTTTGAAAATGTCTTTATTATGGAAACACTTTGCAAGTGAGCAAAAACCATGGATATTCTTCCTTCACCTTGAGGTGAGGTACCTCCAGGTTAGAACTCCATTTATTGACAGGCTGGCACTGATCTAGCCTGCTTAACAGTGAAACCAAAGACATAAGTTTGTAGGAGTGCATGTTTTCAACAAGTTGTACAAATAATTGACTGATTTCCTTCCCACCTGGAATGAGTAACCAGTGCGTGCTAGAGTCAGAGGAACGAGCAGAAGTGTGAACGTGTGTCACTGCTCATTTGCATTGTATTTGTATTTCTTGAATTGCTTAATTTCTTTTGTCAGTCTCTCAGATTTGTTTCTTTCTTGATATTTATCTTCTCATAGCTGTCCCACTCATAACTGTGAAAATATTGCAATAATCTCTGTGGAGGGCTATTTTTTTTTTTTTTTCAAAATAAAAGACAGCAGCTGTCAAAGTGAAAAGAGCTCCCATTTCTGGCGTTAAAAAAAAAATAAAATCCTGTCAATTAAAATGGGTATTCCTTTCTAAAACTGATTTTCTAGAATATGTACATATAACTTGTTTATTTCATAAATAATATCTTTATCAAAATCACATGAATTGTGGAAGCATTTGGATTTGTTTTTTTCAACTCTGCTAGCTTTGTTGAGTGTGACAGGGTGGAGGATGTTAATTTTAGCAAAGATCAGCTGATGTACATTGTTATTCCTGGAGAAATTTGGTCATGTGCCCAAGTCCTTTCAAAGTATAAAACAGGATAAGTGATGGTAGAAAACCTCATTCTTTGTGATTTTTTGACAGTGTAGCTATTTTTTTGCTTCACTATAACATGAGTATTCCTAATATTTTTCTGATTCTTTCACTTCCCTATCTTCTCAGTCAGAAATGAAATTAAAAATTAACTAAGTATTTATGTGTAGTCTATAAGTCCCTTCCATACTCAACTCATAAGAAACATAATTCTGTCCAAAGCACTGCAAAACATATATGTAGAATTGTGCACATGCGATAGGCAGAACTAACTGAAGTTTCTCACTTTTGCTTCTCTTTTAATTTAAAAACATCAACTAGAACTCAGGTTTTTGGGCACTAATTGTTCATACCCTTTCCTAGCCAATATGGTATAAAATTTAATAACATTTATTTTCATTTTTCAGTTACCAAAAGGCTCAGTTAGCTGTAGAAGGGCAAAGTAATAACTTAGAGTGAATCCTTTAGAAAGGCATATACCCTAAAGGGACATAAAAAGTGGAGACTTGATGTCTTACTGTGGAAATGTGCCAAGACTTTTCTCTGAAAATTTTGTTTTGTGCAAAGTCCAAATTCATTTATTTAACAAAAAAAAATTAAAAAAGAAAGAAAAAAATAGCAAACTAAAAAAAAACCCAAAAAAACCAAACCAACAAAACAAAGAAGAAAGCTGTCCCTTCTTAAATCTTTTAAACAAAGTGTTCTGTCATGAGATTCATTTGCTGCTAAAACTGGAATCACTTTGTGTCTGAACAGGTACCCAGGATGCTCCTTCTCTCAAATGGTCTCTGTAGAGTCTTTAACTGTAGATCAATGTTTCTGAATTTTTATAAAGGCTTTAAAGGGACTACTGAAAGGAAATTCTCTGTTCCTTGATGTAGCAATGTGCTGTTGTATTTGGAGAGATTTTACAAAACAGTTTCCTTACTGGTTTACCTGAAGGACCTGTTTGGCATAGCTTGATATACCTCATCCTTTCCAGCCTGTTCCTACTACTGGACACAGATAAAATCCTCAAAGTCTTTGTAAACATAAAAAGAACTTCCAGTGCTAGCAAGACTGCTGGAGACAGCAAGGTGAGCAGATACAACTCACCAAAAAATAAAGGTATTCCTAATAGTGGATGAAAAGTGTTATGGAATCAGAGTGAGTGTTCCTTCTATTTAATGTTGTATATGGTGTGCTTTCTTGCACTCCTATTATGTATGAGATTTTTGTTTAGAATGTCATCCTAATTTTTCTTAAAGTCTGATAATTTCAATAAAACTTGAACAAAGTAAATAGGACAAAACACTTATTTTAGATTTTTCAAGAATTCCAAAAGTCCTTTTACTCCAAATTCCTAGTTCATTCACTGGCTTATTAAACTGTCAGTAGACTTATTTCTCTTCCAATCCCAAGAAATAAACTGTCATTCTTGTAATTTTCTTTGATGCCCTCTGAACGCTAGCATTTCAAACTATTAGTCTAGTAGCACCTTGCACCTGTTGTTATTGATAAAATAAACTGATTTCTTGAAAATATTTATGTAGGAAATCCATAGGGTGTACACTGCTAACTATTGAAACCACACATCTGCCTCCAGGTTTATATTGGCAACAGAAATCACTGAACTTATACAAAACTGAAAATGAAAACCTATGTTGAAGCAGATTTTGAAGTCTATTCTGGTTCTTGAATATGCAGAAGTTAAATCAAAGATTCATGCTCATTGACAGCTCAGTGTAAACTTTGTCTGTGATGATTTGTATTAAATTTTAGAACTGAACATATATGAAATCATGATTACAATATCCAGTCTATAATTTGCAGTAATTGGAATTTTGAGGGAGTATTGGTTTTGGGTTTTGATGGGAATTTTTTGGGTTTGGGGTTGTGTTGGATTGTGAGTCTGGGATAGTTTTTTTGCATTTATTTTGTTGTTTTTTTTTTAATGTCTAAAATCTCTCTGAACACAGATACAGCATCTTTATATTGACAATGGGTCAAAGTAGAAGCCTATAATCAGATCTTTCTGAATTTCAGTCTTTTGTACCCTTACAGCTCTAGGTGTGCATGTAACTACTTGTGCTGATTTCTATGGTATTGGAATTTATGAACTTATAGAAACATTTAACTTGTTTCTCACTTGAATTTTCTTCCCATTTCCTCTCTTTTCCCTCCATCTCTCAGAGGGGAAATAGAATAAAGTGTAGAAATCTAAAACCTTGTACCTATTTTTGATAGAGTTTTGCACAATTTAAACTTTTAGATAAGGAATATCAGGATCCAGCTCAGAAACCTACACCAAATGGGAATACAATGAAATGTAATATAACATATAATGAAATATTGCAATGCAAACAGTTAAGAAATATGGAAAAAATATTTAGAATGTTATGAACATGTAATCTGCTTTGTGGTGTGATACTCACTACCAATCTCCAGTGGGTTTCTTAGGAATAGAGATATCTACTTCTCACAAGATTCAGGATTAACAAAGCTATACCTTAATAAAGGAGCAATACACAGCGCTCGTTGCTAAGGGAGCAAGAGAAAAGCTAATGTGTCATGCTGTATTGTCACAGCTGAAATCTTCATAAAGGACTGCATTTGATCATTAAGAGAAATTATCTCTGAGATAAGATCAGAGAATTACAGAGTATTTAACTTGTGCAGTAGATGTTTGTTCATGCAGGAAGCCCAGAGCTGACAGTTTTGTTCTACATGACAAATATAACTGCAGATACATGACCTTGATTTCCATAGTTCAACTCAAGAGCTTTTGAGCAAATTAAACTGCAATTAGATGAGAACAAAACAAAGAAGTGTGGATCACTGCTCTCTGTCAAGTTATAGTGATTGATCTAAATAAGCGCTGTCCCTGTATCATTTCCCCTGATTCAGTAAGATTTCTGGAACTGCAACACACATGTATGCATGCACACAAGAGGATGGCTTAGCTGCTTGTCAAATTGTTCAAGCCAGTGGTTTTCAAGGTAGTTGATCAAATATAGTGAAGAAAGAAATCTCATTAGTTACATCAGATAAACAGATGCACTCACAAGGATGGCTAATATTGAAATGGTTTTGTAAGGAATTTTAGGGAGATTTAGATTTGTTTATTATTTTAAAACGTCCTTAAAAAAATCCTGATGGGTGTATACAATAGAGTAATGGGCTCCTAAAATTCTTATTTGGCAGACTCAGACAATATATTTATCAATTTTTTTCCTCTTAAAGATCTTTAGAGAGCCAAAATGTGTACTTTGTAAATAAGAGATTCCAGTTATTCTTCTGCACCCTTGTATGCCTGAGGCTATTCTACTTCTCTCATCAAGCAGTTTAATAAGCCATTGACCATTTTATTATAGCTTTCATCCAGAAAAAACTTCTCTGGCTGCTAGCATGCTAACATGTTTCCAAAGCGACACAGAAATGTCTCAGAAACAAGTAATAAAGGCCTCACCCTGTTTGAGATATCTACTGGAAAAAAGGGATAACTGCTTGGAAAATCTGACATACTAAGAGTGAGACAATTTATTTCAATTCCGAAATCGATTCAATTTTCAGTCAAATCAATTTTAAATCGATTCTTGATCTTTTTTCAGTGTTGAGTTTCACTTAGACTTGGCATCCCCTCTCTAAGTGAAACCAACTTTCACCATGAGTTGGTAGTTAACTGGTGAAATGTATCAAGAAGAAAAATTTTAAAAATAAATCCAGATAGTTCCTACATCTTATTCAGTGTCACACAAAGGCAGAGGTAAGTTGCTAAGCTGAAGAAAAGACAAGACTTTTTCCTATAGAGACAGTGATGTCTCATTCTGCCAGATGTTTTAATGAAGTTTTTCATTAATTATTGTTCCTTCTCTCTGGCAAATGCTCCTCTTTGTTTTGCTTTTTGTTGTTTTGGGGTTTTTTTTATATTTGGATTTTTTTCCTTTGTTTTGTTTTTCTTCTTGCACTCCCAACAACCACTTCAAACTGCATACTCTACAAAACTATCCACTTACTACATGAGGCACTATTCATCTCAACATTTTTAGTGCCAAATATATGCCTGCCCTGTCTAATCATTACCAAAGACCAGAATATGTTCTCATGGGTTAAAAAGTTGAAAACTATAGCACTGTTAACAATATCAGATCAAGAAATGAGAGCAATAAGTAAAGCAGGAGAGAAAAGAGGCACTGGGAAGAATGAAGCTCAGTGGGTTTCAGCATAGTTCAAAATGTCAGAAGTGGAAATCATATCCAGAATTGGCTTAAACCTCATCCTTAAATTAAATACCTAAAGTTGGCATTTACATATTTAAAGGTGTGGGATTATTAAAATTAATTTTTGAAAATTTGAGAGAAATTAAGTTTTGACCCACTAGTCACAGATAATCCGAGTGAAATGTCAGGACACTTTGCCTCAGTCTTTTCATGTCACTGCAAGACAAACCTAAAATATGACACATCATTAATTTACTGTGGTTATTAGTTGATAAAAACCATGCAGGATGCCCTAGATCCCTGTCTTTATCAAGAGAAACAATTCCAGGATCTTTTAATATCCTTTCTACACTTATATAGTCTATGTAAATATATTTTGATGATTTTTTTATAGTTATATAGCTCTGCAATAATGAATATTTTATTTCAAATTATGGAACATATATACTTAATTTAAGTTTTTTTTTATTATTATTTCACTGCATGCAAATGAATTCATTATAATAAGAGCTAGAATAACTGCACTGAAGACATTTGCAAAAGCAGTTTTAAAATAAAAACCCCTCTTGCCTTTCTCAGTGAGTGACTCTACTGCTTTGTAGGGCAGCAGTCAAAGATGGGTTGGCAATGAAAACTTCCCACATATGAAGGAAACTTCAAGTACCATTATGCAGATCATCTTTTAGGAGCCACTCATATCTGAACAGATGGTGAAATCTATTCAAATGAGTATGTAAACATATTTTCAAAGATCACAGCACCCTAAATAAGAGTGCTAGAATTTATTTATCTTGAACAGTTTTTGATGTCTTAAAATAAGACAGAGATAAGATTACTGAGACAAAGATTTGTCAGTGATAAATGCCATTTCAGATGTCAAAATCCAAAATTTAGCTCTTTAAAATCTTCTCATGGCTACAGATGTTCCAGAATTACTAAAGTACCAACTTTTAATGCCAAAAGGGTCTTTACAAGCCAGTATTTCTGAAATATATCATATTTTTATCTGACAAAATTTGACCATGGCTTGATACTACTATATTTTATCTCATTAAGGGCTTTGCAGGTTCAAATTAATGGTCATAGGGAGAGCTGAAAACTTTACAGCTTTGATGAAATCTACTATATATGTAATGAGAGATTGTATTTAGGATATTAATTTACACTGAATGAATGACAGATCTTCTTCCTGTTTTCATTGAGTTTGAATGGCCATTAAGTATTTTAAGGAATGGAATCATTGCTCATATTTAACTAACTATACAATGAAAAAATGTGAATCTTGTTATTGTCACTGAGATCTATGGTTACTCTTGAAGAGCAAAGCAAGGACACTTCTTGCAGATAACTGTCTTGTTACATGCCCTTGTTGAATTACAACTTTTTGTTTTAACTAGTATACCAAGAAATTTGAATCAGAAGTGATCCCATTTATGGTGCAAATACATTATTTGAAGCCTCAAAGCCACTAAATGTCTTATCTAACAAATAAGGAGTCCATTCTTCTTCCCTGTCTTCACTGACATCACCCAGGAACTACCAGAGTGCTGGAACAAAGCAAGCACTAGCTTTTATAGGTATTTTGCAAAAAGCATTTTGAAGCATGCACAATCCTTATGTGTGATGCTAATAGCTGGAATTTAGTCATTGTGAAAATCTTTTGAAGTGTAAATGACTAACATCTCTTTTAATCTTCTCCATGATTTCAGTTTTATCTGGAACATGTAGTTAACAGGAGGAAAGAGTATCCTTAAAGCCATCTTGTCATATTCTTTTCAGCTCTCACTGAGCCAAGAGTTCCCATTTCAGTTCAGAAAATCTTTTTCTCTACCATGTGGTTTTTCTCCTTACTACTTTACAGTTGCAAGTGCAGCAATTTAGAAAAAGTTGGCCTAGTGTTTGCATTTGGAGAGACAGTCTTAGACAAGGAAAATCACTTGCATTTAAGTCAATTAAGTAATTTTTCCTCTTGGAAGTGGTCTCTGTCTACCTGTGTCTAAAAAAAGTTTCCCTGTGCAAAAGGAAATTGGACTTTCTGAAGTGAATGGCAAACTTTATTTATGTGTGCATTTAGGATTACATATTTATACATATTTATATGTATATATATATGTATTACATTTATACATATTTATATAAATAGATAGTAAAGAGAAATCTTAGACTGAAGGAATAATTGCAAATTTATCATCAACTATGAAAGACTATTATTTATATGGCAAGTTAAAGAATTTACTTTTAAAATATACTATATAATAGTTTTGAAATAATAGATTTGAAAGAAAGGTAAGTAAAAAAAAATGTTTCTCTTGTTATTCCAATATAATCAAACTTTTAATCAAGATATGCATTTTTATCATTTGGCATAATGCATGTCTACCACAGTCCCTCTGTAGACAGAGGAGTTACCAGTGATGTGCTGTCTAACATAATAGTGATTGTCTGGGGTTAAGAAATCTCATGTTCAAATTATCAAGGAAATATCACTAAGCCTGAATAATTTTAGTATTCTAGAAAAGTGATAACGGCAACCTGAGGGAATAAATCAAGAAGATCCCATTAATTGCTAATATCCTAGTACTATTAAAAAAATATAATGGCCATATTTTGAAGCATACTTTTCTACTCACTTTTTCCTAAAGTTTCCAGCTTTCTTTTGCATCTGATTGAAAAAAGAAAGGCAAATCTCACATATCTCATACACCCACTGCTCTAACAAAGTGTTATTCCAGCTCATCCAGTAACAGAAAATTATGAAAGAAGTTTGTATTAAAAAGAAGAGCACTTTGCTGCCTGATACTGCAGAGAATTTACAGTGTGTATTGTGTGATTATTCTACCAAAAATTCTTTCTTTGGCATATGTGACCATCTGACAAGAAAATTATCCAAGTATTGTATCAAAGTATTTGGGAAAAGAAAAACAAAACAAAAAAACCAACCAACCAAAACAAAACAAAAATAAATATTATTTTTGTAAATACGAACCAGAGATATTTAAATTTCAGTTTGATTTGCCTTCAGTAATCAAGGCAAAGGCCACTTATAAGTTTACACTCCTTTACACTCAAAGCCTGAAGAGAAATAAGATCAACAACAACTGAAACATTGTTTTCCACAATATCTCTTTGTTGGATTTACCTTTTATTGGTTTGATAAACCAATATTTCCCTTTCCTGAAATCGGATTGTGAAAAGATGTGTTGAGATCTTTGGAGCCAGAGGCTACCACTTTACACTGAAATAAGCCTAATAATCTAAACCAGAGAAGATCCAGATTCATTGAGACAGAAGAGGGGGTCTCCTTATTTGCTGTCAGTAAGAACTGAACCAAATCAGTCATGGAACGAGTATTTTTAGATGGCAAAACTACCATAGAGTAGCTCATGAACAGCAAATGTTAAAGAAATTCTCTTGTGTTTCAGCTCACCTTGTATAATATGATGAAATAATTTTTGCAATTACTGCAATGCAGCTGGAAATAGGATACTGAATTCTTACAGGCTGAAAATCTACTAAAACAAAATGTATTGAGATTGCAGGGAAAATAAGCAATAAATCCAACGTATATTTGGGTAATTGAACTTTGAATGTTCATGGCAGATAATTTGTCTGGATATTAGAAACCTGTGCCACATAGCACTGAGATAATTTTTCTCATTTCTCTTTGCAATCAAGAAATTCCTGCCTGCTTACAATTTAAGAAATTGACTTGTCTGTCTTGCCTATTTAAGAATGCTCTCTGGAAAATCTTAACTCAAGGTTTAGTCTTTCTGTAATATTTAATGGCTTATGAGTCATTTTTCAGGTGTCCAATCTGCATGCAATTTTTAGGTTCTTCTTTTCTAAAAATAATACAGGGGTAATTTGGACATTCCTAACTGGGAGACAGTAAGGTCAAAAATGTATTTAGAATTTTGAAGAAAAATGTTACTATGCCTAAAACATGTAAGATGTAAAAATTAGGACAATGAGCTAAAGAAAGGCTTTATTTTAGTGCATTTCTCTATATTTTTTGTTCAAGTAAGAACTTCATTTATTTACATCTCTGTATCTGTAATGTTGAGATCTGTTGATAAGTTCAGAAATCCACTTTGTCACTGAAAAATTACTGGACATTTTCTTGAACATAATCCCTATTCATTCTTCCAGTCTGTCTTGGAACAGAGAAGTAAGGTGGCTCAATGATTTCTTTTAGTGTCTTAATATGAATACCTTGTATCTTTCTGAAACGAGAAAAACTGCCACAAAACATTAAACAACTTCTATGGATGTATTTCTTTAGCAGGACAATCATCTACATCAGCTGTGAATTAATACTGATTTTGCCTTGAGAATTCATTTTATCCAGCTGGTAAACACAGAATAGTCTCCTTAGTTATTCCTCAGCTTCAATGTACAGAGATTCTTTCAATGGGTCTGTGATTCTTCGCTTGTCTGAGAAAACAGAGGAGCTGTTTTGAAAGCAGAGAGAAGATAACTCCTGATGTATCCACCTGTTACCTCCCAAAGTGTTTCAGAATAGAACTGCATGCACGGGTAATAATTTTTCTAGGAGTGAAAATGGTGCACAGATAATGCAAGGCGGGTGTGTTGCTATTGCATTGTAGTTTGAGCTCCTGCAGGAAATTTTTTTCAGATTTGCTTTCTATCATTTACACATGTAGGACACTTTCCCACTCCTAAGCACATACAATCATAAATGCTTCAGAAAATGTTTTGAGAATATGAATTAAGTAAATTATGTAGTGTTGCTTGGATCCTAACAAATTTAATTTACGTACTTATACAATTGAGTGTTCTGATTGTCTAAAATTGAAATGAATGGAAGTATAACACCCTGCTGACAGTAAATATGATCAGACTTGCTTCTCTATGGACTATTAAACCATGAGAAAGAACTCTTGCTTTAATGCATTTGAAAGAAAAAAAATAGGCCTTAACTTTTAGAGGTCTTCTGAAAGTGTTATGATAAAAATAGATCAGAGTGGAGACTGAGACAAAAATGTGCTCAGAAAGAAGAAACTGTGACCTCATCTTATGTCAGAACATTTTTGTTGTATTGCATTGTTTCCCTGTGTTGGTGAAAACATTATCACAGGCTGATTGCTCAAGGTCATGACCCGAAGATATAAGATATTTTGAGTGAGATTTTTTCAGTGCAGACAAAAAACAGTTTTGAATCTTATCGACCAAGTGAATATCCTAAACTTTACACTTAAAAGCACACACATGAAGTGAACAAGGGTTTCTATTTTATTTTGAATTAAAAAAAGAGAAAATAAATTGTAATAAGAATCAGATTATTATCTTGTGCTGTTCTATTTACAGATCTTGTAGCTTAAGGCAAGGATCTATATCAGCTTTACAGAGGATTACAGCAGTCACTTGGTAGTTCATAAGACACCAGAAACTCAAGAAGTCGCTTATTTTCATCTTGCAACAAGAAAAGGGCCAAGGACCTGCTATTAATATCACTTTATCATTCATGTCACCATTACTAGGCTGCCTTTATCAACGTTCTAAGTGCCATTTACCCATGAACTGCTACTTGAACAGTTTGTATAGTGAATCTCTCAAAAATAAATCACTATCAAAGCTTTCATATTCCCAGACATGTGACCATACCATTAGGAATATCTGTTCAGAATTGTCTTATTATTCTCAACACCACCAGCATTTGACACCATGTGAAAAACTCCAAAATGAGTGTATGCAAGTGTAAATGCTAAATGAAATCTTGTTTGACTTTTCATTACCTTCTTAAGGAGATAAATTCTCTTTTTTTCTGTGGTTGTCCTCTGGAAATTGTAGAATATCTGCTCAAGGGTATTTTGCAGAGAGAAAGGCATTTTCTGCACAGACTATTTTTACATTATGGAATACCCTTCTGATTTTGAAACACTAATGTTATGCTAATTTATCTGACAATGTAAGACACTTTTGTGACCACATGAACACCAGTCAAAACCCCAGACATATCTGATCATCTCATTTTTTCAAGCAACTAAAGATTGCAGAGATAAATTGTGGCACCTTGCTTGCTCCAAGGACAGTCAATGGTAGGTGTCAAAGCAGAGAAGATTAATTAGTCACCTTTCAGTACTTCAGGGTCAGAAGAACAGGTTCTTGTAGCTAGCACAGAGGGATCATCTACACTTTCTTATGGCAGACTGTCCCTCTCTGTTTTCCCCACCCTGTACCATTTTTAAGGGAACCCATGAGGAAAAGACTGTGATACTGAGAACTTATTTTTGCAAAGTGCTTTGGGGTCAATTGATTTTGGCTGTTTTTTGCTAAGTTTGTGGTCTGCTATTTAAGTCTGCTTATCCTCACATGTATAGATGTGTATTTTTTGTCTTTTTAATGCATTTCAGAATTTTGAAACTTTAAAGCTTAAAGCCATCTTGTACTTCTATATGTTTAATGTGCATGTGTAGCAAATGATTGTCCATCCTCATTGAAACTTTCATCTTATGATGTCTTTGAAATAGCTTAATGCTACATGAATTCAGAAGATAAATTCTTCATAGTTTCTAACTCAGTGAATTGGTTGTTCATTAACAGCCGTTTTGAATTTCACAGAGTGTAATCCAATATTATTTTCTATAAAGTATCCTATTTGGATGCTTTACACATTTTTGAACCATTCATTATTTTTATATCTAGCCACTACTGTTACTCAAGTGAAAAATTCACAATTTAATAAATTTTAAAAAAATCTCACTGTCCTCTTGTAATTGGTAATACACAACTGTAATGCAGAGGCATGAATTAATTTAAAAATAAGTTTATTTTACCTGTGAAAGTAACAATTCTTCAAGCCTGGCCATTCAAATCAGATTGTTTACATCCATACTGTACTTTGAGAAGGGCATATGGGATGGGTATGATAGATTTTCAAGAGAAAGAGTTTCTTTTTATTCTGTAGGAGAATGAAAGCAAAGTTGTGACAGATGCTCTGGAAAGATTTCTGCTTACTCTGGAATATGGCCAAACCCTATTAATGCAGTTCTTAAAAATGTTGGGTTCATCATGGTGTAAACCTTCCTTTTCATCTATGACATCTACAGGGCAAGTAGTACAATAAACTTATGAGCTGATGTCAACATCATGCTTTTATTTTAATTTCCACTATGATCTCCATTTAGTCAGTCATAAAAAATTAGAACACTTGCTCCCATCCTAACTGCAGTTTCCAGACCTAAAGTTGCTTAAAAAATGAATCCAATTAGTCTGTAATTAAACACAAGGGAAAACAGGAACATCAGTTATGGGTGCATGTTAAATCAAAAAATAAAGGTAATTCTGGCTGTGCTTAAGGATGAGAGGCTGACTTTGAAACGAAGAATTTAAACAGGGTTTGTTTTTTTTTCTTATGTGTAGCTAAGAGTATGGGATTGCATAATGTAGTTATGGCAGGATTTGGGGAATAGCATTCAGTCAATGCACTCAAAATACATGTAAATACAGAGCATATTGAGGACTAAGGAACAGCAAAATTTATGAATGATTTGCATTTCAACCCTTTCACACATTGATTCATACCAAGTGAATGTATTTCATTCTTTCTCTTTTAAATATTGCTATTTAATGTGGCATTATGAAAAAAAAAAAAAGACAAAAAATAAGCAAGCTCTATTTTGCTTAGTATTATGAAACACAGAAAATATTTGACTCAAGGCACATCTTTTATTATATCCAAGCTGCTAATTTTTCTGTAAAGTTCTGTTAAATGAGTGTTGATTTGTTGGTTTTATGGGTTTTGTTTGTTTGGCTAAGGTTTCCTTGCTCTTCACAGCAGTATGTAGCACACCTGAGTTGTTGGATTAACAGTTCAATCTCTACATTGATTAAATTTAAACTTTAATTAGAGATTTTGCTTCTGGGAATGTAAATGAATCAGATCAAATAACAGAGTGTATATTTCAAGGACTAAAGCTTTTTATCCCACTACAGGCTTTAACTCGAGTTGTAGAATAAGCTCAGGCTGTGGGGTGTTACTGGGTGCACTGACAATTAGTCTGGCAACCAGGATTTCTGGGCTCTGCAGATACCAAGTGTCAAAATAGGGACTACAGAAATCCCAGGAAAGGTGTTTGGCCAAGAAAAACCCTTCCAGCCACCTCTGGAGTGGGAAGAACCTGAAAACTCCAAACTCTTAAGCCCATTCAAGGAAGACAAGGAGCCCTTGGCACTTAGGAAGGATAAGAGCCCTGGAGACTCCCATCATTTCAGGGAGCCTTGAGTATTGAAAGAGCTCTGTGGTCAACAAGGTAGGAGATTGCTTGTCAAAACTCCCTTGGACTTAAGAATCTGAGTGTCTTCAAGCCCTTTTGACCTGCTTGAGGGAACACAGGGAAAAAAAAAGAATTTTTATGTCCTTCAGGTAAGTTATCTTAACTAACTGACAGTGGAAGAGAGAGCTTTGAAAGAGCCAGGATCACTCAATGGAAGTCCAGTGCTATTAAGAAAATTTTAAACTATTATTCATTGCATCAAACCAAGATCTTGCTCAATGTCTTGTCCTACACAATCATTAAGAGCACAATCTTAAGAAAAAGATATAGGAGTCATACTCTAGATTTCCCAATTAACCCCCTTCATTTCACTAATAATTCTGTGAGCCTTCCATGTCTGTCAGTGGCCTCTCTTTAAACCTCTAGAAGGTACTCCATTTCTCTCAACACACTTCCTGTATTTTGATCTCTATTTTTTAAATTTTTATGGGTTTTTTTTTTTGCTTGTTTGTTTTTGTTTTTTAAATGGAATGAAGAGGACTGCAGGCAGCAGGCAAGAATAAGCACTCTAACCAAGTTCTTACTTGCTCTTTTTTTATATGTCTTCCTGAATGGCTAACATTCACTTTACCTTTTTGACTGCCAAAGTTTCTATATGATATTTTCAAAGAGCTACCTGCAGAAATATCAGGAGCTCTTTCACTTCATAATAAAGCAGAATCTTTTATTGGGAGTATGTCACTGGGTGACTTTAAAAAAAATTAATTACCTTCTATTATTCCATTTGAGTTAATCTGCCACTTTATCTTCTTTTTTTTTGATGCTTCATTCAAATATTATAAGGTCTTTTAATTGTACTTGACATTCAGCTTTGCCCCTTCTGCCTGATTTTGTATTCTTAAAGAGCTATATCACATCATTACTCCTATAATTTTCAGATTTATTTGTAAACATATTTGACAACTGAGAAAAAACCAAAAGATCTCTTTGAGAACTCTCTGTAGTTGTGAAAACTGACCATTAATTCCCATGTTTTCCTTCTTACAATGACTGAATCATCCCTTGTACTTCTGAAATCTTAATTTATTTAGGGTCCTTTGTTCAGAATGTAATGAAAAGCCAAGAATACTTTATTAACCAAATTGCCTTTTATTTTATCACAGGTTTGTTGCTGTCTTGGAGGATGTTTGTGGATGTGTCAGACATTGCTTTTTCTCTACCAAAGCTGTCTTAATTATTTGTAGAACAAGTATTTATCCTATTGTTTCTGCCACTTTGTCCACTGTGGATAATGGTGCTGATCTATAGTTATCCACATCATTATCCAGCTTTCTTTCACAACTTGGAATTGTTACAGTCACATTTATTCTCCTAACACCAACTCCAGTTTAAGCAGTACTTTGAAATCACTCATAAAGAGTAGTTCAAGAAAGAGAAAATCCCCACCTCCTTTGTAAATAAAACCAATAAATAGGATTCATCTTCTTCTTTTTCTGATAAAACTTTAGTGTTCTCATATATTCTATTTATTGTCTGTATCTGCCTTATATATCTGATTAGTCAGTTCAGTTTGAAAACTGAATGAACATATTCCCTTTTCCTCTACATCATGTATTTCTGATTTAGAAAGTAGTATGAAGTCCAATATTAATGCCATTAAAATTTTCATCTTTTAACTCAGACTGTGCATGTGACTTGTGGTGGCATATTTTGGGAAATGCAGCATTTCATTAAATTACATGAGTGATATTATGATTTCATTCAGACCTACTGTAGGAATTAAACCTCTTCAGTGCAACATTTAAAATTGAAATAAATTATTTGGTATATAAGTAGTGTGTAAGTAAAGAGAACTTAGTGATGAATTTAGGTTCGCTTTTTAAAGTGAATTTCGAAGAGCATTCAAGGGCAGTATACAGATATGTATGCAAAAATGCAAAAAAAAATCATCACTCTATAACTCAGAGTATTCTTGAATTAATTTTTAAATCACCTCAGATATGGTATCACCTGTAATATCCCATCCATAAAGAGCATAAGTGGTGCAACTTAGCTAAAACTAAAATGCTTTTCGTAGACCACTGAGAAATCACTTAAAGTATCCACAAAGAATCTTGCAGAGGCAGTACTTTGTCAGACTGTTCCTCTGCAAGTAATTTAGAGGGAAGAACTCAGAGTTTTAAACCTGCAGTTTATATTTTGGGATATCTCTGTTTTTGTACTTTTCTTTTGTAATCTCAGAGCCAAATACTAAACTTATCATAATGTTAAAGTGCCAAATCTAGTTCCATTGATGGAGAAGTCAGCTTCAGCTGATCAGCATCAGTACACCAACATAAGCCCAGAGTCTCTTGTTGCTTAAACACACTCAGCTGACCTGTGTAATTTTGTCAGTATATGGTGCATTTGCATCCAGAAAGATTCAGGTCAAATATTAGCAATAATAGGGTTACTGAAACATGGAAAGAAGCTGCCCATTGAGATTTTGTTACCTCCTTCAATAGGGAATTTAAGGACTGGCTGCATAAACATGTATCAGGAATGACAAGTATACAGTTCATCTAGCCCTGTGCCAGAGAACTCAGTGACCTCTTAAAGGCCCTTTCATTTTTATTTCCCTGTGATTCTATGAAGATTTGAAGATAACTACAATAAAAGCTTTGAGATGCAGTAAAGGAGCCATATAATGTTTTGAATAGATGACACCAGTGCTGTCTTCCTGGGACTTTTGCCAGGTAAGTGATTTTGAACAACAGCTTTTCGGAACACTTATACTACTGAATCCCTCAATTTATTTTCATTGAAGTCTTTATTCTTAAATCCATATAAAGAAATTAGGCATCTGAACAGAAGGGAAACACATTCTGATATTTAGAAATTGAGCTACAAATATTAATACATTTAAATGCCTCTATAATGAACATTTCTGTAATATAGATCTTTTCCTATTTGACTTCTCTCAATTCAGACTGCTGGACAGGTCAACTGATTAGTAGTATGTACATGTCAATCCAGAGGGTTTATGAGTCTTTCAAGCCTTTTAACACTGTCAGTGGAAAAATGGTCAAAGCCTGTGGTCAAAGCCTCATTTTTGGTTTAAATTTTAAAGATAAAAACATATAGTGTTAATTTATGTAATCTAATTTAGGTATGACAGTATATATGAAATTGAAAATTACCTTGCAATATATTTGGAAACATAAATATAATATACACGTAGAAATTAAGATGCTATGTGTGAGGTTATTTTATATCCTGATAATGTCACTCATTTGTATGACAAGAGTATAGAGCTTAATTAATTTATCACAATCAATTTTCTTCTAAAAAGTTTTTTTTTCACATAAGAACAAAGCAATAGCACCATCTAGAAGAATCAGTTATATGTTAGTCCTTTCATATCTAGCTTTTCCCCCCCTCCTTTGCACTGTCTAGAAGATAGCCCTTCTGTGTTTCCCATTTGGTCAAATTTGTACAAACTTTTATTACTGTTATTATTTGCATGAAGAATCAAAAATTTAAATTAAATTAATATTCTTCTATTTACAATAAAGTCTCTAAAAACTTTTCAGATAAAGAATGAATTAGCAGAATTTCATTTCTTTATATTAGACTGAGAAATGCTTCAACCATTCTTAACTTTTTAACAAAATATAAAGACAGAATCAGATACTTGGCAGAAAAAAAAAAGCTTGTATAAGTGGATAAAGCTTATAAAAGCATAATAAACTGAGAATGGACCCTAAAATCAGAAATGCTGAAACACTTGAGATAAGCCTTAGTACTTGACACTCCTTCCAGGGTTTTTTCTCATATTGGTAATACTGGACCAATATTAACATGCCATGTGGCCACAGTGCAGATGAAAAAAAATTGTCTCATATATATAATGATAATGCAGATAAAAGTTTTCTACCACCAAAAAAAAAAAAAAAAAAAAAAAAAAAAAAAAAAAAGATACTTACATAAAATTTTGTCTTTGCTCAAGTGTCCTGAACTTCAAAAGTTCCTTATGTGCAGCACTGGATTTTCTGGGAAATTTAAATATATGAAACAAAACTCTATGGTCAATGTCTTGATAATTATTTAGGATACAGCACATCTAATTTAAATCTGTAGTCTAAATCAGAAAAAGAAAAATCAAAAACCCTTGATGCAGAATTTCACAGATTTCAGATGCAGGTTTTCTGTCCAGATCTTTAAAAACTTTTTAGAGAAGGTATGGTAAAAGTGCTGAACCTTTTAGCTGGGAAGAAAGGAGAGTATTTTTCTGTCATTTCCTTCACAATGATGACAAAATCTTGCATTGGTTACTTAAATTTTATCACATGCTCTTGCAGGTTCAACATATAATCTGCGATAAAATTATAGGTTTTATTTTTTTTGTTGTTTTTTGTTTTTTATTTTGGGTTTTTGGTTTTTCTTTAATTTGTGGGGGGTTTTTTGGGTTTTTTTTGTTTTGTCTCTTGGGGTTTTTTTTTGGGTGGTTTTTTTGTTTGTTTTCTTGGGGTTTTTTGTTGTTGTTGTTTTTTTTGGGTTTTGTTTCCCAAAATTTGAATTGATCTTTTAGTTTCTCTGGGTCCTGGCCAAAAAGTAGCAACTGAACTAGAAATTATAGAGGAAGTCAAGTATTGTGGAGAGAGAAGGACAAACACAGTCTGTGTCCTCGTCAGTCATCTTGCACAAGCTGGAATTCTCTCCACGGGGGAAATGTTGTGCACTTCTGCAGTGCACTGTTGTGCATTTCTGCAGTTCTGTTGTGCATTTCTGCAGCTTACCCACGAGGTGAGATAAGCATCACAGACGTAAGCAGCAATGCAGGATTGTGCTGTGCACAGATACCTGAGCTAGCCCAGGCAATGCTGATACCATCGTGGGACACAGCCTCTTGTTCCAGAGAAGCAGCCCTGATCTCCTGGGAGCCTTGTGGCTCAAGCCTCAGGCCGTGGTGATGATCCTGATGGAGTTTGTATGGATCTGTTTGGCAGTGAGGGAATCAATGCTAGCTCAGGACTAGCCATGCTGTGCCCTGTGGCACACTGCAGACAGACATACCTGCAGAATTTAGCTGCTCCATGAGAGAGACCCACCAAAGAGGAGACTGTGAAGTTGCAGTAAAAACCAAAACTGCCTAAAATTCTTGTTTCATGGAATGACAGAGTGATAAGCGTTGGAAGGGACCTCTGAAGGTCATCTAACCCCACTGCTAAAGCAGCTTCAGCTGCAGCACATTGCACAGGGTCATGCCCAAATATCACCAGAGAAGGAGACCTCACCACCTCTCTGTGCAGCCTGTTGCAGTGCTCTGAACAGTGCTTCTTCACATGTAAAATGCCTTCCTAGTGTATAATTAAAATCTGCATAAGATGGAAGTTGTAAATTTGCAAAGCATAGAAAGCACTTCACAGTTTCAAAAGAGAACCTCACATCTTCTGTATTTTGGACCTCACATCTTCTGTGAACTTAGAGGTGACAATACTCACAACTGCACAGCTGAGGTCTGGCATCCCACACAGTGCAATTATGGTGTAACAATTGATATTCCTACCCAGCACAGACTGAAAGAGAATCAATAAGAAAGATGGCATAACATAACCGATAAATATGGCATATAATCTTTTTTTGAGTCAATTTTAAAAGAGCAGGAACAGGAGATATGCCTTTAATATATTTCAACTTGCATTTAAAATATATTAAATGTAAGTGATTTAGACTTTTTTATTTCATGTGCTAAGTACAAAGAATCAGGACATTAGTATTTAGTGTTCTTTTAATTAAAATAGCAGTTTACTCTAAGCCCTGGAATTAATTACTTTTTGAACTGCTTCTCTGCTCCACTAATAATGTTTGACAGTTTTAAAATAGAATAGCTAAACTTGAGGCTATTCAAGTTTAGTAGGCTGGTGCAGAATGAACTGAGAAAGATGAATTGTAATTTAAAAAACTGTCATGTGCAAGAGCATACTATTCATTTAATGATGACCTCTGTCAAAATTTGCATATGCACACTGAATGAAAAACCATTCAGAAGATGGAAACTGAAAGTTATTTTAACATTATTGACTTAATGATACTAAATTTTGTCCTAGCTATGACTTTAAAAAGACATGATCATTTTCACATGAGATCAGGCCTTGGAAAGAAATAGTTTACCTTTTACAGGAAATGTGCATTAAAAATGCTGGGTTCAACATATTTTTCTTAATTATGAAGTGTTAAATGACTTAAATGATAGGACAGGCATTTTAAACTAGAAACAGAAAAGTTTTCACCTGTAAGTTGTTTCATTAACAACTTACTCATGTAAATAAAAGGCAAAGAAGGATTCTGTATTTCTAGTCAGCTTCTTGAAAAAATTGCTACTTTAATGCATACTAACATATTGCCCCAAAGCATAATGCAAGCATTTTGCCTAATTTAGAATATTTTGATGCCAGTTTCCTGAAAGCAAAATCCCATTAATACAGATTCCTAGGTCTGTTAGTATTGGTAATGAATCAATTTTAACTGAGAAGAATCTTCAGTGTTACACACTAATATCCAAGTATCTCCATTAGGACTTTGCCTTCTTACATATGGACTCTTTCCATCTTCTGCCAACCTTGCCTCTTATCCCATCTCAGGATTAAGAAAAGGACAACACAATGAAAGTCTAAACTATGTTAGTCTAGAAGTTAGTCTTTTAAAGTAAGGCTTCACTTGAACTGTGAATGTGCACCCAGCATCTTCAGTGGAATTTTGTTTGCTTACAGCTGCTGATCAAGTCAAGCTTTTCCTTCTAATCCAGTGTTCCCAAATAACTCTTGCCCTTCTGCCTTCATCTCAATCTAGGTGACAGTCCATCATTTATTTACTTGTAGTTTGGCTGAATGCTACTCATGTGCTAGATATAGCAATGGTGCTGACTTGGAAGTTAAAAAAATTACATGCAGCTTTCAAATTCCTTTTCCATAAGAGATTATAAATAAATGCTTTTTTTGAACAAGGTCTACAGTAATTAGTAACTTCATAATATCTTGCAATAACTAATTTAACTCCAAAATACATGATTTGCCACCACCTCTGTTACTCTCTCACAAGGATGAGATGTTTGGCAAGACAGCAAGATTCATGCACTTCTTTCTATGGCACAAGATTATAAATATTCCACTTAAATAATAAATATGACTCACCCTGCCTCCCTAGAGTAAAAAAAAGTATTTGTCTTAAATGCTAAATTGTGCCCTATTAACAATTCCCTGGAAAAATGCATTTAATTACCCCATTCCACTGGAACACTAATGAAATAAGAATTAGCTGAACTTTCCAATTAACCCTTCTAAGATTCCACACTACTATGGAGGAGAAAAGCTGCTGCTTTGTCTTATTAAGGAGATAATTTCTTTTGTCAGTACTAAAGAGAATATTTCAGGAAAACATCCAGGTATCTATATGACTGAATTATACTTTCTTTTAAGCCCTATTCTTCATTCTTACAATGAAGAACAAGTTCATACAGTCCCTATATATGTCACATAATTTCTAAATATAGTTTCAGATGGGACCCCCATTGAGTATTTGGGTTTATTTACCCTAAATAGAATTATAGGAAAAGAAGTGCAGTAAAAGCTGCAATGGAATACCTCAGAGGTAAGAGCAGATGAATCAGCTAATAATAAACTAGTAATCTTTTGATAATTTCTTATTGTGTTGTAATCATATTAATTTTGTAGGGAACTAGTCATCTATTTTAAAACTAATTTTAGCTTTTGCCATTTCAAGTTTTAATTTTAAATTATGCAGAGTCCCATGGCTTATCTTCCGCTGCTGTCTTCAAATTCTTAACCTGTGATTGATGATTCAGAATATAATCTTGGGAAGATTTACCATGAGTTTCATGTGTTTTTACAGTTGCTTATTTGAAAACTGATTATTTATAATTTTTTCTTGTTCTTTTTTTTCCTGTATTTTTGGTTTTTTTGGGTATTATTGGATGTTAGTTATTTTAGCCAGAGAGTAGTAATCGCAAAATTCTTCCTAGATGACTTGGGAAGAAGAAAATTTTTTTGAATTTTCAAATATTCCTGTTCAGCTTTGTTCCATTATTTTGCCAATAATAGGTATGGAATTTCTTGAGGTCTTTCAGATAGCAACATGTCTGTATAAACCAAATCATCAACATGTAAATCCCAAAAAACCAAAACGACTGGCCAAACAAAACCAAGCACCCTCTCTTTCTGAATTGTCCTTATTCTTGAAAAGGTAGATTTAAAGTTTCATGAAAGCCTTAATTTAAGTGACAAATTTATCTCTGTCTTAAATATGGAATCTGAGCTAGCACTTTCACAAATGCCATTTGCTCCAGAGGGGATAGCTGGCAGAACATTAGTGTTCTTCAAGCTTTTATGAATACATACTTTTTCAAACTTTTTTTAGTAAAAAACCACTGTTAGTAAGTGATTTTTAAGCATGTGGCCCAATATATGTTTATTTATTTATTCATGAACTACTGTACTAATGCATTGTGTTTATAAACCATATACAAAATTGAAATTAAAAAGGATGAGATAAGGATGAACTAAGAATCTTTTTTTGCTTAAAAATAGTTTTGTTTTGTTTATTAGTGGTGTAAAAAATATTTACTTTCTGCACCTCAATGGGTTGTATTGTACATTCTACAAGTCCACAATCTCTCCCCATTTTGGAAATCACTGTTTTAAATAAAGAAAGAAAACTGATCACAGTAGGCAACTTTGCCAATCCCTGTATCACCCAAAAAATTACTTTTAAAATTCATTCCATTTTAGAGTGAGACTAATCAAATAGGATAAAAGAAACAAAGAGAAGAAGAAATAAAAGTCTCCCGCAGATGTCTTTTATCCATTGAAATTGTGTGGTATCATGTAAATCCAAGTTGCACTTATTAAATACAAGACTAATTATGAAAAGCTGCAGGTGAAAAGTATCGGATTTTTCTTCATTCCTTGTTTAAACTGCTTTATTCTCATATTTAAGGATTATCCCCCAGACTGGTTTGCAGAAGGGAAACACACTTCAATTTTCAAGAAAACTTTGTAAGAAGAGATGTTCTAAATGTGTCATATTTGGAAAACATCTGTTGGAAGAGTACAGACCCAAAATCCTTCTGCACTTACAAGAGAGAGTCTGTGAATGACCAGAAAATGGATAAGCCAAAAGATGTTATTTTAAGGGACTAAAAGGTTCCATTATCCTGATGTCACACAGGAAAGTATATGTTATACCTCTTTGTAGGTGTTTCATCACAAAAGAATGGAATGTATTTCAGTTTTTCATGTTTCAGATTCTAGCACTGTTGAAAGAAATACTGAATAAGTCCATATTAATATGCAATTCAGGGCAAAAGGAGCCCTGAAAGGTGAAATGGTTGGTACTGAGTTCTCCATGCCTGCTGTGAACCTGTTTTAAGGGGTATTTATTTAGCACTAGTTTTGCTCTGTTCCTGTGGGGCTGCATGCCCTTTAGAAGTTAGAAAACAAACTCTGCTGTAGGAACACATCTTTCAGCTTAGTTTCACCTATAAGAAAAACAGCTCACACACTCAAAGTCTGCTCCAATTTGCAATCCAAAATGCAGTAAGTGAGGGCAATTGGGAGATTCATTTTAGAACCACATTCCTAATCTGAACTAAACCATGAATGTAGATGTGCTGATCAGCTTGGTGATTTATTTCAGTGTTTTCAAATGTCACACTGTGTATAACTGTTATACTGAGCCTGTAGTTTGGATTTGCTACATTCTAGCAAAAAAAAAAAAAAAAAAAAAAAAAAAAAAAAAAATCACAAATAGATTGTGGCATAAAATGCATCTGTGATTACATATGACAGTACAGAATCCAAAATGTTTTTAAAGAAGGCATAGAGAAGAGAAATACCACTCTCGTATTTCTTCCTTCCCACCCTCAGAAGCATAGATTGCTTTCCACAAATAAGGAAGTCAGTGTCTTCTCCTTTTCATAACTTTTTGGTTTCTTTCAGTTCAAGGAATGTCTTGTTGAAAATATGGGAGAAGCTCGTGCCTATCCTTTCAGTCTTTTATCTACACAAAGAGAAATTAATTCACTTAGTTTTTATGGGATATAGTTAGAACTGTTGCCAATGGGATAAGACAAGTAGCCAAGAGAGGAAGGACAAAGAATTTAATTGATAAAGGTATGGAGGTAATTTACCTAAGGTTCTTCCACGCTGGGGAATTTTTAACTGAGAATAATTTACCATTTTAACTGAGACTGAATAATCTCATCTGGTTCAAGGGGAAAATAATCGAGATATATTGTCTCATTTTCTCACACACCACAACTGAAAGCAAGCCAAGTCAGTCCTGAATATCAAGGAGTTTATTTTTCTCACCAGAACAGTTCTCCCACTTTACGTTCCATTGTAAAGGACTATTTACAGACTCAAAGCATCAGAGTGTTTGAGCTGGGAAGGAACTTCTGGAGATTGTCTTGTCCAACCCCTTGCCTAGACAGGGCCACTTACAGCCAGTTGCCCAGAACTTCTTTTGACAAAGAAACACATAGGCTAATCACAGAAGGGAGTGGAAAGCAAAGGAGAATTTTTATTTTTTTTCTTGTCATTGAACCCCAGCATAACACAATTCAGAGGTGAAACCTTTTTTTTTTTTGTCTGTTGAAGAAAATGGCTCAATGCTTCTCATAGATTGCAGGAGGAGATTTTACACTACTGTTTTGGACACAACTGTCAGATATTTTCATGCATATTTGTCTTTTTTCATCTTGTAATCTCAATTTGAAATTGTTTCATAGTCTATAAACAAGTGATCTCTTTTCTGTCATACCAACCATCCTCAGGCTGATCAGTGTCTTAGGTTGGTCTAAAAAGGTTAGACCACAGGAAGGAAGTACTTCATGTCTTGCTCAATAAAATATTCTGGGTTCAAATAAATTGCTCTAAAAATCAATAGAAAAATTCATCTGTGAATGTGAGAGAGGCCAACAAAATTCTCTATCTGAAGAGATCGCTTGTAATGGATGGTTTAAAACTACAAAGAATAACATTGTGTATATTGAATAAAGGAACATAATTGTGTTGGGTTTTCTTGCTTATTTTTAAAAACAAGATTCAGCTGACAACCAATATAGACCTAATAAAAGTACATTCCTAATCTAAAAGTGTAGCTGTCATTCCATAATAAAATTCTGCAATAAAATAAGCCAATGTCCTTACTCTAAGAAAAATGCAAAACCTTAAAAACCCCTTAAACTCATTTGAAAATCAATAGAACTCTTACTAAGTAAATACAAAGACTTCCTAATACTACTAAGATATCATTTGACATTAATTGTTTATGGTTATTAGGTTCTCCCATTTTTTAAGAACGTTTCATGTTTTATTAAATTTCAGTCCTTTTCTTACTTTTGTAGCTTACTGCCTAGTAGAAATGTAAGGTTCTGGCAATTGGCTAACTAAGGATGTAAAAAATACACACTAAGTTTATAAAAATTTAGCTATAGAATTCCAGGGTAATGAAAGATGTGCCCACCTAAGAGCATGAGCTACTACTTTACTAGAAAGAGCATTTACCAAAACTCACAAAGAAATTTTGCAACAAAATGAGACATAAAGCCAAAAAAAGATGGTGGTGAAGATTTCAGTTGTTGTATCAAGTTCAAAATTTCAAACTCTCTACAGAAGTCATAGCTATTGAGGCAGAAAGCAATTTTGACCAGTCTCTAAATTGCAAACCATGGGCACTTGCTTATAAACACTTCTGCATAAGCTTTTTGCATCCAATTTGTAGATCCTGAGATATTTCCTTAAGGTCTCATTGCTAATGAGAACATGCAGTGGCCATTGTGGTCATGCCTCATTTGTTTTGTGGATGTCTCCCTCCATAATTATGGTTACTGATACATTTTGGCATAAACACGCTTGGTATGTACCACTTTCTGTTTCTCAATACTACTGCAATGGTGTCCTTAAAACTGAGTGACAATAAAAGATCTAGGAATTTTAAAACTGAAAGCACCCTATTTCAGAAAAGGGAAAATGTGAAGCTTGCTGTTATATGATGTGACACAGCACATTTCCTAGAACAGCAAAATCAGCTGTTTTGTGCCTACTTGTTCTATTACCTTTTTTTTTTTTTTAAGTAACTATAACTTGAAACTTAGCCATATGGATGTCTGCATCATCCTGCAGAAGAAACATCTGACTATCTATAAACATTCTTGTGGCTGTTTTCAACACTAATTTTTTTCTGTTACTCTACTGTTGCTTGACTAAAGTAGACTACACATCTGTATAGAAGTTTATGCTATGGATAAATCAGGTGTCTTTCAATTGCTCTGCAAATATAGTTCTGTAACTCATTGTGCATGAGAATAATGAAGGTCAGAGAAAGCGCTGAGAGGGTCAGAAAGCAGAGTAGTACACTTTATTAAGATTAACAGCTGCAAACTGGATGTTGCTAATAGCAAGATGGATTACATAAAACAGGTGAATCCTTTCATGAAGTCTTATATCTTCTATATTCCTTATTATAAGGAGCTTACTCATATCCCTATAGCAAAACCTTCTCAGCCAGCAGGATTTTTAAGCATTTAGTCAGGCTGGCTGGGCTGATGGCTTGCTGGCTGGTTGAATGGGTGAATCCTGCTAGCCAAGATCACCTCAGACTTACCCTAACGTGCACACCGTTATTGCTGACTGCCTGCAACCATAAGCTTTGATGGCAGATGCAGTCTCCATTTCAGAGTATGGGGCAGACAATCCACAGGCTGAAAAAGAAAAATAAAAAAAGCAAAACCACAAAACACAAAACACAAAACAAAAAACAAAAAACCCTGAGGATTTTTATTAAAACAAGACTTTTTAAAAATAAATGAACAAATATGTAAGTATATAAATAAATATCCAGTCTTCCTCATCATTCACCTTCCAGAATCGCTGTTCAGTGCTGTCCCAAAGGCAGCAAGGGTACCCACCTCATCAAAAGGTGCCCTAAAGACACTATGCCTCCCGCCTAGGCTGGCACTGTCCCCAGCCCTCCGGCAGACCCCGGGCTGGGGGGCAGACCCGTCCGGCGCCGCGGGTGCGCACCGCAGATCCGCGCACAAACCGCGGAGCCGCCGTCGACCTGCGCTCACCCCGCCCGTGCCTCTCCGCACCCGCGCAGAGGAGGATCCCGGGCTGCATTTCATTTTTAATTGACTTACTTACAGCCTCCTCCCCAACACCCCCGCGCCGCCTCCCCTCCTCTCCCCGCCCCGACTGCGCTTTCAGACACACTTTTCTTGTTGCGAACGGCGTGAGCATCAGGTGCGGGCAAGGAGGAGCGGCGCTGACCCCGCCTCCGAGCTGCTGCTGCGGCGTGGGTATCCCGGGGCAGGGCCTGCGGGTATCCCTGGTCCCCTGGCTCTGCCCCCATCCCGCGGGAGCTGGTGGCTTTCCCGCGCCGGCTGCTCCCCAGCCTGGCCGCAGCAACAGCGGTGCAGAGGAGCCGGGGGATCCCATCCTGCTCCCCCTGCACTTCTGTGGCACGAGTCTTCCCTTCTTCTCGTCCCACCCCGCGGACCCAGCCGTGCGCTTCTCTCCCTGTCCTTTCTTGCCGCCCGCCCCTCGCCCGGGCTGGCGCTGCGGGAGTCAGGTGCGGCTACCGCGGCTCTGCAGGGCCGCTCCAGAAGCCAAGAGGGGGCACAGCCCTGTCTGTTCATCCCCTCCTCCTCCCCTCTTGTTTTCCATTGAAACCATTTGAAATCCTCTCAGTACTCATTTTGTTATTATGTTTACTGTATTCTCGCCCTCTCCCTTCCCGCCCTGACCACTAGCCCTCCGCAATCTCGTCAAAGGGAAGGGTACTTGGTGTGGGATGTAGCTGGGGAGGATGATAAGTCCTAGACCCGGGGGGAGGGCGGGAGGGAAAGGCAGAGATTTTGCAGTCGTCTCTGGGCTGATTGGAAGATGTAATCATTGTATCTGCGGCCGGAGGATTAGCAGATAAACTTTTATTGCTCCCTTTTCTGCGTGTGTGTGTGCGTGTCTTTGTGCGTGTGTGGGTGTGTTGAGGAAGAAGTCGCCTCTCAAGGGGGAAAATCTTTTCAATTTCCCTTCGGCAGGTGCAAGTCAAGGAGGAACTCATGAGCATTTTGCCTGATCCATGAACTGATTAGGAGAGGGGAAGCGAACCCTCTCCTCTTACCCTTCCTTTCCCAGTTTTGAGATCATTCCTTGCCCACCACCGCCGCCCTCCCGTCCTTCCCCTCCTCTTCCCCTTCCCCTTCCCCTGCACTGAATGAATGGAACTGTCTCCACGGTTTTCTTCGCCCTGGACTGGAGAAGTGAGGGGGCATCTATCTATCCTCATCCATCTCTTTCTCGCTCCATCCATTCCCGAGGGGATTTCAGTCCGTGCAATGCGTTCTCAGCCTCTCGCCGCTGCTACCACTTGATACTATGTTACGCGCAGGGAGAGGGTTTTGCAAAAATGGATTTATTCGATTTTAAAGGATTTCTTCTCTAATAAGGTTCTCATTGCACACAAATATGACTAAATCCCCTATTTGGTAAATCTTTCTCTACCCCACCCCTCCTCTTTGGATTCCCTCCCGCCCGCCCCCACCCCTTCAGAGGAGCAAGCACAGGGAGCTGATGACGGACCCATTAATCCCTTCTTCAATGCATCAAAAGAAGCCGAAGGGCTGGAAGTCGCTGGGCTCGGAGTCCTGCAGGAAATGCTTCGATCTGCTTTTGGTTCTGTATGAAACTGGTGACTAGGGGCTCGGCTCGCTCCGCCGCCGCCCGCCGGCACCTGGATGCGCGGGCCGCCGCCGCCGCCGCCGCCTTGCCCGCCGCCGCCGCGATGCACCGCTCGTGGCGGTGCTGGTGATCGCTCGGGTGTGATGGGATTGAGCCGGCGGTGATCATTTGAAGGCGGCGAGGGAGAGCGAGGTAGAGGAAGGGCTGCTCCGCTCTGCTGTGTGTGGGCTTCGGGATTTTTTTTTTCTTTTCTCTCTTTTTTTTTTTTTTTTTTTTTTTTTTTTTCCTTCTTCTTTTCCTACTTCCATCCTCTCCCCGCCACTGGAAGTCCTCCCGTATCTAAATGGAATTAGTGGAGACCGAAGCCCCTTGTGTAAGGAACAGACATGACCCATGGGCGCAGCTTCTTTCACAGTGAGTATCCATCTCCCCCTTCCCAGCCCACCCCCGACCGAGCTCCGCTGCCGCGCACGGGCTCCTGCCCTCCGCTGCCTCCACACCTGGCGTACCGGGACGCCCAGGCTCCCGCGGCGTGGGGCGAGCTCCCCCCGCTCCCCCACCGCATCCTGTGCCCCACCAGGCTGCGGTGCACCGGAGGGAGCGGGTGTCTGCCGGCGCCGTGGGGCGGGCGGCGGGCGCGCTCCGGGGGCTGGAGGCTTTCACCTGGCCAGCCGCGCCCCCGGGAGAGAGCGCAGGGAGCTGCCCCGCTGTCCGCGGAGCTGCCGCGGGCCCGGCCGAGGCTCGAACCGGCACCGAGGGCGAGGGGGCGCGGGGCAGCGCCGGGAGCCGCGGCGGGGGCGGGGGCGGCCGCGCCGGGCACCGATCCCGGGGAGCTGCGGGGCGGGGGCGGCGCCTTCGGCTGAGATCCACCGGCAGTAGCAGGGAGGCACCGAAATGTGTCACCTACTCTTCCAAACCTTAGGGGCCTCAAGCCGCGCGGTGGGACCCCCTCTCCCGCCTCTGCTTTGCGGAGGGTCCGCTGTTCTGGAGGGGCTTGGCTGGTCACAGTTCATCCCAGCACTTCTCTGTGTGCCCGCACCTGAGCAATAGCGCTATGGCCAGGTATTGCTTGTCCAACAACTCTTCGCCAGGCTAAGCCACGTCTGAGCCAAATCACAGCCTCCTAAAAGCCGGGCCAAGGGATAAATCACTTAATGTACAGCTTGTAATGAAAAAATGCACAGATCCAAAAAAGATGGAAAGATGCGTAATCAGAGAGGCACTAGAAAGCACGATTATAATTACACCTGTGATTAGGAGGGAAAGGGGGAGGAGGAAGACAGTGAAAACGCAACAAGAAATCTTGTGGAAACTTCAAAATAATTGCCAAACCGAGATAATCACAATCTTGTCGCTGTGCTGCCAACACGTCCCAAGTGACAGTTTTCAATGAGTGAAGATTCCATAGTTGGTCTCTTTGGGGTCTTGTTTTTTCCCCTCTCTGTAAAGCACTGTTCTTTTCTGTGGTTTGAGAAAGAAAAAGGCGTGAGAAATTCGAACCTGAAATTGGGTATCATGGATGTGTTTGTGCAGAGGGATCATAGAATAAAATTGTTTGCCTTGTCTTCTGTTTTTGTATTTGTGTTGGCTTTTCCCAAGAAGACCACAATTTTAATTACTTTCTGGCAATATGCATATTTTGGTGCTGCTCTTAATAAAGCAAGAGTCTTCCTCTTTTTTTTTTTTTTTTTTTTTTTTTTCTTTCTAATATGGGAGAAGTGTTACACTTTATCTCTCCAAATGCTAGATATTATATGTGCAGAATAAAATCAAAACCCCAAAGCACCTAGTTTCTTCTTGTCTATTAGACTTTATTATCAAGATTATTTTGACTGCTTATTAATAAAAAAATACCAATATAATGACATGTAAATAACTCTATGCTTTGGGAAAACAGCTCTGTGATTTGGAAACCCCTTTTCTAGCAGTTACATCTGGAACTGAAAAGACTTGTGGGTTTTTTTGTCATCTTGATAATAATATATCTGTGACTTGGACCAACCCTTTACTCCTCTGAACTCCACTTTTTTTTCCATATAGAAAATGAGAGGAGATCTAATAGATAAAGATGCTTGAAATGAACCTTTAAGAATCAGATAAGAATCTTAAATAATTTCCTAATTGCCAAACAAATGGAGTTTTTTAGGTGCACCAAGCTTCCACAAGTTTGTGGGCAGAAGGAGCACCGGCAGATGATTCCATGCTTGAACACCAATCCACTTTGCACTGTTGAGATATTAGGTGCAGGCATAGATGCATTATGATCACTGCATGAAGCACAGCTAAAGTACATGAGCAGCTCAGTAGAGGGGTGATGCCTGCCCTGCCTTTGGATCTGACTGTCGGCAGGCAGAGTCCCAGCTAGCATGCATTTCCAGAATTCATCCCTGAGGAGAGCAAGGACATGAATGGCTAGGCAGCATTCAGATCCAAGCAGAAAGTGTAGTGTTCTCACTGAATGCCCATGACACACAAGAGTTTTAACTATCAGTGCTGCCAACATCCGTCTCTAGGGGCTGAGCCTGACCAAGAAATAGTGAACTTGCTGCCAAGCCTTCATTTTCCCAGAATTTTAATCTTACCCTGCTTAATAGGGCAGCCATCATCCATGCCTCAAACCCTCTCTCACATGGGAAAGACCAAAGACATAGAAATAGGGATCTCAATGCCATCAGAATATTAGAAATACAGTGACTGGCTTCCTTTGGGGTGAAAATTATGCACAAATTGTGATAAAAAGGTGAAAATGTTGAAAGTGCCATCTTGGAGAGGATCATAGTTACTAGCCCGTGGTGGCTTTTGGTGTCTCTTAGGGGAAATAAAAAGAAAGTATTTCATTCAATTACTTTTATTAATTGATTAGTTCCTCATCATAGTCATCAACAAAATGGTAGCTGACTGATCCAAAATGCTCTGAATAAGCATGCAACATCATTTCCACCTTAAGGTCAGTGTAACCTGGGCACTGTGTTTGGGCCCAATGCCAGAGTAGCTGGGGCAAAGCCCTAAGCACTCCAAGAACTGATGGATCTGTTCTCTTCTGCTCTTGCTATTCCACTTTCTCTGATAGCCAAAGATATGAATGATGACAAGAAAATCAGTGTGTGATTTCTCCATCAGGTAGCTAGCTAGTCACTTTGATCTTCCAAATTAATCTCATTATGACTGTACTAAGGGTTTGTCTCCTAGCCTTTTCCAGTCAAGCTGTTATATTTGGAAATTCCCAGAAACCCAGTAATTATCTCCAGGTCAAAGTCCATTTCAGAAAGGTTTCATCTGTTTCCAAGAGTCATAGTTGTCCTATCATGGCTGGAGACAGTAGATAACTGTTTGCAAAATGGGCTGCAGATTCACTGCAGCAAAAAAGCAACACTCTCTCAACAAGTCAAACTAGATTAATGAGATTGTTAAGCACACACAATAATTTACTTCACTAGAGATTTGAAAATGCTTTGATGGATGTGAAGAACCCAACCCCTCACTTCTTTCCTACTCCCAGTACTCATTTCCAAATTTTATTATGCCATAGTGAGAGACATTAGTAAATACAGTGGCAATGAAATTTAGTCTCTCTCTGTTAAAAGCAGCCACTTTTCCATTGCTGACACAAGCTGTTATTATATAAATAAGTACTGGTAAAAATGCTTTTCTCTAATATTAAAGAAAAAGGAAAAAACAGCATGCGAACATCAGTGCCTGTGGATTTTGCTTTAAACCCAAAATACCTCCTCTTTATTTGCATACATTTACAAAGATAAGTAATTACAAGAACAGGCCATGAAGAAACTTGTTTATACTATATGTGCAATTAAAAGATGCAAGTAAACATGAAACTTTTTCTTTACAGCAATGCTATTTCATTTGTATTCTTGTGAGATATATGAGTACAAGTGATTTGATTATAGAAACTATCACTCTGTGATATTTAATGCATATTTCTCTTTCAGTTGTAGCAAGTCTAATCATCCTACATTGGTCTGGGGCAACCAAAAAAGGAACAGGTATGTAAACTTCAGACATTTTTGTCAGACAATTTATTAGAGACCAAAATATGGATTTGAGTTTTTGAAGTTTTTAGTAGCTCATTTACTTCCAATGTCTGCCCTTTGTTCCTTTGTTTGGAGTATCCAAATATATACACAAAAAAAGATCTAGGGGTGCTCATAAAGCTCAGCCTGACTCTAACTAAAGACTATAAAATACTCCCACTTTCAAATTGGGAAGTCCAGTTTGGACACTCAGCTACTATACTTAAAATCTTTTTTCTTGTTGAAGTATAATTAAAAACTTGAAATTTGGTATCACAGATGCATTTGTGCAGGGGGAGATTCCTGAAATCCTTGGATGCTCAGTGTGAGCAGAGCCTGCTAAGCACAGTGTGTGTCTGAACCTGTGTCTGAATGCACAGCCCCTGCAGGCTGGAATTCATTGTAGGAAATTGGGCTCCATGTCACACTCTGCCTGAATACAGACCAGGGTGGAAAAAAAATGCTTGAAGTGTGTAAGTCAGATCTCAGACTGTTAATATTATCCTTAGAAGGTGCTTGTTTTTCTCCATTGATCCTCAGAGGGAGCTTCAAACACCTTTATGCACCAGGGGATTAAACTATATGGGACAGTTCTTTGATTATTAGATACCTCATTCAGAGCAACACCAGTCTAGAGCCCACCATCCTTCCTTTTAATAGCAGCTAAGATATATTTCCTTCTGAGGATTCTGTCTCATGGTAGCCTCCTTGCCAAAGCTAGGAATCCCTGGTCTTCTTCAGCTTGAACTGGCCCAAACATTTTGACTCCAGTCTCTCTGCCAGAAAGCACAAAGAAATCCAAGAGATCCAGGGCTAGGAAGAAAGCAGACAAGCAGGTTTGACTCTGCTCTCTGATGATTCACTGAGGAGAAGGAAAGTTCTGGGCTGGGATTTCTGGCTTCAGAGCTATTTATTAATTTTACACCAAACAGTGAGATAAAAATAATCTATGAACCAGATTCCAGGAATTCCTCTGTTTACCTCTGTCCAGTGAATAAAGACTAAATATGCTGCAGATTTAAAACAACTTCTATATAGAATTATAATTCTCTGTGTTATTTACTTGATTTTGTGACTGATATATTCCTGTATTATGGCATGAAGCTAGAGCACATGCTTGAGCTTTTTGAGATGTATGAGTGGGAAATTGATGCTTTCCAATCCTCAAGCACATGCTTTCCCTAGAAGGTTATTATTTTAAAAGCAATGCAAATTTATTTTCCCCTAGACAGGCAAACCTCTCCTCTGATTTGAGAAAAATGTTTTGAGTAAGAATTATATGTTGGTACCCCTAAAAAGTAGCTTTCTTTTTCCCTAGATCAATAACCATATTCAGTCTCAACAGAGAAAAGTTAGAGGCCACTGCCAGAAAAGGGACTGCTGTATTTACCCTGGTAGACAGTTCCAAGTGTTGTGTGGACATAATAATTTGTGAGCTAATTATATCATGCTTAATATCATCATTTCACAGAAAAGCAAACTACTTCCGAAGGACAGAGACCAGTGCAGTGTGGAACTTGGACAAAAAATGCAGAAGGAGGCATCTTCACTTCTCCCAATTACCCCAACAAGTATCCTCCGGACAGAGAGTGTGTCTACATCATAGAAGGTGACCAAAAGAAGGATCTTTATATTTTACCATCAACTGTATTAAAAAAAATAGGTTTTATTATATTTAAAGAGTAGGTAAAGTCATGGTTATAAAACTTTCCAAGACAAAAGATTTAGAGAACCTCTTGATATCTACCTTGACATGACTCATAAATTGGTTAAGGTGGTAAGTAAGGGTGACTCAGTAATAAACAGTAGAATTTATTTCAAGATATTTAGAAAATGAATAGACCCTAAAATGCTGTAATGTGACAGAAGAAAGGATATTTTAAAATGAGTAGCAAAAGTGAACATGGGAAAAAAGAATGCTTTTGACTTCATGCAGACATTTTGAGCTTACCATAACTGCACCAGGGAAGGCAAGTTTAGCTGGGCAAAGTGCAGTAAAAGAAAATATCTATACAGAAAATATCTATATAGAGAGTGTTAAAAATATTTTCCATCCAATTGTTTGTAAGAAATGAAATGAAAAAACCCAACCTACAAAGTAAAACTAAAAAAGAATAAACATTAGCACAAAACAACACTATAGCTTAGTTTTTAAAGAGTCTACAATTGCAGGCATGGAAGTGATGTAGGAAAGGCTAAAGATGTTTTGCAAACAAATTACGTGGTTTCTTTTCATTAGTCTCAGTACAATGGATGTTGGAGAGATTGCTCTAATAATGAATCTGTGGAAAGTAATAGAGACTAGATCCTGTCAGAGCTCAGAAAAGATGAATCAGGTACTGTATATAAAGTCTCTGGAATCAAAAAGTTTCTTTCATAGTTGTGAATACATGTAGAGTAAAACAGGGATGGTCTTCTATCCATGCTTCATTTAGAGAATTATTAATTAATTAATGTTGGAGCAAGGAATTTAATAAATAATTATTTTACAAAAGATGCAGATAGTACCAAGATACATTTCCAAAGATTTATAGCTGATTTAAATTGAAATAGCTGCTCTAGACCCACACACACTATGTACTTTTAGAAAGTCGAAAGTCACAGCAAAATGTCTGAATTCCACTTTGGTGCTAGGTAACTTGACTGAAGTCAGAAGAGGCAATTATTTGTAATGTAGCAAACAAACTCTTAAAATAAAATTTATGCTAGTCTGTCTTTGTATATGTCTGAAATTTAGGCAGACATATAATAAATATTTAAATTTAATCATAGTTTAGTAACTGGTTTAAAATAATTTTTTTGAAAAAGATAAATGTATAGGTTCAAAACATACATTGCTAGATCCTTTTCTATTTGCATATATTGACGAAATTATCTAACACTCCTGTAAGACTGGGAAGAAGCAGGCCAATTTTATCTTCAAAGATCTGAAACACAGGATGTTTGATCATTAAAGTGAAATGGAGTAGAAAATAACCAGAATTTTTGTAAAATTTAGTCCTGTACCTCAGGTCATGAGATATACTTCCTCACAATAAGAAGGTGCTTGAAAGTCCAATATTTTCAAGATTTTTATCTTTATTATAGTAACTAAGTACTTAGAAAAATATACTTAATATGCTGAAAGATGCAAAATACACTGTTGAAATAATGTGATTTAAAATACCTGCAAATGAAAATGCCTAAGAACAATTTAAGAAGGAAAGATTTAATCAACCAGCTTCTATGATGAAGATGAAATTCCACATTGACAAGTTTAGAGCAATGTACAGGGAAAAGAGTAAACTCAACAGACATCTTGTCATAATTTCCTGGAAAATTCAATCTTGTAAATCCAGTTAAACACAATTTTTTTATGGTATGGGTATTTTCTTCTTCACCATCCAGCTTAATCAACAGTTTGGATTGCAGCTGGTCATTTAAAACCCACAATGAACCACAGGCATTGCATATCATTTTCAGCTCTGATCTCCCCATATCTATTCCTGTCTTCTAAAAAAATCAGAAATAGTCATGTCAGTCTGGAAAAGTCACAAAAATAAGCAGAGATATAGGAAGATATCTGAGCAATAATATTTTAAAATGTGGCAGATTTAAAAAAGAAGGCAAAAAGAACTACTGGAAGTCAACAAAAACATTTTTGTAATTAAAATAAATTATTTGTCCATATTTATTCTTTTTGCAACACATAAAATGACGGAAAATGTTAAAGAAGTCTAGAAAGTATCAACTTTTCCCCAAATCTTTTATATTCTGTGAAACTCATTGTCATAAGACATGGATATTAAAGGATTTAAAAAAATACTATTAGCAAATAGTATTTGTCAAATTGTCTTTGAAATCAGATAACATGCTACAGAAATTGGGGATAATCCTGACTAATGGAGGAAATAAATATTTTAGGGTAAGACAGAAACATCTCTATATGCATTTTATTTCCATATTTATTATTGAAATCTCAATATGCTTGAGCAGCTTCTGAATCCTTTTGAATGCCAAGTACCAAACTAGAGGAATTGTTAGTATGGTCTATAATACCATCCCCCCATCACTATCTCCCTGTTGTATATCCCTGGGAGATCAGGGAATGTATATTCCATTCTGAAATCTGTATGATGTGAGTATAAACACATACATGAATCACTAGGTTCTTCCCTGGCTGCTTGCATTCATTCCTTAATTTATTTGCTATCAAACATAGCCTTGGGGGAAATTCAAACACAATTCCTAGTGATTTTAAGGGTCTTTACTGAGGACTCCAGCTTGTAAGCAGCTGAATTTCTTCTCAGGATTTTTTTCCCTCTGCATTGAAGCCCTGCTTATATGTACACAGCCTTTTATCATGTCAAAATTACTTTGGTGAAGTAAAGGAGCTGGCAAAAGTTGCCGTGATCATAGACTGTGAATTTCTGAAAGAAAAAGGGATTTCTGAATGCAGATGCTTCTATCCTAGCAGTCAAAAACATAAGCAAATAAAAAGTTGGTTTCTTAGATTATTCTGCTTTTCTTTTTTTTTTTTTTTTTTTTTTAATTCTGTTTTAGTAAGCAATTAGCAATGATAACGGACTCTTGGGACAACTAGGAATTTTACAGTCCAGGTTGAATGCCTTTCTAAACTAAATCCTTTAAATCATCTAGAAATCATGGACTCTGTACAAAAATAGTTATGCTATAGAGGAGTGCCACAAGTGAGGCTTGGAGGAGAGGGATACAACTCCCCAAGGACCTTCTGATGAATCCCATCTGCCTTTCAAAATGCAATGAGAATTTGTTCATTTTGTTTGTTGGGGTTTTTTTGTTTTTGTTTTTTTTTTTTTTTATTTTTTCCTTTCAATCTTATTTGGCATATAGATAACACGGAAAATGAGCTGAGAAAAATTGGCCAAATTTCACCCTTATTTTGCATATTCATGATTCTAACCTGACAAAATTCACAGCTGCCTGGAACAATCACAGCAATGACAGCAATAGCCTTTGCCAGACTGCAGAACATTTGGCATGTGTGCTACAAAAAGAAATTTGCACAGGAGATTTTGTAGGAGCAAAGGTTTTTATTTGTATTAAAGTATTTGGGGAGTGGGATAGTCATACTATACACACTATAACTTGAGAATTGCATTAGCAATCCTGTAAGGGAAATACCTGCAAAATTTTTTGCCACTCTTCTACTATAAATAATTAAGTACTTATTTATTATTATAGTTATGGACTAGAATTGCTTTATGGAGATATATCTTTCACTTTACATATTTGTAAACATATAGAGTTATTGTTCTTGAGGGTCTCATGTTCTCACAAAAGACCATTAAACTCTTTCATGATATTTCATAGGTGTTAGAAAATTGTCATGTTATCACAGAATGAAAAACCTCTGCTCTAAGTCCTTTTTTATTTCACAGTGATTTTTGTGCTGAAAGAATTTTCACCAAAACTATGAAAGAACCCTCTTTTCAAAGGAAGATAAATGTGGTTTTCTTTTCAATAATAGCAGGATAACCAGAAGGAATGGGGATTATTGAAACTATTAGTAGGGTAACAGCTCATAGAGATGGCAGTAGGTGTTGAGTTGTTTCTCATTTCCATGCAGTGTGGCAAATTGAAACAGATTTTTTCACTTAACTTCAGCTGTCACTACACAGACTTAGAGACTGACCTGAATTAAAACCTTAATTGTGTAGTTTTGCTGCAACTGCTCTACTGCAAGCTGGAACCCAATGACTCTTGTTTTTCATTGGATGTAAAATCTCAAGTCAGCACTTGTGTAAGATAATTAGATGAAGAATATGACAAGACATGCAAGGTTTAAGTAGGCCTTTCCATGGCACAAAACATTTTTTAAAGAAAGATATTTGGAAGTTAGATATGGAAGTTGTGAAATTTGAAATCAAGTCATTTTATTAGACTATATATTTGTCAATGTATTTCATTTGGAGTTGACAACTTTTCCTGACTTTGTAGCCAGAGGAGTTCTGAAGATGTAAATTAGGGTACCAGAAATAACCACTGGATGTTTATCCACTTACATGGCCAAATCTGGCCAAATCCAGTCTGGAAGATTTGCGTACTCTGGATTTTTTTTTTTTTTTTTTTTTTTTTTTTTTTCTGCAGGTACACATACACTATGATTAGTGATTATTCTGGACTTGTTCCCAGTTTATTTCTATGACTTCTACTGTGACCTCATTTACACAGATTTTATTGCAAAAGCAGTGGCACAAGATGTGTATTTAAACAATGGCAGCTTGTTCTACTTGCATTTAGCAAAGAAACCCCTTATTAAAGCCACAGCATAAGTGTGAAATTATACCATTTTTGCTAAAAGGAACTTAAAGATGAGAATTTAAATTATGTGTTTTCATTTCTTATGGTCATATTTAGGAAGTTTTGATTAATCTTGTGTCATATGTAGATTAACACAAACAAAACATTTAACCATTTACTAAATATGAAGCACAAGATGGAAAACAGAGGTTCATTTAAAAGCACCTGAGGAAAAGGTCATGGATGCATGTATTGCACCCTGGAGTTACACACAGTTACAGAAATATGAAGTGTTCCTGCTGGCATGGCCAAAATGAAGCCAGAACATGACTTAGATTTAGGAGTGTGAATGGGCAATGGTCCAGCCCTCAAACCTAATCCCCAGCCTTGTTTTATCCCCAGTGGACAAATACTGCTGAGAAATATTCAATGCTCCATTCTTAAAGTGAAGTAGCCTCTACTCACAGGACCTTTAGGGAAAAGTGGAAACTCTTGAGCTCTCCTTGAGCTGATGTGATTCTCTCTGATCCTCCAGCAAGATCCGAGCTTCACCAGGAAAAGCCTCATCTTGACTTTGTTGAAAAATAAATAAAATCTGAATGTGTGAACTGTAGTAATGTAGTGATAAAACTGGTTGGCAATGTGAGATTCAGAAAGCCACATGGAGATTATGGTGGTGGAAATTTTGCTTTTTTCAGGTCATGCATTCACCCAGTCAATAGCTCTCCTGTGTAACTCTGTAGGCCTGACTTTCATTTGTCCACAATCTTTCTTTTTATTTTAGAGCCTCCTATACCAAGGCTATAGTTTGCTCTAGGGCTCCTTTTTGAGACCAAAAATCATGTGAAATGACTGAATTCTGAAGGGGCCTCGTGGCCATTTCTAACATGTTACATGAGTCTTGAATACAGAGAAGACCTGTTAAGGATTTAACTGTGGGCCAGCACTTATAACCCTCTTCTTGGAAGGAAATAAGGCAGCAGAAAAGAAAGTTTTTAGGGAATAAATATGTTATGATAATGGCAAAAGCTGTTTTTGAAGCGATCACTTTGTGGCTGTGGGAAGCACAGCAGCTTTACATGTGCTGTGCTGCTGTATGTCACTAACAGTAGCAGGAGAATCTATCCTCATATCCAGTTAGTGAGGTTAAAACATAGTAATAAAGCCCTAGGCAGGTTAATAGCATAGCACCAGAGTCATGAATGTGTAAGATTTTCAAGCCATGATGAGCCTTCTTAAGATTATTTAGTGTTGTCAGGATAGAGTTTCTGATACCTGACTCTGTAGTCCTTAGGTGAATGATGGACAATTCTCAACAAATTTCCTTAAATGGAATAAGAGCATGCAGAATATGATACCAAACTTTTTTTTTTTTTACTGTCCTAGTATTGCTTAATTGAGTTTAAATCAATATTTTTTTTTTAAAGTGTAAATCCAAGGATAGAAACATCTGAATAAAATTAATCTATTACGTCTTCCAGGTGTTTAATCTTCTACTATATTCTAAAAAGATTTACTTTGGTATTTAACCCTCACAAAGGATATCATAATGATCTCCTTTGCAAGCTTTATTATCTGACTTTACTTTTGCAAAATGTTTTTTATACTTTCAAAGTGTTTTCTTTTCCGTAACTGTGAATTTGGTGCAATTATATGTAAAACATAGACTTTTGCTTTTGCTATTGAATTTGTACGGGCATAAAGATCACAAATTTCCTGTAAATTGGTTTAAATAATGACAAGTCAATAGTAAGTATTTCCCTGAATGAGAATTCAAATTGAGAACAGTAGAAAAGGTTTAGAAAAGGTTGTAAAAGTGATCTGACTCTGTGCTCTTATGTAAAGATTCAAAATGTACCTGATATCTTCTTACTCAGTTAATTTTAATTAGTCTCTCTTCTTATGTGAGTAAAGAGTTCATACCAAAAGCTTCATTTTAAAATGTTTCAGAATCCAGAAAAGACATTTGTTCTGGTGATACTGACAGTTTTTTCATTACTTGAGGAAAGAAATGTAGAGATACTGGCTCCTACAGTTCAGCAGGTTCCACACTAAGCACTTTCCATGCTAATAACTCAGCATGGAGTTTGATCTTGCATATTTTCATGTGAAAAGAATGGTGACTCTGGCAAAGTTCATGGTAATACAAACCTCTTTTGATATGTGTAAAGTGTAGGACACGATCCCATGGGAGGCACAGTGGGCAATGACACAACAAATCCTTGCCTTAGCAGAAGGCTTTGTCAGCAAAAGGCTCCAATACACCATGCTCTGCACACAGCTTTTGCTATGGCCAGGATTAAAGGTAGAGAACAGTGCACCTCTAGCAGGTTGCCTCTGATAAAATGTATCAATCAAACCATGATTTTTTCCCCCACTCCTTTTAAGAAAATACTATATTTCTACCAGTTACTTTTTTTTGCTTTATACAGGAGATGCCAGGAAATATTTGGTTTAGTGACCACTCCCACTGTCTCTAAACTTAGTACCTATCATAAAAGACGGAATTTTTTTAAAGGTCTAATTACTTGGCCACTATGAACTTCCTTAAGATTTTCAGTATATCATTTGCTCTTTAATTATCATCCTTATCTAGTTCTTTCTTAAGTGAGAATTCACTGCATTTGTCCTAATGTTTCCAATGAGAAGTAGCTCTGAGTATAAGTCATTCCACCCCAGTTTGTCATTAACTACAGCACATATGGGAACATAATCTGCTCTCATCAGCCTTTTCTTCATCATCTTTGCCAGTACTAGGTATAAAAAAGTATTCTGATAAAAACCCCTCCCCCAAATATAAAAGAAAAAATATTTTTCTGAGTATGTAAGTTTCTTAGAAACATTTTATGTTTGAAGAAATTGTCCCTGGCTATATTTTTCTGTTCATCACAGATGTCTCTCTAAGCTTTACCAACACTGCTGTCAAGAGTACTTTTCTAAAAGGAGAACAATAGACAAATGACCTGACAGTCATTTATATCTGTAAAAAATACAGATATACTAATTTTCAAACAAGTTTTAAACAAAATTTTAAGATGCATACAAAATTAATACATTCTATTTTCTTCAGTTTTGCTTTAATTTTTATTGCATCTGGTTGTTGTTTGGAAGGGTCTTGGGTTAGAAAATAATAAGATAATTTCCTTTTTGTCTCTAGCTGCTCCTAGACAATGCATTGAACTACACTTTGATGAAAAATATTCCATAGAGCCTTCTTGGGAATGTAAATTTGACCACATTGAAGTACGAGATGGACCTTTTGGCTTTTCCCCCATGCTTGGACGTTTCTGTGGACAGCAAAATCCACCTATGATAAAATCCAGTGGCAGATTCCTGTGGATTAAATTTTTTGCTGATGCTGAACTGGAATCTATTGGGTTTTCTGCTCGATATAATTTTACACCTGGTAAGTACAAACCATCACATTTTTAACAGAAAAAGTTTATCATTGTAACTTTTCTAATGATGTATAATCTTGCCAAAGAATAATATCTTTAGCTGGGACTTAGTTTATTATCAAGGAAAGTATTATTAGATAGGAAATTGATAAAAGTCATATATATCTTTTGCATAACAAGTTAGGCTTATTCAAGGGAAATATTTTCATTTTCTGTAGTTTTTAAAATTATTATTTTCAAGTGAGTGCTATTACAGAAAGTCATTCAAAATGTTTCATGGGAAGTTTAGTGTTTTATGCTTGACTGTTACACTGCACAGCTTTTCTTTCAAAAAGATCATTGATAAAGTATTCTAATAAAAAAATGTAATTATCTCAGAAAATTCCATCATTGCTTTTTTACTTCAGCAATCATTTCCCCAGCTGAGGAGTGGAATCGTTCTCCTACCTCAATAAAACAAACTATTACAAGTATTATCAGAGGATATGTGAAGTTCAAATAGCAACATGTATTAAATATTTCTCTAAAAAGGCTGTAAATCTTAATTTCAATTGTACAAGTATTCCTTGTCACAGTTTAATTCATTAAAGTAAAACAAAATTTGTAGTCATACTTTCCATCAATTCCTCTGCTCCCTCACTCATTAAGAAAAGATTGCTGATTTTAAATTTGTTCTTTGGCTGCATCTCCACTATACTGCACTGCAACTGCACTGCTGGATGTGACGTAGTTCTGTGACTTCTTATGTATTGAGTGATGAGTCATGCTTTAATATAGCTCACTCTAGAGCACTGTAATTATTATGCAATTTTGTCAATTATGGCACTATTTTTTCAGCTAAATTGTTGTATTAGGTTGAACAATGTTCTCTAGAATATCGCCTAAAATTAGCAGACCCAAAATTCTTCCTTAATTATTCCTAGCATCATAGATGATGGCAGTTCTACATGATCAATGTTGTTTTTCTTTCTGGTTTTCTTTCATTAATTCAAGGAAAATACTTATAAAACTAACCAGAATAGTCAAGTTTTCTTTCAAGTCAAGGATACTGTTTTAAACTGGCTAAATATATATTGAAGGTTCAAACAGCAGCAGAAGAGAGAATTTCTGTAGCAAATTGTCTGATAGCCAGGTATATGTACCTGTTGGAAATTCAAAGACAATGGACAAAATTTTGTTAGAACCATGCGTACACACTCTGAAAAGTGAGTTAAATTTTTATCTCTCATTTACTATGGGTCTGTGGACTTTTGCCATTTCCTCACCCTGTGCCATAATTCTTTTCTTTAGGTTTCTTTACCTTTTCTTTCTAGTTGCATTTCTTTTCTAGTTGCATTATGGTTGAAAAGATATCCATTTGCCACTTAGTCTGTCTAAAATCTCTCAAGTAAAAGACAGCTTCATGGATCATATTTTGTCCTCATTCCTTTTCTACTGATGTAAGGAGAATTTCTACACAAAGATCAATGCTGGTAAATTGGTACAGCAGCATAAATTATTCTAGACTTCAGATGGAATAGCTATATCTTTTTTCTTCCTTGTTTCTTTTTTTTCCCCTCCATACGTTTCAATAGAAGCTCTGCAAGTAGTAAGAAATCTCTAGGAATATTGGCCAAAATGACAATATGATTAATCTGACAAATGCAAAACAGCACTGCTACCTCCTTGACCACCATGAAGAGGAAGCACTTCCCATTCCACATTATTACTTGGACAGTCTTTTATTGTGCAGACATGGATAAGGCATGGCATTTTGTTGTCCATATGCCTGCACTGGATGGGGTTCCTGCCAATTTATAAAACAGAATTATGCCTTTTGAGGATATATAAGAGAGTAACACAGAGAGGATTCCACTCCAGAGTATAACAGAGTAACATAGAGAGGACTCCTGTACAGAAATTATCACCTAAACCACCTAGAACCAGCTTAGGTAGTGACAACTTAAAAAATTGAATTACGAACAATGAAGAGATCAGAAGAAAATATGTGGCTAACCTCTCTTTAAAGAACTTGAAGAAAATGATCCAAAGCAAAGAGTCATATGGAAACTACTGCTGTCTCAAGCAGCTGAATGCTCAGGGGAGATGCAGTTTTTGCTGCCACTCATCTCACTTGTTGAAAGCAGGACACTCTTCCTAACTGCAACCTGCAGAGGATGCTTCCTTCATCCAGAGACAAGTGCAACACAGACATTTCTTGAGTATCAGCAATCTTTGAGGGTCCCCACCTGCCCCTGACATGTCTCTCATCTGCCTCTTTTGCATTTGAGATCTTAATGGAGGATAAAGTGATGTGATATTTAATGTGTGGGTGTGTGCCAAGATTTAAAGAAAAAAAGAAGTAAATTTGACCAAATTGAAGCTGCAACTGTTTGTTGTTATTTGAATGGTACCTGGAGAAATAGGGAAAGAAATTATTTACTATGTCTCCAGGGTGTATAAAACAGCTAACTGGATGAAGTTGAAAAAAAGATTAATTAGGGTATCATGAAAAATGCTGCAATGAAGATCTATTAGTCCATGCAAATGGTAACAGTCCTGCACCTAAGGCATTTTATATCTAGTTTGGATGAAGTCCTATTAAAAGAAATTATATAGAAAAATCCTAAGGGATACTCTAATAATTACTACAACTTTTCTGTTCAATTTCTTTTACTCCTTGATATTGAAATGGTTGGAAATCCATCCACCAAGGCAAAAGTCCAGTAGAGACTATGGTTTCAGAAACAAATGTAACTCTTTTGCTATGCACTGTCTTCCTTTTAAATAAGCTTTTTTTTCCAGAGGTCTTTTCAGTACTCTAAAAGGTGAGATTTTACAGAAGAAAAAACTTTAACAACAAAATCAGAGCTACACACATGACCAACATGAATACACTCAGAAACTGGTAAAGCTACTGAAAGTTTGTAAAAAAAGTTCCTTATTAAGAGGATAATTTAGGCTTTCATTTTTGTCATTTCTAAATTATAGTGTTAAAAGACACATGGATGAATGAAGTTGTACATATGGTATAATAGACTATTTTCAATGTCAAAACTCTGTGCTAAGGGAAAAAGTATTAATCTTTTGCATTATTACAGCTAAATCAGTAATAATCAGATGCATTTTGACTTAAATTTTTAACCATTTTTGCATACATGAGAGTTTATAAACACAGGAAAACTTCTCTAAGTTTTATATACTATTTTATTTTTTTTTAGTTTTAAAATTCTGATTAACTGTGTTCATTTCAAAACACAACAATCTGAACCTATTGAATCTTCATAAGCATATACAAACATTTTGGTTGGGTTGTTTCTTTTTAAGGAAATCTGATTTATGAGAGAAATACATATCAGTCTACAATATTTTTGGGTTCCTCCTATTCATTTTGAATACAATTTTGATTGGCTAGGAAAAACCCATGACACAAGTGAAAGAATAATTCATCTTTGCTCCTGTTTTGTAATTCTTTGTCCATTGAAAGGCCTACACCTGAAATTTCATTTCACAGCTCTGGGTCCTTTGACTCAATCTATTACACTAATTTTGCTTAAAAAGTTTTGTCTCAAGGCAGTCTTCCAAAGTGGTGTTGAATCACTGTTTTGTGTAGAAAAACTCAATTACTGCTTCAAATTATTGACATCTCTTCTTTAAAAAGAGTCTTTTTTTTTTTTTTTTTAGTGCAGACAAGGATTCAGGCAGAGAGAGGCTGTGTTTATCTGAGCTTTCTTGCTCAGCTAGAATAATCAGATTTCTGTTTATCCTGGTCCCTGATTTTGCAGGACAGTGGCTTAAGATAGCACATCATTACTTTCAGTTCCTTCACTTAGTAGAAGCCATCTGTGTTTTTATTTAGCCTCGTTAACATAAACGTCAGTAATGTTTTCTATTCAACTGCCTGATAATGGAAAAAAAGGAAAAAAAAGATTTATACTCTCGTGTCCCAAAAAGTGGAAAATGAAACACTTTCTAACTGGAGTAACAGTAGTTTTACATTTCCATTACAGCGAATGTCAGAGTAATAAAATAATTATGTCATCTAGATGAGGAAAAAAACAAACAGCAGACCAAATTCTTCCTTGTTGGGGAATTCACATATTTTAGAACTAATGAAAAATTCAATGTGAATTTGTTAAATTCATTCACAATTCAAAAAACCTTAGATAAAATAATATCAAATCATTAGGCCATCTAATGTCCATATTCTGCCTTGAATGTATTTAAGCAAGGGATATTTCCCAGGTGACTGGGATAGCTGAATATCCATGTGATTACTTCTAATTTAGTATCAGCAATGACAATCACTTTTTAGCCACTTGAAATCTGGTTAAGTTTTTGAGAACTAAAAAGCAATGCCAGAGCCATTCAAATTTGAACAAGACAATGTTTTTCCTTTGGGATCAGAGTTGGTTTGGAAGTATGAGCAATTGCTCATTAATTACTTCATTTAAATCTTTGAGGCAGAACCATGTGATGACCCTAGAAAGTGTGAATCTGTTTTATTTATTGAGATATAACCCCTCAGCACTTCAAATTGCTATAAGCATCTTCTTGGAGTTATGAACTTTTGTTGTGTTCATACAAGTGCACTTCATAAATGTCAGGCACCTCATTGCTGTTTACAAGGCATTTGGGCATCTGGTCTTGGGAAAGGGAAGGAATTTCTCTCAAGTAGGATGATGCATTACATTGAAAATCATGATATGGGTTTATATTAAATTTCAAGTGAAATATAATTCCTTATGTGGAGCAAATGAGTGTCTAAAAGGTCTTGTGGGGTCTTCAGATCCTATATTATGTCTTATCCTCCCATAGTTATATGTTTCTTTCAACAATATCCAAAAGGCAAATATAGAACTATGTAGTTTAGAAACCCCTGAGTGCTGGGAGTATATGTATATATATATACAAGTATATACTAGCAACAGAAGGAAGCTGAACACTTAAGTCTCTACTCTGTTGAACTTTGATGTAAAAACAAGAGCAAGAGAAATGTAAGATACAGTTTTAGGTATTTCTAGCACTAGACTAAAGAAAAATGGCAACTTAACTAGGATGATTACTGCTTCCTGCGTTCAGTATGCCCTGTTCTCTACAAAAATCCCTTTCATAATTATATTCATTCCATAATAAGCTGGACACAGACTTCTAGAGAAGGTTTACTAGGATACTGTACAGCAGCATAGGTACGAATAATTCTATTCCATCTCCGCATGAAACATCTTCATTTGTAAGTGACCTCACCAGTAACATTGATTATGATGTTGCAATAATAAATATTCTTTTCAGAGGAGTCTCATTTCTCTGACAAAAAGTTGGTGTTTTTGGAGCCTGTGAGGGATCTTTAGGAAGCCTAGATGTACATTAAAAATTAGCCCTAGAAAACCAACATTTTTAGATTAAGCTGCATTTTTAAAATACTGTTGTCATTGTATATATAGCTTATATTATTACTTGTTAGAAAACAATTAAATCTAAATCTTAGAAGTTGTAGAGGATTTTCCTTAAATATGGTCTTTTTTCTTATCCTCTTTTCCCTAAGGATAAACTTTTGACTTTATGTAAATACTATGCTGAGTTAGCTTAACCTTAGGTCTGATATAAAGTGCTTACCCCTTTGCTTTAAACCCTTTTAAAATGAGGAAATAATCACTGGGCCCTGGACATTTGTTTCCCCTATTAATTCTTGATTTGTCTGTAATGTTTGTGAAGCACTTGGAAATAGTAGATCAGGGAGGATAATATGGAATTTGTGTAGAACAGAAAGCCTGGGTAGTTGTCTTCTAAAAGTGTTTAAAAACAACTTATTTACAATGAAAATATTCACTATCCACATTTGGAACAGCACCTGCAAAGCCTGTTGTTATGTTACCTGGTAGCTCTCATTCAAACATTATAGAATTTACTTCTCCAGGGGAAAAATTGGAAACTTCTTGTCTCATATGTAATGAATAAGGAGTTTTTGATTACTCTTCAAAGTTCTTCCAGATCATCTGATTTTTTCATCTGTCAGATTTTCTAATAGCTCATATCAGGATGCACTCCTAGGTGGTTGTGTTGGGGTCTCATCCTCACAGCACTGTTGTTGTCTGTGATAGTTTCTCTTAAGGACCTTGGAAACATGGATATCTGGAGAGATTCTGCTGACATTGAAGCAATTCTTTTTCTTCATTAATGCTTTTCTTAAGCTGTTCAGTTTTCATCTTTATGCACCGTATCTACAAGTTTATAAAGTATTACTGGTATAGGCAATAAATCTTAGCAATCACCCCAGTGCTTTGTGTAATCAGTCTGAGTGTGCCCCATCTGTTAGGCAGAAAAACTTTATTTTAGTTTAGCCATTCAATTGTGACAGGTTTGATTCTTTACCTGTCAGTATATGTTAGGTAAAACCCATGTTTATATAATTTCTTTTCAGTCATCTTTTTGCATTGGTTCAAGTAACTGTGATTGTAGATTGGTTTTGTTATTGTCTAATTTATTTAATGGAACATTTCTCAATTCTAACAGCAATAAATAATGATCTTTATTGAAATATCTGCCTTTCCTTAACAGAGTTTTTTACTCTTTTTATAATGTTTCTAGTTAATTCTCCTGTAAGAAATATGCACAAACTGTTATCAGAAGTCACTCAGTTTCCTGTAATAAACAGGGCTCTTGCCCAATAATTAGTAGTTTTGTAAACTTAAGTCTTTGTAAAACTGAATCATGTTTCTGTTTCTAGAACTGAATATTGTTGCAGTATGCAATATTTAGTAAATGATGAAATGTGAAAATGTGACAGATAAGAAGTAAATCCTCTGTCACCATTTGTTATGTACACTCATCTGTTGTCTGGCATTGGTTCATTTTCTAAGGACAGTACTCATATTTTTGTAAAGAGGAGAATCCAGAGATTATCTTTTTCTTACTAGTACTGAGGTGAATGTTATTGAATATTATTTGCATATTTGTACTTCTAGTAGGTGTTTGTTGTCATCTTAATATATCTTTTCCAATATTGATGGCTGAGACCTATCTTGATTTGTTTACTGTCATTTTGAGTAATACAGACTATGTAATACTTTCATTTCAGATATCACACTTGAGCTTCTTTGATGGTCAGATCTAAAAATAAGATCATGCTTCATTCAACTCTGACACGAATTTTGTTTTCAATATTTTTTAAATAAAATTAGCTTGCCCATTAGAGCATCTATGCCTTTGATCCATCTTCTCTTTTTCTCCTATTATGTGCTCAGATATTGAAGAGCCTGCAATCTTTAACACCATACTGTTGTCATGGGGTAGGGAAATACTATCATGTAAAGTCTTTTTCATGTGAGAAACAGATTATACAATGACTTCTGTGAGAAGTAGGTGCCATGTCTGTGGCTAAATCTGGCCAATATTTCTATTGCTAGACACAAAACTCCTGGATAATCAAGACTATGAATCAAGCTTATGAACACCCTGACTTAGTCTGATTTGCTTTTTCATTTTTTTTTCACTTTCTCTCTCTCTGTACAATTATAGCCTATCTCAAGCTTCTGACAACTTCCTTTTACCATATGTACTTTTATATTATACACTGAGGAGATACAAAAATACCTCCTCTCAAAACATTGACTGATGACATCTATACAGGAGCTGTGTTGTCCTAAAAATGATCATGACAAATTGAGGTAGTGAGAAGTTAAATTTTTTTAAGTTCTATTTTAAAAGGATTCCATTTTCAATATAATTGGGTTCATGCAAGAGTCACCTTCTCATTTTTGATTACTATTTGTGAATGCTGAGTAAATTAAATGTGGATTTTTTTTTTCCTTATACTATTAATTCACATTAGATAGAGATATTCCTAATATTTTGTTTGGGAAAATCAACAAGTCATTTTTTTGTTCGATTTATGTTCAATGTGTACATGTTTTCATTCTGCATGTGTTTTTCCTTTGTGACAAATCCAAATGCTAAGTGTCCTTATCTTTTTCTCTGCAAAACCTGTTCATTTCATAAAGGCCCTCAGGCCAAGTAGGAATAACAACTACTATAATTTAACACTGTAATCCATCAAAAATCTCTGAAATTGCTTTCTGATATGCCCAAGGATAATTCCAAAGAACAGTTGCTTAAGCTTACTATACTCAAAGTGCTGCACTGACAAGCCACTAAATCTAGTCTCAATTTAGCAAAGAATTTCAGGAAGCCTACATCTAAGCATGTGCCTAAATCCAGGCAATCTCTAGGCTCGGGTACTTACTTAAGAGTAAGTATATTTAAAAACTGTCCTCTACCTTTCTACCTAAATAAGTAAAAATTAAATATCTGTTAGTTTTGGAGAGAAAAACTACTGTTTCTTCAACTCCTTTAATAGATGAAACTAGTAGAAAACTAGTTGTCTACCTTCACATAAATCATGTGGTAGATTTATATCTATTCAGCATTTGTCCATCTGATCAGAATTAAACAAATATAGCCTTAATTAGGTTCAACTTATTCTCTCCACGTTTTTCCTATTTTTTTTATAATATTCTGTTAGAGTAAGCTGAGGATTTTTTTGGAGTTAGAAAACCATGATCAATGATTTTTCTGTCTTCACGTGCTATTCTTCCTCTAGATACCCTTGTCCTTAAAAAAGTTACTCCAAAATTGTCTGAAATTAAATTATTTTCTTGAATCACCTGCTACTTAGAACATAATTAATTCAGATAAGTTGTTCAACTCAGTTGGTCAGTCAGATTTACAAGTTGTAAAATGAAGTGATACAAGTTCTGCAATCATTTGCAGTGAGTACTGGTTCCACTACTTAGATTTAAAATTTGAAATGCAAAATACATTTTCACTGCATTTCTACCACATTCCCACTACAGCTTCTGTTCATGCATCCATTGTCAAAGGGTCTTTTTAAAAATAAAAATAGAGCAGTACTTATGAATATTTTTAAAGATAAAATTCAATAATACTAATAATAATGATAATAATGATAATAATAATAATAATAATAATAATAATAATAGTATTTCTCTGAAAAATCTTCTTGATTATTTCAGATGCACATTGCTTACATGATCACAGCACAGTCTGCAATTCACTAGGGGGATTAATGCCTGACATTGCAGTTTCCTCAAATAGGCTTGTAGAGGAGGTTTAACTTCAATGAGAAAAAAAAATATCTTGGAATACACATTGTAAAATGTACTTCCAATCAATTTTTGGTTGTTGATATATAGAGTGATGAGATGTATTACAATTGAGAATGCCATTGAAAAGGATAAATTCATCATAAAACTGTGAAAATTAGTGAGCAAATACTTTTGATCAACACTTCAAAAATATTGCTCCAAAGGTCATTACACATTAGAGATGCAAAAAGTTTATTTGAATACTTGGATGTGAAAATTCTATGTAATATCCATCAATTTCTGTTAAGAAAGTTTGGTTGAGTCATGAATAAGATGATAAGAAGAGGACTGAGAAATGTTTTTTGAGCATTCAGAATTAAATAAACTGCTTTTTGTCACACATCCATTGTTAAAATTTAGTACTAGCATGACAGAAGCAGGCAGTGTGAAATGTGTTATTCCAGTCACATATCAGTCCCCTAGATGACACTGGGAAGCCAGAAGATGTTGTGTAACAGGACTTACATACATCATTTGCCAGATGTTATCTGATAGTTGAAGCTCAAGAGACAATGTGATCAAATCTGCTGGTTGCAGATTTTGTGGGTTACAAAAGAATGTATTATACTCCTCTTGGTTTTTTTTGGGTTCTTTTTTCCTTTTTTTTTTTCTTTTCCTGTAGCTAATTTCTCAAGTCTATGTGATAATTAATATTAAAAGAGAATGCAGAAGATAATTCCTAAAAATATTTTATTTCTAAATGTTGATTTCATTATGTGGTTTAGACAGATGGTTATTAACTTCTTTTAACTATGAATTCCATTTGAAATTCTAAAAAATAATTTTATAAATTTTTTTAACAAATTACATACTGGCCTAGAACTTTGAAAATCAAATTTGGTAGTTTGAATCTCTGTAATTTTATGTGCATTCTCCACACAAATAATTTTTAATATAATATAGTAATTAGTATTCTAGAATATTGCATATCGGTATATTTAAATATAAATATAGATCAATGATTTACCAAGTACTTTTTAAATGAAAGATTTAATTTATATTTGACTGGCTTTTGGTTTTTTTCTTTCTATCTCTAGAACTTTAAATGACTTTTTTAAATCAAGCTAGGAAAAATCCTGCTGCTTGGCAGTCAAAAACTTGATCTGGTCAAACGAAATTTAATTATTGTCTACTTGTTGGGTAAGCAGCTGACCCCTGCTTAACAATCCTGAAAGCTGTGACTGGCTGTCGTGTTTTGACCTGCTTTTGCTGCAAGTCAAAACTCTTCTGAGATCTCATTCTTCCTAAATATTACCACATCAATGGTAGAACCAGACAATCTCTAATCAGTACCCACTTTGCTGCTCTTTTCCCTGTCTCTCCAGGCACTTACACAGCAATATGGGGTATTGTACAGAGGAGACATAAGGACCAATGAACACTGCTTTTCTAAATTGTAATTCAATGAATCACAATGTCTTTTTCATTAATGTGATGCAGAAGATCAGTATTTTTTTCTCTGTATTAGGCTGAGCCAGTCAGTTAGTGTAGGACTCAATCAATTTCTAAATTCAGCTCAGATTGTGGGCCTAAACCTGCTTCTTTTAGAATCAATATTAAAATTATGAGTAAATCCAGTGAAAAGAAAACTACTGCTTCAGACAGTAGAAATTGAACAGAGAAGAAAAAAATGTAAATCAGTTAAATTCCAAGTAAGCTATAATTTTTAAACATAAAGTCTAAAGTTATGATAATAGAATCAAAAGATTACTAATCTATACTTAATATAATCACTGTTTAGGGATAGAAGAATCTGGAGTTTCTAGGGTAAGGAAAAGTCAGAGGCAGAAGAGTTTTTGAGACATGAATGTGACTCTACTCAAATTCTAGGCTTCAAATCTCCACTTGCTCACAGACTCACTTCTTTGTAATGTTCATTACAAACCAGTCTGAGGTGTTTTTGTAAACACAGAGCATGTGTCATAAATGCTGCTTAGAGAGGACTGAGGGTCCATCAGAAGAATGTTAAAAAAAAAAATAAAAAATATTGGAGATAATATCTTCTGGTTTAGAATTTATGTTCCAGTTGTTTTCTCATACAGGCATGCAGTAAAGAAGATGTTATTCATTAATTTCAGTGGAAATGTTTGGGGCTGGAGTGGGTGTGAATTATGCTTGGTTTACATAGTAAAGCATACAGTAGGACTTTTCTCATCCATATAATAGAAGTCCCAGACGACCTCCATCTTGTTTCTGATAATTTATATCTATTCCAGGTCAGTATAAGGAATTAAGTGTGTTTTGAACTTTCTCTGGAGCTTTTAATTGCATGAAATTGGAGAAAAATTATCAATTTGAACAAAAGTGAATGTCACACTCATGAAGTTATAACCAGCAGGAAGCAAATTAAGACTAAAACCTGGCTCTAAAGCCTAGATTAACCAAAATTTGTCTGAAAATTTTCCTCCCATAATCTCAGGGGAAGCTGAATTTCATAATATTGGAAAAGGAGAAATGATTATTGCATACTTCCAATGTATTATTTATATACTTTAAATATCTGAATGTTTCCTTGTATAATAAAATGTAAAATTCATGTTTGTGGGTAATTTAAATGGGTAATTTATGTAGGGAATTCACAGTTTAACACAGACCTATGTTCTTTCTGATACACCTCCTCAGAGAGAGCTGCTGCCCTACGCAGTTAAAAAGATGAAGAAGCAAAAGTGTTAGAATGTCTCCAAAGACACTCCCCAATATATTCTGCAGCTAAAGTTATTAAAAACACATCTTCTCATTCTGTGCATTTGGGGAAACTGCTGAGGTCAACAGTTCAGTGTACCCTGAAAGGACAGTTTCTAGCCAGAACACCTCCTAAGAGTAGCAGCAGAAGGAAAGACCTGGTGTCACTGAAATTTATACTGCTATGAATTCTTCTAGGACAGAAGACTTACTTTTCTCACAGTTGTTTTTGGGACTTGCTGTTAATATGCCTTCCTCAGCAACTCACTGAGCTGTGTGGCTTTTATAATTCCCCTTCTTGTTCACTGAAAATGTCTGTGGTGAGCATATATAATTACAATTGGAGGTGACAACTGGTTTCAAGAAATTATTTTTTTCACTTTGATATATGCCATGGGTTTTTTCTAAAGAGAACATTCAGGTTCCAGTGGGGATGAAAACCAAGACTTTTTCCCTTAGATCCTAAAGATTTCTACCCTGGATACAAAATACATTTTAAAAACGTCCTGTGACATTGACTTTTTGAATCATACAATGACTGTTAGAGGAGAGTACTAGAATATAATTCCTCCAACAACTTTCAAAAATCTAGCAGTTGCACAGTAAAAAAATGAATGGAGTTTTTTTTTCAGTCTGTGGCTATTTCACTTGTTCCTACTCTAAGGATCTTATTTTCTGTTTTGTCTGTTTCATCTCCTTCTGATATATGGCCAGACGATTAAGCAAGGAGTTGTTTTTACAAACACAATTCAGTTCCCTCTGGTGCTCTCTGACACAATTTTTTGCTTTAGCAAAAGACCACCTGGTGCTTTCCTAGTCTGTAAGAGAAAAATATTTGGAGACAGTGGAAGAATTTTCTTGTTACAGTGGAAAGTGAGCTATTCATATGTGGAAACTAGAGGAGATATTTGAGTTTCTCATTGAGATGAAGTTATCTTCAAAAAGATTTCATCACTGGCATGGCCAGCTACAGCAGGAGAATATTAGTAGTTGTAAACACTGTGTTGTATTTCTTTTTTAATTGGAAATGTACCACAGTGTGCAGTGAGCTACAGGTTATACAATGCTACTTGAAGCAGCACAAGTAGTATATTCTGTTGACTATAATAGCTCTAAAAGATGTAGCTATTGAAAAGAACACTACAGTGAATGTATTATTCTGATGAATATTCTAAAATGAGGTAAAACTAGGAGAAAACATTTCTCCTATGAAAAAACAACAAAGGCTATTTTAAATCACGAAGCTATTCTTATAAGACCCTTCTGTCCTGAGAAATCCACCCAGTGAACAGGTACAGCATAAATATCCTGAAAAGGATGTGCAGATTCTGCACTCAAGAGTACCAAGAAATAACCATGTGTAAATAGGTTCATTCTGCAGAGGTGATGCCTGGTACTCAGTTGTGTCTAAACCTTTGGGCTCATTTTTTCCCCCTAGTATTCTGACATGAACTTAAAATGTTATTTCCTTGGACTGGGCTAGGAGTCATCTATAAAAAACAATGAGACATATCCTGAGCCTTTACTAGTGTCCTGCTTAAATTGCATGACTAGGAATACTTAGAATTCAACATTATTGAGGAAAAGCACCATAGTGTTGCACATCTCTCTTCCTAGTCCAGTTCAGAGACCATTAGTCAATTACAGGAAGCCTCCAGGATATTATCTTGGGGAGACACAGACAAGGTGCTGCCCTTGACTGATAGTCATTTCTGGCAGTCAAGTCAGCTGCACTGTCACAGCAAGGCTGCATTTCTCAGATAAAGTGGACTCCTGAGCTCATTCAGTCTTGTTTCAATATTTTTGGGCAACTGGCAGATAAAGGCATATGCAGCCCTTGAAATATTCATCATAGGATCATTTTTTTCCCTGCACTTCCACACACAGTATGCTGCATAAAGGGAATATAATGCCTAATTGGAGCACTCAGCTGCTAGTGTAAATATTTAACATAATAAAAATGATCTGTCAAATGATCTCACACATAGCAAGGCTCCAGGATTTCCATTCATCAGCCTGAGCATGACATTGTTGCCCATTCTTACTTTCCTTTGTCACTAGGTCAGTTCCAAAAAGCACTTCTCACTTCTGGGATTTAGGAGCACATATCAAAGGGTTGAAACACCCTTTGAAGATGAGACCCAGAATCTCCTGCAACCTTTTGTTTTCTGATATGGTTCCCATCCATAACAAAATTTATGCGTGAGAAAGACCCTGATTTAAAGGGTTTGTAGGATAGACAAGAGGCAAACAGTCTAAAATCTCAAAGCTTGCCAGTGTGTGCACGAAAACAGAAATTTAACTGCTACTTCTGTTAGGTGCTCTGTTCCAGTGGAATTCAATCAGGTGCTTCTTGTCTGTTCAGGTCTCAGTTTGACCAATCTTATCAAGAAGTTATGCAAAGGTATGGATTTTTTTTTTCTTTGGTTTCTTTTCCTTCTTTTTTTTTTCTGACATTGTCTTTTCATTTCCAAATAGATGGCAACAAAACAAAGAAGCACATAATTTTGGCATACAAATGTCCAACTACTTCTAACACTTGCAGTGTATCTCATTTTACTGAGGTCACCATAGCAAGTTTGCAAATCACTATATGTATTAATTACACTATAAAAATACTTTGCAAATAGGAGCTGAGATAGTAAAGTGACAAAAGAAAAAAAAACTGAAAAAAGAGATATTGTAGAAATCAAACTTTTGTGTAATAGTTTGTGATGTTTCCACAATATTTGTCTTCATATGACTTTTTTGCTGATTGGAGGTAGATTTCAAGTGAAATAGCAGGAGTCATGTTCTGTTACATTTGCATTTATGAGCTTTGAGTTCTTTCATGACTGCTTTAAGAGTGAAAAATTTGAGAAGCATTATTGTAGGTTATAAATATGTAGTCTTCAAAACAGCTGCAATTGCTCACAATATTGTCCTTAAAAGAAAACATAGAAAATTAATAGCAAATAAAGCACATAATATTGCCAACTATAATTATTACAGAACTTTCCACAGTGTCTAGCGAACTATATACATATATATATTTATATGTATATAGTTATATATATATATATATGCTTTCTTTGAACACGTTTTAATATCATTAGTAGAAATATAGACATATATATGGAAGTTTCAAGAAGACTACTAATATGAAAAGAGCCATCAGAACAAACTTTATTTTAGGCTAATAAATAATTTATGGGGTTTTGCATAGCCATTTAACTTCATATGGCTTTTCTTCTTATTACTTTTTCTTTGCTCTCCCCAGCAGAATAGCGAAGTTCCGTTTGAACACCACACAAAAAATATTTATGTACAAAATGTTTTTCAATTTTAGAATATATTAGTGATTCTTTGAGAAGATTTTTATGCCTTTAAAATCTTTTGGCCATCTTCTTTCAATATTTTTACTCTCTCATCAAATACTATGATATAAAATACCTTAGAATAATCAAGCTTTTCTGTTCTGAGTTGTGTATGCTCTGCTTTTATAGAGAACTATAACTCACCCCTCAAGAGGGCAAGGCTCCCAGAAATCATTGTAAAAGAACCTGACTTAGTAAACTTCCAGATAAATAACTGGTGGTTTGCTGCATAGTGCAATTCTCTTTACTTTTCTATGAGTATTTACATGCAAAATCAGGTCTCTAATAAGTTCTCTGGCAGGGAAGTATGTGCATGTGTTAAAATTTCTTAAATATTGATGGATAGGAGTTGAATACCTATTTCTAGTCAAAGACAGAGAAGTGAAAAGATTTATCTACAGCTGTCTGATCAGTGAATAAAAGTGGACAGTTTCCCTACTTTTGATTAGGAAATATGCCTTCAACCTTTTGTGACTACTTTCTGTATGTATCCATTTAAAATGGATATTTTTGTATTCACAAATGGCAAAAAAACCCCTTAGGTTTTAAACATCAACCCTTTGTAGTGTGTGATTTATTCAAATAGTTCAAATAATTCCTTCACATCTCATTCACAGAAGAAAAGAGAGAAAAATACCCCAAAAGTTATTCATCACCAGAATTTTGTATTACACATTTCCTTCCTCTTGACTTTTAACTGCACAACAATTGTTCATGTTCTTTACTATGTACTGCACGTATTTGCTTATTGCATTTACATATGTATTGCACTTCAGATATTAAAAAAAAAAGTGCAATTAAGTATACTGTAGTCCAGATATGACCAGGAGCACATAAACTCAATCTTCCATTTTTTAAAAGAGATATTAAAATTTTGACTTATATCTTTTGACTACCACAGTGAGATGTCTATTATTTTTTATCAGTGAAAACAAGAGGTTTGAAGTTCACCAGGTAAGAATGTGCCCAGGTGAATTTTTTATGAGAATCTAGGGAAAAAAGAATAAAATGTGAGAGATTAACTTAAAAATTTTGCCTTTGTAAGAGTGAAAATACTCTAATTTTTCGTTATTACAACATTGCTTTTAAAAGCCCTATGCCGTCTCTCTTTGAAGACAAAGTGAACAGTCTTTATAAGTGTGGATTTTTAAATTCAAAATGTGATCTTTTAAAATTGATTTGCAATAATACTTGCCAGCAGAACATCATGTTGCTAGTAATTAGTTTGAACTTTATGCATTTTCCCTATGTCTTACAGAAATTATCCAAGTAACATAATTTTAAACAATTTCACCTTCTGTGTAAGTGACATGGAGTGAGGTGTTACATGCATACGTGCATGCATGGGTGGGTAAATGTTTCTGTGTGGATGTAACTCAGTGCACTTCCAAACAAGGCCATTAACATGCTTTTTGAAGACTTAATTATTAATTGGCCTCCTGCTTTTCTTTTTAAATTCCATGTTTGCCAGTTGCTTAGAAGAGCCAGACTTCTTACATAGGAACAATGAAATTAAAAATAAAGAAATGCATGGTTTCCATGGAAAATATAGATTCCAAAGCTAGCATCCAAAATCTTTAGAGTCTCCCATGAAGTCCTAGTGGAGCTTTTTGAAACCAGGTCTAAGTATTTAATATTTCTCCAGGCTGAATGTATATGTTCCTGCGACTCAGAGCAAATTTCATAAAACCAAGTCTGCATTGTGATAGAGATTTGTCTAACTTTGGCTGCTACCTCAGATAATAGGTCTAGACTTTTGATTGGTTATTTCATTATTATCCTATTCTATTGTTTAGTTGTCAAAAAACAAGAGGATCAGAAAAGGCTGGTCTCAGAAGGTACCACTGGAGGTTGTCTTGTCCAATCCCCTTTGCAAGCAGGGTCACCTAAAGTTTGCCTAGGATCATGTCTAGGCAATTATTGATTATATCCAAGGATAGAGACTCCACAACCTTTTGGTACCTTGCTAGTCTTGAGTCACCTCATATTGGAGAAGTGTTTCCTGATATTCAGATGGAACCTCCTGTGATTCAATGTGTGCTCATTGCCTCCTGTTCTGTCACTGGATACCACTGGAAAGAGCCTGGCTCTATTCTCTTTGCACCCCTCCACTAGGTTTCTTGTACACTTGGGTGGGATCACCTTTGACCCTTCCCTTCTCCAGACTGACCACTCCCAACTCTATCAGCCTTTCCTCATATGTCACTTAAAAAAAAATTCATGACTCTTTGTTGGATTGTCTCTAGCAACTCCATATTGTTTCCTATTTTGCCTCTGGCTTCTCTCTCTCCTTATGGGTGATCCATCTTATTTTTCACAGAAAGGTTTTCCAGTCGTGGGTGTTTTCCTCATGGAAACATGATTTTCATCTGTCTTTTGGAAGATCTAGCCAGTCAGATTTTATATAACATTAATGTTCTGACCCAGCCAGACTAACAATTTGATTGAATTACATACAGAAGAGCTGCTAAAATCTAATCTATTTAATGGGAGACTATTTAAAAAGCAAATATTTGCTAGTTAAATATGCTCAAACATGAGTGAATTTTAAGCATCTGTGATAATACCTTATTTACAGATTTTGTTTTTATTATAGTAGTATTGATATAATAGTAATATTTAATGAAGGGTTATCACCTCAGGTGCCATAGATTTTATTTCCCTTTCACTCTTGAAACATTGAGAACTTGCAAAGATTAATTTTTTTAAAAACTGAGCAGATCTACCATATTTCTAGAATGTCCACTGATTGTGCATTTCTTTATGTGTTGTTACCAATGTTACTTTATTGTTAAATGAGATCATGCTTTCAGAGATGTTTTTTGGGTCAAATTGTATGGTCCAGATTGTACTTCAGCCTGGATTTTTGCTACGAAGAAAAAATACTTGTTTATAAGAAAACTCTCATGTGGAGAAAATTCTGGCAGGACAGTTTTTGCTTTCTGTTCTCCTATGTACTTTGCTAATGTGATAGAGTGTTTCCAGTAAATCAAAGTAATCCTTGCAAACTCAGTAAAAGGAAAAAATGCAATGGTTACATGAAACACTGTTGGGATGGTAATCTGGACCACAAGTAAAAGTAGAATTCTTTTAAGTATCTCACTTTCAGAGTTAGATATCAGCATCCTGAGTAAATGAGCTGAAATATTTGATTGCATTTGATGTTGTTGGTAATCATATCTATCTACTGATCTATAAAATGTGTAACAATTAATATTAATTGCCTACTCACCTATATTTGCAGTCGTGAAAGTTCATGAGTATTTACTCATTTTTTAAGTTGTGCAACTGTAAAAGAAATTTGGGAAGAACAACGCAGCCTGGTTATAAAGAGGCAATTCAAAAAGGGATTTTACAACTCCAGTTTTTGAAGTCAACACATGTTTAGATTAAAATAAATCTTGCTTATACAACTCTAGACTATTTCATTATATTATCTGGTTATGACTCTTACTGTTCTTATTTGATTAAGGCTAGAAACAAATAGCAGTTTTTGTGGCTTGCTTGTGTGTGAGTTTATTTTTTTTCATTTGATACATCTTCTTCCAAAGTTTCTCTTTTTTACTGACCCGGTTCTGAAACAAGATCAGTTTCATATGTAAATGAGAAAAACAGTGCACAGCATTCATTTTAGGCAGAAAAGCAGTGCAAATGATAAGAATTTCCCAGACAAGATCAGTTTATTCGAAGAAATAATTTCTTGAAATTCTTTATCCTCCCATAATTTTGGTTTGGGTCAGTATCTTCAACCTGAGCCAAATTTTGTGAAATGGTGATTTGTATATGGATGGTTGTCTATATATAGACATAAGCACAGGACTAAGACCAAACTCATTTCATCTCTGTGTTACACCTGACTATAAAAGCATGATACAAGCCCTCTCAGATAGTAAGTACAACCATGTTCCATGCTGATGGAAAACAGCACACTACCTTGTTAGCACAGTGTCTACTAATGGTCACTCTTATGGTATTTTTTCCAGTAAGATCAAATGGATGCTTCTGACAAAGAAAATGTCTCCTCTTGGTCAGTAGGGGTGACAGAGTATTCATAAGTACAAAATTAAGTTCAGATTTCTCTAGTTAAGTGTTATTCTTCAAAATGCAAAATAGGCAAAAAGATTCTGAATGGATCTGTAAATATATCCTCTTTCACTACACTGATGTATTAAAATGCCATGTGGTTAGCCATGTGATGTTCTCACTTGCTAATGTATGCAGGAATATTTTTGTACCCTTCTGAAAGAGGGAGACAGAGAAAAGCAGGATTTCATAACAGAAAAAAAGAACTTGGTATGATAGTATCAATAATTTCTGCATTAATAATTATTGCATTGCCTTTGTTTTGAAACACTTCCCATTTCCAAGAAGTACATGTAAAATTATATAACTAAAATGCATTATAAAATTTGAGCATATTGACATAACATCTAATGACAAACTAATTTTGTCTTTCTCTATTTTTAAGATCCAGATTTTAAGGACCTTGGTGTTTTGAAGCCATTGCCAGGTTGGTATGTTGCTTTCGGGTTTCTTTCTAACTTGGAGGCCTTTATACTCTGCTGTAGAAAACATTTTTGTTTGCTGTTCAGGTTTCATTTTTTCTGGTGTTTTGTTATTCAGTTTGTGAGTTTGAGATGGGAGGACCTGAAGGAATTGTGGAATCTGTACAAATTGTTAAAGAAGGAAAAGCTTCTGAAACTGAAGCAGTAGACTGTAAATGGTACATCCGAGCACCACCCCGATCCAAGGTCAGTCTTTCATCCACTTGCTGATTTGCCATTTAATTTAAGAAATTGACTTTTCTAATATATTGTGCATTTCTTAGTACAGTCAGATCTCGTTTAATAACTTTACAGCTTGAACTGTAAACTATTTTTTCCTTCTGCTGTGGAAGGGTAATTTGTCATCTCAGCCAAAATAACCACCTTTCTTCATAAATGGTGATTTGAGCAGTACTAATGTGCTTTTTGTGCCATAAGTAATTTTCTTAAATTCATCTTTAATTTTGCTCATATTTTTTAAAGAATCAATGTGTGTTTTAAAGTGGGAAGTAATATTATAATTTTAATTTTCAATATATTTAAAACACCTAACATAGGTATAATAACTAAGGGACCACTACTGGCTCCCTGAGGTCATCATTGTTTCTCATCTGGTAACTGTGAAAATGGACCTAAAGAAAATTAATGTTCCTCCATGTGAAGTTCCTTTGGTTTAGAGACAGACAAAAAGAGTGTTCTCGTTTCTTTTCCTCCATAGTCAGCAAGCCAGGGCTTTGTGAGTAACATAAGAGGGCTGCAGTGAATTCAAAAATACTTTTCTTGGATTCCCCTTGATTTTCTCTCTTATCAGTTATGATATGCATTAACTGTTGCTGACTACACTACCACTTCTCCCCTCTTTGCAATAGGAACAGCTTTGTGCCTCCCACTTTCGTTCACTGTGTAAAAGACACCCCACAGTACAGTTTTTGTAGCTGTCTTTAATTGGACAGGAAAAGTTTTAGAAAGTGGAATTTATATGTACACTACTCTCTGCTGTCTTTAAACAGATAAAGGCTTTTTTTTTTACAACATCAGTGTATTTCTAGAAAATACTTGAGTCATATTTTTTTTACTTTTGGATAAAATTAATATTGATAGAGGTTTCCAGTTAAGTAGATGAGCTTCCAATTTTGCTACATGAAGTAATGATATGAGATGGTTGGACTGATGAATGATTATTCCATGTGTTACAGGCAGTTTATATTCATTCAGGGAAAATCCCAGTATTGACACAAGCTTCAGGAAGAACAGATGGAGAGCAGCCCTGCTGAGGTTTTGGGGATATTGGTGGATGGAAGGCTGGACATGCCCCAGAAATGTACACATCCAGCCCAGAAAGCCAGTTGTATCCTGGGCAGCACCAGAGGCAGTGTGGCCAGCAGGGCGAGGGAGGAGATCCTTCCCCTCTGCTCTGCTCTGGTGACACTCCACCTGGAACCCTGCATCCAGCTCTGGGGTCCTCAGCACAGAAAGGACAAGAGACTGCTGGAGCAGGTCCAGGGAAGGGCCAAAAAAATAGTGAAAGGAATGGAGAACCTCTCCAGTGAGGAAAGGCTAAGAGATGAAAGTAGACCCATCCAGAGAAGAGAAGACTCTGTGAAGATCTTATAGCAGCCTTCCAGAACTTAGGGGGAGCCTGTAAGGACAAATAGTTTAGCAGTAGCAGTAAGACAAGGCATTTTAACCTAGAAGAGGGTAGATTTACACTAGATATGAAGATGACATTTTTACAATGAGGGTTGTGAAACACTGGATAAAGTTGCTCAGAGAGTTGGTTGATGACCATCCCTGGAAACATTCAAGGCCAGGTTGGATGGGTCTCTGAGCAACTGGGTTTAGTTGAAAACATCCTTGCTTATGGCTGGGAAGTTGGACCAGATCACCTTTACAGGTCCCTTCAAATTTAAACTATACTATGATGTATTTAAGTATTAGTAGAAAGAAAACAGACAAACACAGAATTGTAATTAGAATCAGCACAGTTAATTAAACCAATAACATTTCCCTATAGTCTAAATTCAAGTTTATGGTCAATCGTACATCATCGTTGGGATGTTCTTAATTTGTCTGGCTCTAAAGTTCTATATGATTCAAAGCCCTGCTAAAAATCCCAATTTTACCTACCTGTAGTATTTATCCATACTTCAGTTCTGATATAAAATTCCAAACTAGGTATTTATATAACTGGAAATACATTGTGTATCAGAAGACTACAGCACTACTACTGCTAGTAGAGGGCTAAAAATTAAATTTCAATAATTCTTGATAAACTTCCATACCTGCATTTAGTTGTGTAGCATTCCAAGCAGTATATCCTAGCTGAAGGGTGCCTGGAAGAGAGGCTAACATGAACGTTTTAGAAAAATGAAGTAATACTGAATTTTATTTAATGTCATCTGGAAGATTTTTTGAAGGTCGTAATAAAATACAATAAAAGGCTTTTGTAAGGAAGAAGGAATACTCTGATGCCCATATCTGTAGGATAACTCAGAGTCCCACACTTTGAAAGAGGGTTTCAGGTTAGATATGAAGGAAGAAAATTCAAACATCAGGGAGGCCATTATGAAAGTTTGTTTGAGAAAGCTGGTTCAGCTGGCATTGACAGTGGTCTGAAAGGTTATTATAACAACCTGTGAAAAATGAGAGAAACATTAATAATCCTACCTCTTGATGGATCCTGCTGTTCCCATCTTACAGAACTTTCTGGGTGGAGAGATTGAGCAATATAAAGGCATATAAATCAGTATTTCCTAATGTGGAATTGAAAGGTTTCACAGCAAGCTAGGAAAAAAAACTTTCAAACAGATATATTTATGTGCACACAGGCAAGTGTATGCATGTATAGATGCACACACATACAGTTATGAGTTTATCATACATACTGGGACAAGGTGAAAAATCTACAGATATTAAGGAAGAAGGAGCAAGTGCATAAATTTTTAAGAAATTTGTATGAAGTAAGGTTTATGATAAGATTGTTTATAGGTCTGATTCAATTGAACTGGAATCTACTGTCCATTTTTTACAGTCAGCTTCCTTTGTCCCTACCTAACCTTGAATTAATGACGTATTCAGTACAATTACTTAGTGACATCATTTTAATTTATGTCAGCTTGCACCTATGAAAACAAGCTCTCCTGCTAAGAACAGTGAGAACTCAGAATTAAACCCACACGTTCCTGTACTCTGGGCTGCACAGTTTGTTACTGGGAATTATGCCTAAAAGGCAAGAGTTTCTCAGAGAGAATTTGTGCTGGACTTTTTCATCTTTAGTTTCTTAATTAAACTGTGCCAGAATGTGAGTTGCCTGCAATTTCATTTGGCGTAAGCTCATCCAGTCTAAACTGTCTGCAGGAGCAAGATGCAAGTCCTTCCCTTGGTTTCCAATTCCAGATTCCAGCCAAGTCTGAGCTCAATATATGAGCAATGAGATCAGCCAGGAAGTTCATTCTTGAGGTCTCCAAGCCTGAGCTTCAAACTGGCAGTCTGGGTCTAATGCTTCTATCCTCACTGATCTGGAATGGGACAGAGAGCAGAAAATGTGTTGCACACACTTAAAATAGAGCCATTACTGATTACCTTATATCACAAACACACACACTCACAGAGAAACAGAAAAAAGTAAATCTGAAATGCATGTAGAACTCAAGTATTTTCTAAGCACAGAAGGCTGCAGAAGGCAGTCTGAACACAACTTACATGCAGACCTAGAGCTTTATGTGTGAAAGTGACTAGTTGAAAAATTTATGTTTCTTGTAATCATTCAAAGTCAGTTCCTGCTGAGTAAGACAGCTGTGAGTTTTGAGTAGAGTAATACTAGGGGCTCTGCACTTCATGTAGAATGTGACTGCAATTAATATTCAGAGCAAGAATGTAAAATTAAGAAGAGAGCTGTTGACTGAAAGTGCTAACCCACCCAGAACAATAAAACTCTGGAGGAACTTCTTCATCTGAAAACTCTTCAGTGTAGAATGAAGCACAAAGAAGGAACTGTGTAAGCTTATTGCACAGTAATTTGAAAAATTTCAGATGCATCATTGGCTGCAAGACGTGGATAAACAAAGATTTTGTATTTAGGAATAGAATATAAGAAAATGAATGGAATTATAGGTTTCTTACTTTCTGTTAAGGGTGAAGTATTGGAGGATAATATCAACAGACATTTTTCTGTGTTGGATGGGTCAACATAGTTTGACAAAGCCTCCCAGGAAGACAGAACCAAGTTCATGCTCAGGTAGCTCTCTTGGGTGGCTAACTTTCCCAGCAAGGTATCTTTGTCATACTTGTTCTTTGAGAGACTCTGTAGAAAAAACAACACAGCAGAACTTGGTAGTAAGGGTAATAAAATATTTACAAATATGTTATTCTTATGTTGAGGGGGAAAAAAAAGTAAGTAGTGCTGTTAAAAATATTTATTTTCAGATGATCTGGGCACCTCAAAAAACAGCATGAAAAAAGGAATTGATTCAGATGTAGTCCAGTGGAAAGAATCTATTCTGGAGGAATAAGCACTAAGTACATTTAGACAGAACAAATAATGGGACTAGCCTCTTTATTTGCACCATGAGAAATAAAATGAAGTTATAAGGTACTTAGGCAAAGCAATGTCTAATTCTCTTGCCCAGCCTGAGCAGGATATTGAACAAAGGTTATAGGATGCAAGACTTAACACAAGAGACTGAGGAAACCCAAAGTGTCAATTAGTGAGTATTATCTAGTTTTGTCACGTTGTGGCAGCACCCTTAACCCTGACCCACCAGTGACTGGTAGTGTGTGTTTCAAGCAGAGCCATTGGGGAGCAGTGGGAAGGGGATGCACAGCACATAGGATGGGGCCAGGATGAGGGATGCCACAGTGCCAGGACATGACTAATGAAACTTGGACAGGCCTGGCCATGGTGGCTGGGGTGTAGAGAGATGGCTGGGCTTGCCCAGGCAGTGGGGCCAGCCCAAGTGCAAGCTGGCCAGCAGCTGGGCAATGGACGAGGCTGGGGTGGTGAGGAATGAGGCTGGGAGTGGGGCAGTGTGACCCAGAGTGACCAAGACACTTGTATGTTTACTAAGGGTTTGTACTGCTGCCTGGCAAGCTGCTGACCAATGGAGGGATGACTCTCTGGGTTCCAGGTGCCTGCCTTCATAGTGAGCATAGTCTGGAGAGAGACTGGATTCTCATTTCCTAGACAGTTAGGAGGAAACATGAGGTGAAGCAAATTGCAGAGATGTGAATGAGTCTATTTAAACTGATCTGACTAAACCAAAACATTTTCTGCTCTCCCATGTGAAGTGGAAATTTTTGCTCTTAGGTGAGACCTGCAAGAAAAGCAGTTTGCATACACTAATTTTTGGAGGCTTCTTTATCAGTTGTAGAAGCTTTAACTAGTGCACTAAAATTTAATAGGAGCCATTTGAGTGGTGATTCTTGAAATGTTACGGAAAAATAAGATTTAAAGGTTGAATAGCCTAACAGCCAGTGACACTTTTGCAAGCTTCAGTTGGTCTCCTCTGAAGAAGCTCTGAATCTTGCTAGCATACAGATAGTGCAAATAATATTATGAACTAAAAAAATCCATCATATGTATATATGGAACAAGGTGAATAAATTATGTTTAAACAAGTAAAACTATTAAAATCCCTTATGTGTTATAGTTTTCTGAGATGAAGGTGCAAGTCAAGTACATGTCTGGAATTATGTATATAGAATCTCTGCTATGAAGGCATGTCAAAAGTAACACTGTCAAAACCTCCCTTTTAAGTTACCATGAATCTATCCCATTCAAGTATAGAAATATAATGGAACTCAGCATCCTCAGAGCTATTAAGAAATGTAATTTTAAAAAACTATTAAAGAAAATAATGAAATGTCTGCTAAAGAGATCAGCAGAATCAGAATTTGATCTCCAGTTTTCAGTGTTAAAAAGCAGAACAGCACCAAGGAGCTGTAAATGTTGCTTACTTGTGAACATTTTTGGATTGTAACTGGAAAAAAGTTAGGATGACTTGACAGAGTAAGTGTCAGCTATTGGATAGTCACAGAAGTTTGAAGAAGCAAATAGGATAAAGCAAAAAAATCCAAAGAGCTTCACCTGTCTAGAAAAGTGGTGTTCCAATATGTGAGCCGTGGCTGTGAATCACAGTATCTAAGGAGTACCCCATAAAATTGTCATCTTTGACAGACAATATCCTCCAAGCTCCAGAACAGAAGAAAATATGAGGTATGGAGCTCTCTGTCTTCACATCATGGTCCCAGACTAGTAACAGAAGGACCAAAAATGTAGAATAATCTCCCAAAATAACAAACAAAAATCCAAACAGATCATGTATTGTTAACACTTCTGCATTGAAGTAATGTTGACTGGAAAAAAAACCAAAAACATCCAAGCAAGAATACAGACCACTTCAGATGACAAATTCAAGCATCATTGATAATATGCTTTTTAGGCTGGTGTATTTGGTGTCTGGTTGCCTTGAAGGAGTTTAATTAGTGTTTCACAATCTGCTTTTTAAGAAAATAGGTTTCCCAGGCCTAAATATTGGAGGTATCATCTTGAAAGTATTTTGTTAATCCCACGGAGCTGAAAAAAGATGTAGAATAAAGCAGGTGCTGTAACTGATCACTGAGCAATGGGAGAATTTAACCCAGCCCTGTGCTTGTAAGAGAATTGGCTGAACCTAGAAGGTGAATATGCAAAATCTGGACATTACACTTGGATGAAGAGGAAATTTTTCTCTTATGTCTAAATTACTTTTGGCAGCTGAAGGATGGCTTTTTGTTTGGTTTGGTTTTAGGCGACTGAGTGTCTGTGCAGATATATTAAGTCTGATATGCTGGGATATGGTTTGAAGCTTTTCCTGACTGTCTTGATCAATCATGTTGTCATCCCTAACCTTCAGTGATTGATTAAAAAGCAGAACTCATCAAAAGTGATTCACTATGAGGAGATTATAATCTGACCATTTTACTGGGGTGATATATTATTTGTAGTTTATAACCATTTTGGATTTTTTTTCTAATATGTTTGGTCAGCAATTTTTGCTGTTTTCAAATTTAAATGAAAAGAAATAGTAAAAATTTCCCAGCATATCCTTTTTTTATTATTATTTACGGTGGCAATACAAAACTTACAGGTGACAAGAAAATTATTTAAAATATAATGTGGCTGAGTGCAAATTACATATACCACAGTTGCAGTGAGGCTTTATCAGTTTTGTTGCTAATGACATTGGCATTTGCAGTGACATCTCAAAACTCAGTTAATCTAATACTTGAGCAGCCCCCTCTGCTAAGTAATGTGGAGCTGATGATTTGACAAAAGTGTCTTATTAAAACTTTGCAGCAAAAATGTGAAAGAAGAAGATATGGCAGTTATGCTGCTTCTTTCAAATAACATGTTCTGTTCAGCAAGAATGCCTCGATTACGCTAATACAATGTGCCAGTGTCTATGGAAAAGTTCGTTCCAAAATCTCCTATTGGCATCAATGGAAAAATGTTTAATGAAGGCAGATGGTGGGGTTTGAGTCTGTGACCTCTTCATTTAGTTTTCTTTCAGAGGAACAAAGTTTCTTATCCACTACTGCTAGGAGCAATGGCTGAGATATCTGTAAATGAAATAACCAGTAATATTGATAATTTTTCCCTCACTTTCTGATGAATTTGTTATTACTAGTAAAAGTAATGAGAATATTGCCACTGATTTTAGAAAGCTATGTATAAGGAACATTTTGCATTAGATAAGAGTCTTTCTTATAATCAGTTTTATTCTTTCCTTGGGGAACTCAATTTATTACTAGTCATTTTCTTCTGCCAGTGTGGGTCTTACAGCCAGTGACAGGAACAATGGCAAATATATAGCAATGAAACCATACAAGTTGGCAGAGGCGTGCAGATGCAATTAAATTATTCCAGCTTTTTAAAATAAAATCTGATCCAGTATCAGGTTGTCAGTTTGTATAATCAGTTTCCAGTTTTTAAAAATGCACTGCAGTATTAAGCCAAAGGTCTGATTCAAATAAATGGGCTGGAATATACCCATCGATTTCAGGGTGTGTTATATCAAGTCCTCAATATTTTATAGAAAGTTCTGGGAGTAGTCATCTCCAAAGACAATTATGAGAATGAAGCTCCAACTCACCTCAGAATATCATGAACTTATTTTCTCTAATTTGCAAAACTTCATGTCATTGGAGAAAGGGCCATCTTTCTTCTACAAGATAGACATAGATTTTTAAGTGAAATATTTCTTTTTAGTGGTTCCACTACCCATCAGGTCTATATGTTATGCTGTTGGCTGATTTCCCCACACAGTGGAATGAACAAGTGTGACTGACAGCAGAATTCAAGCTTGGGAAGAACTGAAGTTTTTGGCTTCTTCACTGAAAAACTAAAAACAAAATGCTGAGTTATTTTTTCTCTTGATTCCTTTTCAGTATTTATGACTGCTACTCTAAGAAATATTTTACTATTTTATAAGGCTAGTGTGCCTCCAGAAACTAAAGAATGTCAAATGATAAGCCCATAGAAATAAGATTTTGTCTGTACTGCTATATGAACAGTGTTTTTGAACAGATCAGGAATAATAGATGAGCGCTGGAAATTGCTGGGAGAGCTGATATTTTGTAACCACAGTGAGGATTAGCACACATTTCTTGTAAGAATGAAAACTCATAAATATTACATCAAAATTACAGAAATGGGATACCCTTTAAAAGAAATGTGCTTTTATATATGCAATTGTACATATAAATGCATATATAAAAGGCATGAGGATAGAAATAGAGAACATGTGAACAAGTGTACACTGCCTTTCACCCAGTAAGTATTGTTTTATTATTGTTCTGCCATCAGATTAATATAGTATAATATGAGCTTTCCTGAAGAGGGGAATAGATAAAAATGTGATGTGTTACATTCCACTGTAACTTTGTGGTCTATTATATATATATATGTATATATATACACACATATATATATTCTCATATATTCACATATATATATATATGAATATATATTCATATATATATGAATATATATATGAATATATATATGTATGTATATGGCATATAAATATAAATGGTGTGCATATGATAGGCATATATAGACAATAAAACTAATGATTCATGACAAAGCATGTTGCAAGCCTTCTGTTCCCAGTGAACCATCTATCTGACATGTTTCTCTTGCTGGGAAACAGTCACATGTATGAAATATTGTATAATCAGCTGCAGGATAATTTCATTGCCTTACCTGTGAGAAGACTGGCAAGAACTGGGACACCTGTCTGAAGCAGACTGACTAGGTTAATGGAGAAAAGGAAAGCAAGGGGCACATTTAATTCCCCAGGTTATGCAGACAATGGGCTGTCTCAGCAGCTTCCCAGGACACACTGGGTGCCAGGGTTGCACAGGGGCTGTACACTCTTGCTTGAGGAGGAGGATGTGTCTGGGACCCAGAAGCAGCTTTCTGGTCCTTCCCAAATATGGCCCATTGGTGGGTGTTTGTGTCATGGCTCTGCCACTTCCCAAACCTCCCCTCCCACATGGGATCCCCCCACATGGGATCCTTCTCTGTCAGCACAATGGTATGTATAATTTCACTGTTTTACTCAACAGCCAGTAAAAGAAGTGAGAAACACTATAAAAACTATACCTTGATATAAGACACTTCCGTCTCAATATGTCTTTGTGTATTTCTGTTAGTTGTTCTGTTTTGTAGAGACCAATACAAGCAGATTCCTTAATTTATAATATGTAAACTCCAGGATATATGGTGAAAATAAAATACACTTAACTGCATTTTAATTGAAATATATTCCTCTGAACTCTTCTGAAGGATGGAAATGATGGAATATGGGCAAGGGTTACTGTAAGGATAACAGATTAGAAAAACAATGTGTACATTTATTATACTTAATTTCATTTGCTAGTAAAAATGTCTCACAAACATTCTTTTCAGAGGGACACTTATGCAAACCATAACAAGGAATGAAATTATACCATAATACACTACCTTAAAAGGCCCATTAAGAAACCTGAGCTATTATTAAACTATGGCAGACTGCTTGAGAGCACATAATTCTCAAACCATAAGAGTTTTTATATATTAATGAGGTGAAATTATGAGTCTTGTTGCTTGTGTACTTTTTGCCAAGCACAGAAGCCTATTAAGCTTTTGTTCTTTGCATATAAAAAGATACCTGAGTTAATAAAATTGTTTGAAAATAAGTATATTTGATATCTAATACAGTGAGGTTTCTTTTTCAGTAATTTTTTTCAAGTTTCACAGAGCATACTGCTCTATGTTGTGTATGCTTACTGTTTTTTATACAATTTCTGCCCTAATTCACATTTCTGTATACTTCTCCTGAAATCTCATGAGTACCCTTGGCAGTTTGATTACATATCATATCTATTGAAAATAGTACTTGCCTTCTCTGTGAATTGAATATTTGATGTTGCTTTTATAATCAATTGCTTTTAAAATTGATGTTTTTCCCTATTAAAGTCCATATACAGTCAAATATCAAATAGTAGCCTTTTATCCTCATCCTTGCTTCTTTTTAGGTAGATGTAATGAGTTCATTGCAAAGGACAATATAGCTATTAATTTATGAGACAATTTAGCTTGTATGCAAGAGACATAGATTTCTAGGAGTTTCCACAAAACATGTTTTATTTCATTTTTATTTTATTAAATTATGGAAATGTATGCCATAATGCTTTGTTTAGAAGACCTGAGATGGTGGCCAGATCCTTGAGGAAATATATCAAGATTAATGATGGAGCTCTGCCTGGCTCTCAGATTCTCACTTCCTGAATCAGTGTAGCAGAAACATGTAAGATGACACATTGACTCTGGGGAGGGAGCAGCAGTGATTTGCCTTATTATTTCACATGTCAGTCATGTAATAGAGCAATATTGTGCCAAGCAGTAGAAGAAGAAATTTCTAGCTTATCTGTCCTTCAGCTTGAAGAACCATTGTACATAGTTCTGAAAAAACAGTATCTATTTGGAAATTAGGATTTTACTGTGGATAAAAACAAAAAATATCAAGATCTTCTGAGACATTCTACTTGGAAGCAAGAAAAAAACACACCAGGAAGTAGAAACAGCCCTAATTTGCATATTAATGGCCTTCCAAGGAAGAGCCCTATGGATTACCAGCTCCAGGAAAATTATTCTGATGGAATTGTTGTGCATTCCTTTTCCTACAATGTACAACAAAGTTGCTTAATGCTTTTTCAGTCATTTTCAGATGTGTGTGCATGCTGCCTTTGTTGTTTGGTTGATTTCTAGATCTATTTGCGATTCTTGGACTACGAGATGCAGAATTCCAACGAATGCAAAAGGAATTTTGTAGCAGTCTATGACGGAAGCAGCTCTGTGGAGGATCTGAAGGCAAAGTTTTGCAGCACAGTTGCCAACGATGTAATGCTGAGGACAGGTCTGGGTGTGATCCGCATGTGGGCAGATGAAGGCAGCCGAAACAGCCGATTCCAGATGCTCTTCACATCTTTCCAAGAACGTAAGACCCTAATTAATGTGCCTGCCTTTCAGTTTGCTAAATGATACAAGTCCCAAAATCTGTTAATATTTTCTTCATGCAGAGCAATTACTGAAGCATGTTGCCAAACAAGCTATGTAAATATTCAGAACAGTTTCTATTCCAAGCATTTGTGGTGAGCAATAATTTGTAATGCAGTAGACAGACCACAAGATTCAAAACCAAGAAAACAGATACAACTGCTCATGACCTGTCCAGTCATATAACTGAGACTTTTGTCTGATCCCCAAGCTACATGCAAGCTTTTCCTTACAAAGCATGGAAAAGAGTACAGCTCTGAAAGTTTTTATCAAGTCAGATAATTTTCTCTGAATTTGACTTTTTATATCTCATTATGATATGCATTTGAAAAATACCTTATGATTATTTTATCACAGGTAGTGGGTGTGTGCATATATCAGTGAACATGTGATGTGTGTCAGATATTGTTAAGCAAAGAGTTTAGATTTCTTTGCAGCAACAAAAGCTTTATAAAAGCCTTTAATATTTTGGTTAATATTCTCTTTATGCACCTTACTTTCATTTATATTTTTATATGAAATCTGAACTCAGATAATAAGAAAGACAGCCTGTGAAAGAAACAAAATGTAGTTCTAGCCAGTTTAAGAAAAGAAACAATCAAACCAATCACAAAACTCCCTTAACAAAATGCAATAGTTCCATTCACTGAAAACGATTGACCCAGATAATCCTGTGAAAGATCTGTGAAAGACCTGTGAAAGATATCAATTTGTTTTCTTTGATAGGAATAATACATATTTGGCCCCTTTAGAAAGGTGCATTTATTTTCACATGCTGGCTCATGTTAATTTTTAATGTGTTTTTGGTTTGTGCATCGTTTGTCTGACAGAAAGATTTCTTTGCAGCTGTCAGTGGTTGGAATGAAGGCTCACCCTACCAAATACATTCTTCATCTGTATTCTGTGTGTGTGTACCCTGCAATGAAGCAACGAGTCTCTGCTGAGAACAGCCTCCGTAATTCCTTAATTATGGCTGTGATTAAAAATTTCTGACATTTTACATGGCTGAAACTGCATCACCACTGTACTCTCACACTTGCAGCCTTAGGGTGGTGGATTATGTTATTCTTGCCTGCAAATCAGGCTGGGGTCTAAAAGACACTGAGAAAGAACCCTTGGTTGAGATGATACTGCCCTTTTCTCATTTCTGCAACTGGAGATGTGTTGAATATTCAAGATCTGATTCATTTTTTTCACAAGGCATCTTGATCTGTTACCTTAGAAACAACTGCATAGACACTGGAGGTTCACAGCATATAAAGAGCTGGAGAGTGAAGCACTATGATGACTAATTTGAAACAAAAGTTTGAATAAGTGTATGTTTGCAAAGCTTTCATATTTTAAAGAATAATAAGGAAAAAGTGTTTTTTTTCTCTTACAGTATTCCTAATACATTTACTTGACATGCTACATCTTATGAGCTACTCCTTTCTTGTAAGCAGATGATAGTTTATACTGAATAGTATTCTGACTGAGAAATTCAAAATAGTAACACAAGGTGTGTTCTGAAAATTAACTCTGAAGAGTCATTGCTCACTAAAAGCTGAAAATTTATTAAAGGCTAAATAATACTTTGAAATATGTCTACCTAGCCTGCTCATAAGTAGTAGAAGAAACTGCATCTGTGATTTTATTGCTGGGAATTGGCTTCAAAGATTTACAGGTGATGCAGATGGTATTTGTGTGCCTTGTCAGTTGTCCCTAAGTGCTGGCCTATGCCACATACTGGTGCTGGCTGTCAGGAGCCAGCTAGAACAGATGTCAGTGAGGCACACTCTGAGACACAGCTCATGGCATGTAAACTGCAGAGCCTTTCAGCAGCCTGTGGGAATAATTAGATCATCTGCATGGAAGAGAAGGAATGTCAGACCTCATTCAGGGAGATGTGCATCAGGGAACAGACACCTGTGTGTCTATTCAGGGACAAAGGAAGAGGAAAAAGTTCAATTTTGTTCATATAGAGCTGAGAAAGGAACAAAATAGAAGATTGTATTTATGTTGCAGTAATGTGCATGGGAAAGAGTGACAAAGTAGAATTTCTGTATTTACTGTTCCTATGGGAATGACCAGGAAGTATTGGATCTGTTGCTCCTCGAGTTCCTCTCCTTGGTGTGGAGTTAAACTGTTGAGACTGTGAGTTTTCCCTTACACAAGGCTCTGTGTAGTGGAAGTGATATCTTGTTTAAACAAGCACTAAGCCTGAGTATTGTTTTCTTTCAGTGTAAAACTGTTCAGTGTTTATTCTTGCTACAGAGTAATTTCCTGGGGACTTGACATTTGTGTAGAACAGAGAAATCTTAAAGAGATTTCTTCTATGGTTATTTTCATGTTTCAATCAGTGCGTTCCAAATCAGTTTAAAATCTTTATGCTTTTCTCTTTTTTTTTTTTTTTTTTTTTTTTTTTTTTTTTTTTTTTTTTTTTTTTTTTTTTTTTTTTATCTAAAAAGTGGTCTTACAAGTTTCCAAACCTCTCACATTGATCCTTTCAGACTAGCAGTGCTATGAATATCTCTTAAGGAAATGCATGCAATGCATGAGACTGTTAAATTTCCTGCACCAGAAAATCAAGAATGATTCTCATCATCGTCATCATCATCAAAAACAGTAGCTCTAAGAAACACTTAACAACTGATTAATTTTTAATAGGTGACAATTTATCGTGATGATCTGATATTTCATTGTCAGCATTGTTAACTATTCCAACTGTCATTGTAGGGTTTGACTCCTTTATGATCTTTAGGATATCTTCAAATCTTAATCATATTTTGGTGCATGGCAGTCACGGTTACACTAGAGTTTAAATATCCAATAAATTAATATAAGAATCAGTAAAAGGTAAACAAAAATCTGGTATAATCAAAAGGTGTCTGTTCATCTGATAAGACTTGAAAAATGAATCTTTGTTTTCTCACCCACTGACTAGCTGTTCATTTAATTTTCCATGATTGAAGAGTGATCTCCAGCCTGATTAATGACAGGCATGCTACACCTACAGCTTCTTCAAAGAGCTGCTCCCCAGCAGACACACCTACGCTTTAGCCTAAAAGCAGTTTTGTAGAACCAGGGATATGGGATAAGAGAAAAACCCTCTGTATGCACAGCAGACAAGATGTTCACTTTCTCACCTCTGGCCACTCTGCTAACACGACTTCCTTCTGTGTCCATAACCCTGCACCAGAAACCCCAGACCACTCATTCCTTCTCCTATTGCCCCTAAGTCTGGTTTTAGGGCCCTGTCAAACACAACTTTCCTAATGGAGCACACATTCTATCATTCTAATTTTATTTTTATGAACAAAACCCATATTTGGACAGAAGTCTAAGGCAATGCTTAGAAGAATAATGTGTAGTTTGATCAAGTAAAGTCCTTGTTTACAGACTTGAAGAGGATCACCCAGCATGGGCAGTTCTTTAATGGGGAAAAGGGACTGCAGGTGTGCAGTCCTAGGGACTGTATTTTGTGGTAAAGCTAAGAGAAGTACTGAAAAAGGGAACAGCAAGGTGTTTAGTGCAACCTGTGAAGAGGCAGTTTCTCATTGCAGGGACTTAGGAATGTAAACAGAGTGCAGCTCTGCTGGTTTTGCTCTCTGCTTCCACACTAATATTTTAAAAAGAAACAATTGGGATTGCCTCCTTGCTAGTGAGAACTCATCTGTGATTTTCTTCCCTTCTGTGCTATTTGCAGCTATCTCTAGTGAAAAACCCTCACTGTTTAAGCATCCCAGTGACTCTCTGACCCTGAACAAAATAATTGTTTATGGTGCCCAGAGTGTATTAACAAAACACAGGCTGGAGCTCTGAGCACAGGCTCCTGACCTGCCATTCTCTGGTGAGTTTATTTATCAGAAAACCCTGAAAAAAGAACCACGAAACTGCATACAGGTGCTTTTGAACACTAGATCATTGATCTGTGTGTGGTATTAACTATCCATAAAAGTTACATTTATCTTGCACAGAGCTGTCTGAGGGTGACTGAGAAGGAGCATGAGTACTAAGACCATCTCATTTTCAAGTTTCTAATAGCTGTATTTTTACAAGACTTTTGTTTCATTAGTGGACAATCATATACTTGTAGTGCACAGTGCTATAACAATCTTAATTATTTTATAATTTTAATAAAGCAAATGTAACTGTCTCTCAATATATATTTTTCCTTGGAGAGACTGATAGAAAACTTCTTCCTTTATTTCAATGATGATCCAAGGAACATCTGAGGAATTTAAATTTTCCTTCTCTTGTGGAGGAAAAAAAGCCTTATTTTTCATTAAAGAACAATGGGAAAATCCAAATGATCTTCACTTAAAGAATTCGTGTGCAGAGCATGGTGCAATGAGCTATCTTGAATAGAGGAGGAGTAGGTGTGAAATGTCTAACGACTTCAGTGTAAAATGTTTCTCACATCTAACCATTGTTAAGATTTCAGAATTTTCCCATTCACCCTTAGGAGGAAGAAAATGTTATGACAAGAAAGGAAGGGGAGAAAGGAGAAAGAGAGAGAGATAAACCTAAAAATAACAAATAGGGTAGGACATTTGTCTAAGACTATCCCATCCTGGCCTGAAATCCCTGCCTTGAAACCAGCTCAAAGGGTGAATGCACACGGTTCAATGAAGACACCCAAGCTGGCTTGCTCAGAGCTAGTTCACACCCGGGAAGCAAAGGAGCTGCACTGGCAGTGGATGGTGCTGAGAAATAGTGAGAAATACCCGGGGGAAGCACTGCACTGGAGTGGAACAGCCAGGCTGCACACCAGGTCCACAACAGACCTGGAAAACTGTTTTGGCATGCCCATGATTGCAATTTATATCCAGAGTATCCTGCAATGCTCAACAAAATGGTGCCTAATGCACAGAGATAATGTAGTTTGTTACTTGTGTGATAACATCACAATGGCATAATAATTATTAAAAATACGGAATATTTAATTTATATACGGCTTTAAAAAAATCTGTAATTTTATAGTATAAATTGGAATGCCCTACGTGTGACTATTTATTTTATTGTCTGACTGAAACCAGTATAACTTTTTAAAAATACAAATTAGGACTACTTTTATTTCATGTTGCTTTGTAAGAATGGCATATGGAAGAACTATTAATACATTTTATGTTTCTCTGCCTTAGGGCTATTCAGGATCAAAATACAATTTTTTAAAAAAATTTAAAAGTATAGATTATGAGCACATATATTTCTAAAACCTTTCGATAGTAAGAAAATATAGACAATTACATTGGTTCAATTTTTAAGAATTTTGAAAACAGTAACCTTCAAATACCAAACAAAAGCTTTTTTGAATAATGTGGTGGAAACTTTCTGGAAATGTGAATAATATAACAATCTACTAATTTGTACTAGAAACAGAACATCTTTACAATCTTGATAACAAAAAGAGGGTTGTCATTATTATAGCTCAGGTTTTTAAACATAGGTTTCCTACACCTGAAAAAGACTATGGGATGTCATGTCTATTCCTGTTAATGCACTTGCTTACGTATCTTCTAGGAGAAGAGCACCATCTTGTGTTCAGTGTAAATAGCTGTTGCAAAACAGGAGATGTTACATTAGAATGAATGCAAGAATTATAAAATTTGTGTATTAAAATACAAGGTATTCTTACACATAGCACTCACATTCAAAAAAAGAAAATATTATTATTAAAAATAATGTAGAATGAAAATGTTTGGGATTTTTAGTATTGTATATATGATTTTATAAAAGCTATTATTTTTTATTAAAAATATTGATTTAATTACAAAATAGAAAAATAACTTTTAATAATATTTTTCATTGGTTAGTGGTTTAGTTTAGATTATAGTATTTTTGTGCTGTAAATAAAAGAATTTATTAGAAGCTTAGTTTATTAAAATATATCATATATTATATGTGCAGTTCTAATTTTCTCAGTTGTGTTATAATTATTATGAATTGTTCAACTTGCTAATAAGCTATCTCACTTATTTCTGGGCCAGTACCTTGGCAGAGCTTGACTTAAGACAGCCTTGAGATACAGGAGAAATAACACAGCTGTGTTTTCCCATCTGTTACTTTTAACCTATTTATGAAGTCAGGGTTTTTTCAGAGAGCCACAGAAGGGATGGAAGGGACTCCAGGATATGGTCTAGTCCAGCCCTTTTCCACAGCAGGTGGTTCAGAGCAGTGCCCTGTTGTGTTTTGAGTATCTTCAGTGATGGAGACATCACAACCTCCCTTCATAAACCATCTCTTGCACAGTGTTTAACCAACCTTAAAGCAAAGTTTGCATTTAAAGGGAATTTCCTGCATTTCCTTTAGTGCTCATTGCTTCCTGTCTTGTCACTGGGCAGTGCTGAGAAGAGCCTGCCTCTGTCTTTACTCCCTCCCAGTGGGTGTTTGGGTGCTTTGACAAGAGCCTGCTCTGAACAGTCCCAGCTTTCCCAGCCTCTCCTCACACCTCCAGTGCCTCAAGCCTTTAAAAGCCTCCATGGCCTTTGCTGGGCTCACTGCAGCACATCTGTGACCCTTTTGTGCTGAGGAGCCCAGAACCTGACACAACACTGCAGATGTGATCTCACCAGAGCTAAAGAGAGGGGAAGGATCACACATCTCAGCTTGCTGACAGTTCTGGTTTTGATGCAGCCCAGGACAGTGGTGGCCTCCTTTGCCAGAAGGGCACATTGCTGACTCAAGGTGATTTTCAAGGTGACCTTATTGTGTACCAAACCCTTTTCTGCAAGCTTGCTTTCTAGTCAGTCAGTCCCAGCACCTACTGGTGCATGAAATTATTCCTCCTAATGCACAGGACTTTGCATTTCCTTTTTTTGATATGCTCAAAGATTCTGTTTGCCCAGCCCACTGAGGTCTCCATCAGCAGCACTCTTCAGAGATAATCAAGAGTGGCTTCACAACATGTGAGTCACCTACTGGAGGCATCACATGGGGACCCAGGAGTTCATGTCTGTCCAGTTAATTAAATATTCCCCAACCTCAGTCCCTTCCACTCAGAGAAGTCATTTTTCTGCTGGGATCATGCTGCCCTACTGCCACCACTTATGTGTATCCTTTCTGTGTTTGAGCTTAATCAGGAGTTCATTGTCCATCCATGCAGGATAACTGCTACCTTCACTTGATTTTCAGCCTGTCCAGATAGACAACTGCTGAGCTTAGAGGAGGTTCTCTTACAGAATCAACCAACTCTCCTTGAACCTGTATCTGTCCAGAACCACCTCCCATAGCATTTGTCCACCCCTCAAGAGTAATATTTTGCTTTTCTGAGGCCCAGAATTATGCTTGTGCTTTTTGGTTTATTCCCTCTCTGCAGCATCCTGAGCTCCATCACCTCATGCTCCTGACATCCACCTTCCAAACTGATTCTTGTTTACAAGGCACAGCAAATCTACCCTCATCAGCTCCTTGATTACCTGTGTCAGGAAGTTATCAATGCACTCTGCAAACTTCCTGCTTGCTACTACCCTGATGAGTTGCCCTCCACAGATATCAAGTGGCTCAAATCCATAGGGACCAGAGCCTGTGATTTTGAAGCTACTTCCAGCTGCCTGAAGGAGATTTCATTGACTGCTTGCTCCTGATCAAGGAGTCCAGACACAAACTACAGTGTTGGTAACTTTCCACTGAGCTTTCCACTAATCATGCCCAAAAGTCACTTGGCTTCTCACCTGGGTGAGCTCTCTGCATTACTGCTCCTCTCTCCTACAAAGGGCTTTTATATAGTGATGGGGAAGACCATGGAGTCATAGAGTACAGCTTCTGCTGTGTGGAGATGTTTGTGCTGCTTTATCTAGTTGAAGTTAATGATAGCAATAGTTTTCTTTTGTGAAAACATCCACAAGCTTGTTGTCACATACTGCTTGATTCCACAGTCATGCTGGGTTCTGTAACAGCTTTAGAACTGCATCAGGACCAGATCCATCTTACTGTGAAAGAATCTGGTTTACCACTAGTTCATTCATCTTTTTGTTATTACTAGAATGTCCTTGATGTAGCATCTCGAGACTCCTTTGTTGTGCCTTTTTTGGGCAAGAAAGCAAATTCCTTGTGTACAATATGACTGACAAGTTTTCAACTTCCTTTGATGCTTTCATTTATTCCAAAAAAAATACCTTAATTAGAATGAGGGAAATATACTGACTTCTTGTCCAGCTAAATCACTCCAGGTTCATGGGACCACAGAGAGAACTTGGTTATTTTAATTTTACAAACATGAGCAAGAGTCATATCATTAGTTTTCTGAATTGTACATTTCAGTTTCTCTCATGCTAAGGTTGCTGTGCTGGTTCTGAAATTGCTTTTCTTCACTATTCATCTTGTTTTGACATTTCTTCAGATACCATTTTTTTCCTCCACCATTCAATAACACAATTTAAGAAAACTAAAATTTTCAATCTCTTTTTTTTTCTTTCTCTTGCCTTTTATTTCCAGATGTCCCTGTCACATTTTTGTGTAATGATTCTTTCTTCTCAAATCTGAAAAAAGGTCTTTTTTATTGCCCTTTATTTTTCTCTAATCTATGAAACATTTCCTAATATTTTTTCATTTTATAGAAAATCTTGCTATTTCTTAAGGGCAGAATAAAATAGTCAATTGACATTAGTTTTTCATGTAGAGTTCTATCTTTCTTCCTCTTGCTTTCACTTCTTTGCTACTTTCCTTTAGTTCTCCTTTCCTACTTGCCACCATTATGCTTCTGAATTCAGAAAGCAATCATTCCTTCTGACTTCACTTCTAAGATCCTTAATGATACTCTGAATGTTTTTTGGTGTTTTGGTCTTTTTTTTTTTTTTTTTTTTTTTTTTTTTTTGTGACCTTAATAGCATAACCTATCCTAATCCTGCAAAAGTTTGTTGGTTTGTTTTTGTTTTTAGCATTTCCCACTTGTTCCCATTTCACTCCTTGAACTTTCTCTGCTTGATATTTGGATCTTGGTTTTTTTGGGTACACTTTGTATTTTGAATGGGTGCCTCTTTAGATCTTCTTAGGTTTCTGACTTCTTTCTGCTCAGAGTAGGCAGTGAGACTTTTCTACATGTGGGAAACATCCCAAAAGATCCTCACCTTGCCTGGAAAGAGGGATTGCAGCTAGAGTGTGAAAGAATGATTATGCCTCTGATGTGTTATCTACGTGATGTGTCACATCTTGATGTGGCACAGTATCCTCCAGACTCAGCCTTCACTGTCCCCAAATGACAGCAACAGATAGATAAGGACTGTCCCTAAGTATTCTCCCTTTCTAATATGCACATGTGCTCTTCTGATCTGCCCAGCAAAAAGTAGAATCCTTTCTGTAATAAACTTTAAATGTGACCAAGCTCCCTGAACATCAGGAGATGGCATACCAGATTTAAATACAAAAATTGAATAGTGGGCAGGCTGGTTGATGCCTTCTGGCTAAGAGATGCAGTATATCTATAGTGTTATATCTGAGTGAGTGGTTGCATATTTGGAGTGTGCACTTTGATTTTGATGGCATTTACTATTTGCTTAACACACCATAACTGCTCCAAATATGCCAGTTATGAACACCTTAACTTAAACACTTATTGGTAAATGGATTTCTTGGCATGATATATGGAGTCATTAAGTTCTACATATAAATCCTTTGTAATGTCCTTTGTTTGCAAATCACTAAACCATTCTCTTTGCTGTGCATTTATGTTGTCATAGGAACTGCTTCAAAAGTTGCAGAGGAGAGCAATTTCCATGCAGTATCAAACTCAAAGTATCAGTAATATGCGCATCATAACTGCTTTCTGATTAGTTAAAGGTCTTAGTTTGTTTTTAAACTCTCCCTTAAAAATAATTATAATAATGCTTTTGGGTAAGTTAAACTAAAAAAAATACATAAGGAGTTCATTTTTGACAATTTAACACTGATGAAGTTTGTACTCTTCTAAGTTATGGAAAGCTTTCTCATTTGAAAAGGAGATTGAGGTGTAATTTCTCTCTATTTTATCTCTACACTTTTGGAGTAGTAGCTTCACAACCCCAACACCTAATGATCTCCCAATACTTCATAAACACCACAGTTTAGCAGCATCTTCAGTACCTTCCAAAGGCTTTCAGGTGGTTTCTTCATCATAGTAATATTTTATAAACCATTTTCCTGCGGTTTTAATCTGCATGATTCTTCATGGGCTTCAGGGATACTGAAGACTGTTGTGCTTCTTTGTCTTCATTATTTGTGATCAAAAGGATGTTTCTTACCTGTAGCCTTTTTCATGACTAAAAGATTTTTAGATTAATTTTACTTTCTTTCTGTATAAATGACCAGGCACCATTGATATGCCATCAAGTACATATCTTCTTTGAGTGACACAAGTTTTCTTATAAAATTGAGGTTTCAGCAAAAGCTTTAAAAGATGTTATCTACCATGCATTGGATCAGTCTGGGATACAGTTGACTCTTTTTGTAGCAGCCCATAGGGTGATATGTTTTGGATCTGTGGTTAAACTGTTGATAACACATTGTTGACTTTCCAACAAGGATTGGAAGCCAGCCCACTACACCCATGACAGTCACGCTAAGTGAAGGTTCACTGATTTTAGACAAAACTGAGAACCTCTTGCCACAGAATAATAAACAGTTGGTGACTTGAGTGCTCTCTATGTTGTGTGTCAAATATTTAAAATGCTTAAGGAACATATATTGTATAGCTTTGTCTTATTATAGAATACATGGCCACTCCTAGATGTGTTTGTAGAGGAGAGCTGAATGATTTGCTAATTTAATATCATTTATCATTTCTCTCATTTTTAGCCCCTTGTGAAGCCAACACATTCTTTTGCCACAGTAATATGTGTATAAATAATACACTGGTCTGCAATGGACTCCAGAACTGTGTGTACCCCTGGGATGAAAACCACTGCAAAGGTAACATGTAGAATTCAGAAAGTTGTCAGTTGCACTGCATGAGATACAGCATGTGATCCTCAGTTTCTTGCTAAGTATGTGTCAAGTTGATGAAAGTTCAGGAACAGTAATTCAGGGAGAGCATACATTAAACAATAGAGAAAATGAAAGAATGTATAAAATGCCAGTGGATTTTACTTTCAAAGTTTTCATTTATTTTTGTGTTGCACTGGTTACATCCTGCTGTCTGTTTATGCACTTCTGGGAGGCTTTCTGATCACTTGGTCTCTGCTTTCCACACAGTCTAAAGTATAATTAAAGGTAATATTTTGGCTCCTTTGCCATAGTTACCTTCGTAGTGGAGTAACATATGAGTAGCAGGTGTCTTTTAGCTGCATGCTATGCCCATAATAGCCCAAGTAGTCTTATAAAGGAAGGTGGAACTAACACTGCAAGAACCAAACAAATATACCTTTAATCAAGTGAAATTGAAATGCAAGGAACTAGCTTGTAAATATTGCATCTGGAAATCAGACATAATATTTTTGTCACAGGCACAGAGTGATGTTCCTACCCATGTGCTGACTAAATATTTCTAAATATTTCTGTGGTTCTGTTTAAAAAAAAAAAAAAAAAAAAAACAAAAAAACAACAAAACAGCACCTGTGTTGTCTTCAGAAAATCTTCAGAAAAAAGAGCTAAACTAACTTACATTGCAGCCTAGGGAGACAGTTTGTTTCTGTCTTGTATCCCCATGTCTTCCCCTACTGCAGATTTATTCCTGAAAACATGGGATGTGCCAAATTTAGGAATCAATCAAGAAAAAAAATCAGAATGAGGTGGATTAGCAGTCATCCCATAAGTCTACTGAAGCTTGCAAAATCCTGACAAGCAGTGCAATAGGGTAAAACACAAAAACATTTACTTCAAAAGAACACAGCTAAACTGTGGCATAGCATAATATTCTTCAAAGAAACTAAACAGACAATTGGGAAATGATTATTCATTCTCTGGTTCTACACAACTGAGGAAAACAGAAAACCGTCACCACTCTTCAATTTTCAGAATGATTTTCATCTTTCCTTTGTCAAGTATCTTTCTTTGAGTCTTGTGCATTTATCCTCTCTTGTTTTTCTGACTACAAAAAGGAGGTTTGCTGATTCCAGAAAAAATGTTGTTTGCTGCAGTGTTGCTTTTTCTAATTTTGCTTTTTCTCCAAAGTCTGTGTCAATCAGTTATAGAAACACTGAGTAAATCTGCAAGCTTAGACAATGAACTACTGAAGTTAAATTTTGGTGCCTAGGAGATTATGAAGAGATGAATGTCACTGTTTTGGTGCCAATACTTCCATTTCAAAGGCTTTTTGTTAATTCCTTTTATATGTTTTTGGTTGCCAGGAAAAATGACACTAAACTGGGTCTTGAAACTTAACCACAGTTGTCTTGCAATGCCTGAGAGAGACTGATGCAAACACTTCCAACTGAATTTCTACAAGGCTCAGTCACCATTTTGTGCCAAACCTTGTGAAAGCAAATCACAGAGAAAGATGCACAAGAGGAAGGGGAAACTGGTTTTATTTCATCCTTTTACTGCATTTTTCTGCTTTATTCACAATGCAGAATTTGCTGACTTATTAGAGGCTCTTGAGTAAAGGGTAGTCAATATGATCAACTTTTGGGGTTTTATGGCTGTTTAGAAAAATTCTAACTGAAATAACTTGCACAAATTTGTTTTTTCTTTCTTTTCTGAAATCTAAATTTGAAAACCTTTTCTATTTGCCCCTGATTCAGCTTTTTCATTGAACAATGTCAAAATTCCCACTCAGCTAACAAATATTAGACCTTAAATCCTGTAAAATCTTGTTCTTTCATAGGACCTAATGTCCTAGCTGCATATAGTTACTGGAAGAGAAAAAGTAATGAAGAGAGCATCTGTAAAATTCTTGGGGGCTTTAGCAGACAAATGGAGTTCAGAGGTGACACTAAAGCCATCTGCTTGTTATGGTGGTTGTTTTCCATAAAAAAATGTAAATAATTCTTTCATTTAATTAAAATTGCAATATACCCTGAATAAATAAGTTTCCAAGTGAATGGACACACAAAGGATTTGTGTCATGCTTATTTGGCTTCCACAAATATCTGATTTCTTCCCCTTTTCTTTTTTGTTGGTGGGATTGATTAAGTGAACTCAGAAATAGACTAGGCTCAGCTTTGCAGTAATCTGTGACCCCATCATAGTTGTTTTTATTCTTGAACTACAATTAATGCTGTGCTTTTTTTTTCTTTTTTTTTCTTATTCCCTGTCACACAGAAAAAAGAAAAGCAAACTTATTGGACCAACTTACCAATACCAGTGGGACTATAATTGGGGTGACTTCTTGCATTGTGATCATCCTCATTGTTATCTCTGTTATAGTACAGATCAAGCAGCCTCGTAAAAAATTTGTCCAAAGGAAAACAGACTTTGATCAAACAGTGTTCCAGGAGGTGTTTGAGCCTCCTCATTATGAGTTATGCACCCTTAGAGGGACAGGGACTACAGCTGACCTTGCTGACGTTGCAGATGACTTTGAAAATTATCATAAACTGCGGAGATCCTCTTCAAAATGCATTCATGACCATCACTGTGGATCACAAGTGTCTAGTATTAAGGGCAGCCGTAGTAACCTCAGCACAAGAGATGCTTCTGTCTTGACAGAAATACAACCCCAGCCTGTAAAACCACTTGTTCAGCCCATGAACAGGAGAAATATCCTTGTCATGAAGCATAGCTACTCACAAGATGCTGCAGATGCGTGCGAGATAGACGAAATTGAAGAGGTGCCAACCACAAGTCACAGGCTGTCCAGACATGATAAAGCTGTGCAGCGGTCAGTATCAATAGATTTTTGATGAAGACTATTGTGTAAGGACTGATTTGCCCAAACATATCCACTCTTTGTTCAGTAAAGACATATTTTCTTTCTCCTTTATTTATTGTTTAAATTTTTGTTTCCTGACAGCATATGCCATTATATTACCTCCCTTTCTGTCTCTTTTTCTCATCTCTGCTTCTCTTTCCTGATGGATCCTGTATCTCCATTTTACCTTTCTACTTTATTTCTTTCTTTTTCTTTTACTGTTTTACATATACCCACATGCATACGCAGGTCAATAGAGAGCAGGTACAATTTTTAAATACCAAAGAAAATTGTGTGAATTTAGTTTTTGGAACAGCCACATACATGTGGTTTCCTTGTAACTGAGGTGGCCTTGAATATCATCCACTGTTGGTATAACCATCTCTAAATACATTCATCAATAAATAAAAAATACATATGTCCATTTTGATGCATGACACAAGAATGAGGAATGCAGTCCTGGGGTAAGGAAACCCCTTTCCTCATGAAACATTACCTTTTATATAATGAATGACAGTATTTCTGAAATTTTACTGTATCTGTTCCATTATTAACCACAGTATTTTGGTTTGTCAAATAAACATAGATAGACAAATTAGAACATGAGACAACATAGTGAACTCATATATATATATTTACATATAATAATGAAGTTAAAGGGAATCTTTCTAATCAATAAAAAAGCAAAATCACTCATAATATTTTTAATAAAAGAATTCTTCTGTATATGGCACTTTGAATCAGTGTAAATATGAATTATTAAGAGTTTACAAGTAAAAGATAACAAAAAAATATGAACAATTTATTTGAAAATTAACATATAACCTTTTTTAATATTTTTTTTCTTGCATGTATTATTTATGCATTTCTTGTTACTGTTTACATGCCCTCCATATTTTCTTTTCACATTAAGGCATTTCTTTCTCTTAAAAAAAAAAAAAGTTATTTGGTTATTTTAATTCAATTGCATGTCTATGTAAATTACTTCATGAATAGCAATCAGATTATCAAAGTGTACTGTTTATTAAGTATCTATATGAATATATTTATTTTTTTCTATGCAAACACTATTATTTTGAATGAAATAGCCATAACATTCCAGGTTCTGCCTGATTGGGTCTCTAAGCAAACATGAGTCTGAGTACAACACAACTAGGGTCTAAGAGAAAAACCTGAGGTAAGTAAACATATCTATACAGCAATTGAACCATCTGTTGCTTTCCATTTTATTTGTTATATTGCTAAAATGTATATTAGGTCTCAAATTAGATGTCACTTTGTATGGAGTCAAGTTTGAATGTTAAAAATCTGAAAGCCAGATGACCACTTTAGCATTGCACACTAAGCAAAATCTGTTAATTCCTTATTCTTGACAGAATTACAGTCAGCCCCCTGCTAAAACAATCTCCATTCCACTGCATTATAAGGTCATGTGCTTGACATGGCTCTTGCATTTCATTTATTTATTTATTTATTATTATTTATGGAAATAAAAGAGCCTCAGCATGTGAAAAACCCGTAAAACTTGGCAATTTAACTCAAGTATGATGTGGAGCAATGTGTTTTCAGTTCATTTTTTTCTTGTGAAGTGTTGGAGGAGGAGTATGTACTATTACTGACAAATTTAGAGATTCTAAGGTTAATGTTTTCAAATTAAATTTACTTTCTGGAGTGTTTTCCTAGACTTTTCATTTTGCATATTTTTTATCAGCACTTAATAAACCTAATCTCAGTTGTTTATAATGGAGTTATAGATAGATGCTAGTCTGTCCGTTTATACTTGTGTATATATAAACATAGATATGTGTATATACATTTTCATGTGTATATATGTATAAAGAAATTTTACAGTTAAATAATCCATTAACAGTTTTATTGCCTGTAGATAGTTTAAGTAAATATTTTTCTTCTTCTTTTTTTTTTTTTATTTTTTTTTTTTTTCTCAGAGAGAGCATATTTTTACTTAGTTTTGGTTTCAGAAAACTATTCATGCAGACATGAAAACTCTGAATGGAAAAACCTCTAATGAACTGTCTCAGCCCTCTGAAAGAGAGAGTGAATAATTTTCCAATTTAATTTAATTGCCTTTATGCAAACTTAAGAAGTATAAACATATCTTAACTCCTTAGCAAGATATTCCCATTGCACAAAAATATATTTCTTTTGTAATTTGGTTTCTGGCCACAAAGTGCTACTTAGTAATTAAATATATTTGGAGATTTACTGAAAACTTGAGTAAGAAATTAGTTCTTAAGATGGTCCGTTTTTTTTTTCCTTTATTTATTTTTTAAAGTCATAGTTTTCTTTAAGTTGATCTTTTTATGTCTGTTGCTTACTTGTATGTTGTGTGATATGTGGAAGAAGATTTACATTGAACTTTTGTTATATGTACATTGTTTTCATTATATAGACTGCTTGAGAATAGTGCGCTCCTGGGTGATTTTGAACATGCTACAGTGAAATGTGAAACTATCGTCCTTGGAAACACCAGCTAGAGGTTTTATGGACTCTGACCAGCTATTCTCTTATCATGAAAAAATTCAGCAGTGTTGAGTAAAATTACTAGAAGGCAATAAGACTTTGGTTATTATGCTTATCAGTCATTTCTCTTTTTCTTTTTCTCTCTTTTTTTTTTTTTTGTTGCAAGTAAAATTCCCAATTTCAGGAACAATTAATTGAAATCAGGTATTTAGCCATTCATAATCACTTCAATAGAAATGTTTGTTGGATAAGCACCTAGCAATATGACTGAATTTGACATTGAGAAATTAATCTGCATGTATGTTACTGAATATTTGAGTTGGCAAAAAATCCCTTTATTAGATACATTGTAAAAAGCATGCATTCACAGTTATTGCTGTTACTGTTCCATTTCTGTGTCATATGCTTGCTACTTGTAACTTTTATATAAAAATACATAAAACAATGTATAATGATTTTGTACCTTGAGTTTAATGCAATGTTTTCTTTAACCTAATTTACCAGTCCTGTGTAATTCAGGAGATTAAGCTCAAAGTGTAGTTTCTAGGAACTTGAAACACAGATATATCAGAGAATCAACTGTCTGTCATCCCTCAATTACTGAACAGAAAACATTATTTTTATAATAGGTTTATCACCTTATTTCAGTTAAAAGGTTTGTGATAATCTATGTATTTCATTCTGTACTCTTAACTAATTTATTTCCATGGCAATTATTAGGAAGTTTGCATCAGTATGGTAGAGTAGCAGATTTTTATCAGTTACACAAATCTTATGGTTGGGTTCCAACTCTAGAAATACAGACAGAAACCATTTCACTAGGCAAGATAAAATTATATTTGTAATTCAAGCTGTAAGTATTAATAACCAACACAAAAATCAAATTTGAGATGTTGCATTGTTAAGGAATTATTAGAGGTTGAATAGCCACTATTATGTAAACTTGAAAGCCCCCTCATCTAAGAACTCAATAACTATGCATAAAATCATAGTTTCATTATCTGTTTAAAGTGTATCTTCCAAATTCTCTTCCAAAACAAATCTCATCTCCTTCTGAAACATCTTGTGTCATTCATGGTTGTTAGGTTTTTCTGCATAAAAATATTATTAGATTTATTGGAAAAAATTTAAAGAATTCCATCTATCTTCCTAAACTATAAGAACATGGGAAAAAAGAAAACCTAAAAGACTGACATAAGAAATAAGGTGATCTATATGAGCTATTTAAATATACAATATATAATTTGCATAATTAAAAATACAGAAAATCTGTTTTCTACAACTGTGACTTAATAGTGACATGAGAATAAGGATTTCAGGTATTTGACTACTTTTACATTTACAATGTATTTTATGACTATTTTTTTATCTTGAATAATTTGTTTGTTTTCACATATTAGCTGCAAAAACAGTTGTCTGTCCTCTGCAGTCATTGAGAGTCACTGAGTCATCCCTCAGTTACATGGGTTTGCAGCATGCACTAATAGTTCATTTCCAGATCAGTAGCTCTTCAAAAGTTCATCCTATTTATCACTGTTATTTTTCTTAACCTTTCCAAGTCCTAGCTCATCTTTTTTTAAATATATGTTAAGATAATTGCCACATTCATGCTTAAAATGGATGCACCCATGTGTCCATTACAAAATAAAGGAAGAATTAAAGACTTGCTAAAAGAAATGCATATACATACAGACACTTGTATGCATATTTATAAATATTTAGTATTGGACATAATTTATAAATAAGTATAAAAGGAGAAATCTAAATATGAATTTAGCATTGAATGAACTATATTGTTCTCACAGAAAAATGATGAACTTGTTTTTTTAAAGTTGCTGCATAATTATATTTAAGTGCCTCAGTCCCACTGTGACAGAGAGTCTAGTCCCTCCTAGACAAATACACAATAAAATTAATTTAAAGATTTTTTTCAGTGAAGTGTTAACTGAAAGAATTGAACTGGAGACAACATGGATATTAATAATTACATTGCATGCACATTCTTGCTTTCTTTTAAAAATATCTGATTGTGCCACACGAGAAGGAGGGAGAAACATAAAATTCTGTGTAAGCAGAACAAATCAAGCAAAGTGAGAATGGTAATGCTTGACCCTGGAAACTCCTTTAGAAACATATTGCCTAATAGCTAGGTAACCCCTTAAAAACATTTTGAGTACAAAATACTTGTATACTGGGGTCAAATTATATCTAGCAAAAATATTAACAAAAGTGAGTTCAAACACAGATAAAATACTATAATTGAAATATTTAATTTCAAGTAATTGAATTCTTTGTATAGTCAGTGTGAATAATAGCCTAGTCCACTATACCACAAACAGTAAAGATAATATTTGCTTCATATCACACCATAGTAGGATATCTTAATGTGATCTGTGAAACTCAAAATATTAAAATAAAAGGGGTTGTTGCTGGAAGTAAACAGTTTTCCTTTCCTATCAGTATTTTTCATTATTATGAATCCACTTGTTTAAAACCAGAAGGAAGTTTAAACAAACTTTCAATTTTATGGAAAGGAAGTTTGGGTTAAATTAACGCAGCTGTATTTGCTAATATTGCATAACACAGTAAATCACTGTGGATTAACTGAGCTGCTAGTCCTGGCTTCATGCATTTTATCTCATGTTTGCCTTAAACTAAAACTAAGAACTATAGTTTGGTGCTAGATAGTTGTGGTTTGACTGGTGCAATGACAGTGGTCTACAGCCATGTTGACAGTATGCTTATTTCTTACATAATTTTTTAAAATGAGGTTTTCTTATCACAGTGCATAGAAATATGCTGTATAGCTTTGTAGTTTGTTTTTTTTATCCCGTCTATGGATGCATGGATGCAGTGTATATATTTTTCTTTTTGCATGATAGTAGAACGGCCACTTCTTTTTTCTCTGCTGCAGGAAATATGGCCTTTGCAATTTGTCAAGGACTCTGCAGCATCATTTAAAAATCTCAGGAAGTTCATATTGTAAATCATCCTCATTTAAACTTTTTCTATCTACACAGTTCTAAAAAAGGCTTTGAAAAAAAGGCTCTGATAAATGTTAGCACTTTATCCTTCATTTTTTCTCAATTTTTATGCTGCAGATATCCTCTCAAACCTATCAACAATGTAACCAGTGAGAGGGAATAAGAGAAAGTAGGAAGGTTTCTTGTTAAAGAGAAATTGTTAGCCCCCACACTCTCCCACACTCATCAAAAAAATCAGACAAAGAAAAGAAACACAGAAAGGTATTGTATTTAGAATAAGAATATAAAAGACTTTTGCACATACCTATTCCCAAATTTGTGAACATATTTAGGACAGATAAATTCTTTAACCACCAAATAAAAACATTCTGTTCATGCCCAGCTCCAAAAGACAGAAGTAATACTTCACAGTACACTGTCCCACAAACAGAAAATTGGATTTTTTTGGTGTGTCTTCTCCTTTATGTGTAAATCTCCCTGATACCACAAAGATATTTCAGCAGAGGGAGCACAGCTGGAGTACTAAGGCATTTACAAAGGACAAAAGCTGCACCATTCAAAACTCTTTTGAACATAGAAGTCTATTATCTGATCTGAAAATATCTCCTCACTTGTGACTCAGCACTCGATGTGAAGTCTTACACTCACAACTCCACTGCTCTTCATCATTACCTTAGGATCATCTCTCTTTGCTCTTTGATGATGACTTTACATCTTTATCACTTGCTGCCTTTCATTTCTGTTCACAGAGTTTAGTTTGAGTTTAGTTCTGTTCCATCTCACCTCAAAATTCACTGAAAATGCTGAAGTCCTACCAGCTCCTTGCCTTTGTGTTACCCCTGAATCTACCCAGCTCTTTCCCATCTGTCACTTTGGAGCCATCTTAATTATACTTTGCCTATAAACAGCAAAATGAAAACACAAGATCCCAGCATATCCTCATTTATCCTTCATCCATTTCCACCCTCAATTTATGTAGCACAACAAGAGCTATGCAGGTGGAATGGGCAGGAGGACAGGCTCATTAGGAACACTGGGTCTGCATTTCAATGACTGTGCATCAGTGTTGTCTGGGCTGTCTGCCTCCATGTGTTGGCATGACTGCTCCTGTGATAGCCATACCCCAGTGTCATCCACCATTTTTCTTCTCCCAGTTTAACCATTGTCAAAAGATTTTCACCACTTCTAACTTTCCTTCTGTTCTGTATTTATAATAGTATGTATCTCCACACAACACAAATCCTCATCCCAACCTCCTTCACGTGCCCATTAAAACAGTGCACAGCCTGGCACACACCTGCCAGTGGTGTGGCAGAGCTATCATCAGCAAGGTAAGAACATCAGCTGCCACAAGAAGCAGAAGTTGCTGCTTCCATCCATTTTCTTTCCCAGGAGAAGGAGTTGTGCTGATCCACAATCTCCAAACTAGGTCACTATGGGAAAAAAGGGAAGCTGCTCTCCCCTTCAAGCAATGAATCCTAACTGGGAGAAGAGAGACAAATTAAGAAGCCCATGTTGAAAAATGGAAAGAACAAGACTGCTTAGATTTCTTTACCAAAGTAACAGGCCTGACCAACACTGTACAGCATCATTTCACCTCTCCACTCTCAGGTAGAGGAGAACTGCAGTCCAAGCCTTCTTTATCCCAAGAAGGAAGATACAACTGTGAGTACAATCCTATCCAGATCTCTGGAAGGACTTAAAAGCTTCTTGCATAAATGTAGGCAGACAAGGACTTACTGGGGCTATGAGGGTAGCCTTGTGCTGCTACATGCAGCATCTGCAACACCTGGTTATTTAGATTCTTTAAGTTTTCCATTCTTCAGTGGGTCCTCCTGAGCTCCAGAAAGATACATGATAAATACACTCAGAGACTTGAAAAAAAAATGTGTCTTTACAGGAAAGCAATTACTTGGTATTTAGTTTAATTGGATGTGAAAATATCTGGGGCACTTGCTGCAGCTATTGTGAAAAAGAAAAAAAGGTGCTTTTTTTTCTTTTTGCACAGATGCTAGATTAATGTATCTGATTAAATGAACCATTCAGTTGGATCAACTGCAGCACTAAATGTAAACACCTTTCATCTGAGATTTTACTTGTAAAACTGCAGTGCCTGATTCATGCTTTAGTCACATCCTCCTTCTAGATTTTGTTTTTTTTTCTGAGTTCAGTGAAAGTTTCAGTTTGGAAAAATCAGTTTGTTGAAAGTGAATGACTTTCACCATCTTTAGTGAAGCCAAAAATGTGATTTATGCTGGGGAAGGAGAGTTTCATTCTCATTTCTTAGTGGTAGAGTTTTCAGCACAAGTCATCTACTCTTTCCCTTTCTTTTACAAATTGGTGATTTAAACCAAAATTAATGCTCTATACTTAAGTGATCCGTGTAAGTTGGAAAAGAAGTAAAGCAGTGAAAGAGAGCACCAGAAATCTAAAGTTAGCATATTTTCCCAATTGTCAAAGCAACAACAGTATTTTCAGAAGTTACAGTTAACCTTTGATTACTATACAAGCCCAATCCTAGCTTTCATTTTTTTTAATAAATGTCATATTATCATAAAATAAAATTCAGCTGAAGAATATTAGTGATTTTGTATTTTTATACCAATTTAAAATTACAAATTTGACATTTAAAAATCTGTAAGGCGCTGATATTTTTTATTTTAAACTCAACCGATTTTTCTGGTCAGAAGGAATTACTTTCTTTTTTTTTTTTTTTTCAGAGAGAAGTCTCTGCACTTTGAGTTTTCCCTGCCAAATGGAAGACATTTTTAATTCCTCTCCAGCATTTTCACTCCCACATTCTACTGACTAGTTTTGGTGCAGAGAACACCCATGGGGTGATTTTGTTTGATATTCTGAGCATATCTGGCACCTCCTTAGTAATGAAACAGTACATTACAGCTCTGCCTGCAGGAAGAATTTCTTCAACTGTTATCTAAGCTGCATGGCCAACATCCAGGCCCAGAGACTTGTGCTGTCACTTGAGAATAACTTTAGTGACATAAAGTATCTTGTTAGCTTTTAGTATCTTGGTAGAAAGTCTACATTAATCTAGAAAAAATAATTTAACTAAATAATTTAAATCTTACATTTTTAAAGTGTCAGCATTTTATATCCCTTTGTTAATATCACCATCTCTTTGATGACTGAAAAAGAGAGGGGTATTAACATGGAAAACTTGGTGTTCCTGGCAGAAGGCAGCAAAGATTATGTGACACTTTTATTAAGTATGCTGCAGTTCTCAGATATGTGATTTTTGCCTTTAATTCAGCTAGCATTCTTAGTTTTACACCTCCCTTTTGTGATGCAAACTTTGTAGTCTTTATATGCCTATCAGGTTAGCATCTCTTTTGCAATTCAGTAGCCTATGGGGACTCAAAAAGAAAAAAATGTATTTCCACTGCTGGCATATAGTACATAGCTTTATAAAAGTCTATCAAATGTCATTAGAGTTCAGCTGGATCCAAATGTGCTGCTAGAAAATTATTAGATTAGAGATGCATAAAAATAAAAATAGGAAATTAGTCTAGAAGTTCTGCATGATTTTAGTTCTCTAAGATTTTATTATTCTACTGTATTTGATCAAAAGAGAAATCTCATCAGGCATAAACTTTTATGGAAATCTCAACAGGGACATAAACTTTATATAACATGAAGTTTTAAGCACACATCTGTTTGGAATATATGGAGAAAAGAAAGGGAACATTTAGAAACCTTTTTAATGCTTTGAGAAAATGAGTGCTTCTTCTGCATCAGAATTAATCAACATTTTCCACAGGCTCCTGTCTATAGAACCTATGCATAGTGATGAACAATCCATTTAAATGGGAGGTATAAAATGCAATATTTAAGAAGGAAAAGAAGAGGATCATGATAGTGAAATTGTTTAGAAGTATGATGTGTGATTCTGAACCTAGTAAATACACCTTGAAATACTGCAAAATATTAGTCCCTAAGTACCTTGCTATAAGGCATGTGATTTAAAGCTGAGACATACCAAGGGCATAATAGCCAATTAAGTAAATAGGAAGTTTGTCTCTTAGAGTTCCTGAATCATAATCTTGTCATCCAGCCTCTGAGGCTCAGCACCCTCTGTTGCTGGTGACACTAAATGAGCTGATAATTCAAGAGACTCCTTGTGACAGACCTGGCATTTTTGTCAGGACTGCAAGACCCACCTCCAGCTGTGATAGTAATGACAGAAGTTTGTGGGTGATGAAAAATTTGCTTCAGCTAACCCTTAACTGTATATCTGTATTGCCTTTTATTTGTCTTTACAATTTATTGATTAAATTTACAATTTTATTAAATTTATTAAATTAAAGTAGAAATTAGAGAGTAGCTAATTTAATTTAAAATACTCTTTAGCATTCTTGAAACCTGTTAGCTGATAAAAACCTATCAAATGTTTCTTATTTTACTCTATGGCTCAAATGACATTTAGCTTGAGCATGAAGTTCTGAAGATTTAAATTTTGTTATCTTACCTCACCCCTTGACATTTATTAACATTTCAGAGCTCTCCAGCCTCTCAGGATCTGCTCTCCAGTTTGAAGATGGCTTTTGTCAGTGCTGAATACCCGCCCTGTCAGAAGAAAGAAGAAAAATTTTTCATCTGAAGATTACTGAATCATTTTCTCAATGAGAAGAACAATCTGAGTACTAGAGCCATGTGGTGCCTTCTACTGCTAGGTGGAAAAAAAACCCTAAAATTTGAATTTGCCAGGTTGTGTTTTTGCTGTGTGAAAACAGTCCTTGTCTTCAATTCCAAGGCATATTCAGGGGAAAGTGGAAATCAAAGGAGGATGATAAGGAAAAAAAATCATGGAAAATCCCAACGGTGGTAAGTAAATAAATAACCCTATACTGGTGCCTAAAATTAATGTGCAGCATAATATGGGGTGGAGCCACTTCTGTACTTTTTGGATAATTTGAAAGTCCTCTAACGATATCATGGAGATTGTTTTTAGACCTGGATCAGTTCCAACAATTTCCACTACTTCACTCATTTTATAGATCATATACAGATCGCAGAAATTACAATATGGAACTCCTGTTGAGCCTAGCAGAACATTGCATAGCTCTGGCATATAGTTAGCATTGTAATTATAGAGCATTGTTTGAAAAATGGTGCAAAATATAATGATGTATTATAATGTCACATTCAAGGACAGAATCTAAATAATCCTAGAAAAGGACCTTTTGGAGAAAAGGCAGTACAGAGTCACCTCTAAGGAGCTTTCCTTTGTCCTTTTTCATATGCTGATTTCTATAATAAAGCAAACATTGTGAAGGAGAAAGGGAGAACAAAAGCATAAACCAGATTTTTTTCTTTCATGATAATAGTAATACTTATCTCTATATCTACTGCTTGGGTAATGCATTGTCTGGGGAGAATTCTGTGCTCACACAGGCTTTCAATCATAACATGTAAGGATGATGCTTATGCAAGACTTCCCCGAGATTGTTATTGAAGTTTCATAGAATTCATAAATCCAACAAACATGAAATGAGACTATTACAGAATTTTGCCTTTGTTGGTGTCAGCAGGAAATGCATTCTAGATTAAAAAATCTGCAGAAAGCTCAAGTTTGAAGAAAAGTCATTAATCTCTCCCCACTCCAAATTCTGCATATTGTGAAGTTTAATACAGATTAATTTGTTAAAATGTGGTGCATATGCTGACATATGCAATCAATTTTCTAATGTGGCATACTTTCCATCACTTAGCATGCATATCTCCTAGGAACATGGATACTCTATTATGAACACAGGAGCTTGTATGTCCCCAGACAGCAATAAGAAGTCATCAGCTTGCTGAAAACTGCAAATGTGCCCAAGCTAATGCTGCTAGTATTTGGACAGATATTACAAAAAGTTGGATAGAGAAATACAAAGGAGGGCTTTCATCCTTTTCCAGAATATTTAATGCTTGGCATTACAAAACATATTTCAATTTATATGATGATAAGCATATATTAAAAAGACTTATCTGTTCACTTTCTGAAGATGCTGGTAGTGTTTTATTCTGGGGGAAAAAGATGCTTAGGAAATATCTGTTCAACTAGCACATGACTAAGGAAACTCAACTCTAAATTTATTTGATTTTGTTATTGGTGCATTTGTTTTGAAATCCCCCTTCATGAATGTTAAAAGCTGTTAGTCAAAGGTACGCAATGGATATGCTTGGTTGAAATCTTGGATAGTTGAACCTTTTCTGGCTTAAGCATAACAGAAGTCAAAGGTGGGTACTTGTAATTTCCCCAAGCCTATGCTGCTGTATGGAGAGTCAGGAAAGCAACAGACTCATCTGAAAAACTAAGTTTTTTTAGACTTCTCAACCCATCAGAAACGAATGCTCTATAAATAAAATCCCACTTCTGTAAAAGTGCTTTGTTTGCTGTCATCAAAAAAACCCCAAAGCCACTAGAGGCAGGTTAAGGCTGTCTGACATTCTTCTAACTTATTAGTAGGTGACTGCTCATCTGCATTAGTTTTTATGGAACTCTGGCACTGATCTGGGAGGTTTCAAGCTTAGCCTGTCACATGAAAATAAAGGGCCTTAAAGTAGTGGGCCAAGGAATGGGACTGCTGCTTACTTCTCTTCTTTCCCTTTCCCTGTTATTCTAATGAATGTTTGTCTTTAAAAAAGAAAAGGAATAATTCTCACATGAGTAATTTAACAAAGAACTATTCAAGAACAGCTAGAGTGTTGCCCTTGCAGGCAATTAGTCTTAGAATTGTTTCCATTGAGCTGAATTCACAGCCTCAAGTAACATCATCTGGAACCTTCCAGTTGAAGGCAGTCTCTGATATTGCTGCTTTCCATGTTCAATTCTGCTATTCCAGTAGAATTTGAACACTCCTGCTTTTGAGGGCTGGGTGAAAATCCCTACAGAAGAGATGCTTCCCAACATATGCCTGACAGAGCAGCCTCCCTTCCTCTCAGCACAGTGACTCAGAGGTGACCAAGGTCACAGGGGTGGCAGTAACCAGAAGCAGCTGGAGGAAAAACACCCTGAGGGGGTGTTGGACAAGGGAAACTGAGGTCTTTTACTAGTGAATGATGCTGCTGCTTTACCAGTAACAACTGAAAAGTCATCTTATCAGAGAAGTTTTCATTTGTCAGGCCCTCCTTTTGTCACCTTACACCTTATCTGAGCTTACAGCACATGCTGACTGGCAGAGGGGATCATAAAAACACGGGTCTTTTCCTATCTACTAATTTTGCATTATTTTTTTTTTTGAGAAAGTTCACTATTTTTTGTGTTTAAATATAGTACTTTTTGTCCAAGGTGCTTAGACACCTCAGGTTTTAGGGCAGGACAGGTTTTAAACACTTCAGTAGAGTAGTCAGCTTCTACTGGAAAGCTCAGTGTCCAGTATTGTCATTTAAATGAATTCATAGTCAAAACTACTCTCCCCATGAATACTTATTTCTTTTGATCCAGGTCAAAACAAACTCGATTTACTGCCTGTGATGAATTTCAATATTTCTTATTTCAATCTTTCTTATTTCTTTTTGCTAAAAATGGGAAGATGAGGGGAAGAAGGTAACATATTTTATCTGAAGTCAGTTTCTAATTCAATTAGAGCTTCATCTTGGCCCCCATTGAACTCACTGGGCTTTTTGCCACTGAATTTAATAAGGTTAGAATCAGACTCATAACATGCAGTTTCTTATTTCTTCCAGATAACCAATTAGAATATTAAATATCTCAGGGTGAACGCTTCCTTCTTGTCCACATGTTCTTGATATTGTGTTATTGCTTTTTCTTCTGTCCTTCCATAAGTTTTAATTAAGAGTTCCTTTGTGTGTAGGTAAAGGGAGGCTGTTTTATTTTAAAACTTTTTAGGATATGCTTTAGTTTTGATGGTTTCTGAAGAGAGAAAAAACAGAAACATTATTTTTTTTCTAGTGGAGGCCTGATCTACCAAATGTGCTTGCTTGAGGATGAATTGGGAATTGAGATGATGAATAAGGGGTATGAGAGAAAACATACACTCTCTCTCTCCCTCCTATTTTAATTTTAAAAAGAAAAAAGGAAAAGAATATGTTTGATTATTAAAAGTCCTGGTTCATCAGACTCTCAGAAAAAATAAACCTCCTTTATATTTAACAAAATGTCCATTGTGAAAACAAGATTTTTATTACTGATAGTTTGATTAATTTCTGAAGCCTCAATAAATTTATATCCATTCATTCTTTTTAAATCTGCCAGATCAATGCTTACATAAGGGACAACTGAAAATGAGGCCTTTTAATCCAGTTTGTGTTATTGGTTGCTATGTCTGACAATACAGGTAAAAGCAGTGTGGTATCACAGACTAAAGATTCAGATAAGAGCTTGAAGCAGGAGATGAGGGCAAAGCAGCACCTCTAAAACATTCTTGAATGTTGATATATTCTAATACAAAGAGGGAGGCTATTTCAGTGGTGGGGAGAACAAGGGAAAGGAAATGAGGAGGCTGAGGGGGGACCTCACTGCTCTCCAAAACTACTTGAAAGAAGATTGTAGTGAGGTGGGAGTCAAGTCACTTCTGTCATATTTTAGTCAAAAGAATGTGAAGGAATGGCCTTAAGTTGTACGAGGGAAGGTTCAAATTAGATGTTAGAAAAATGTTTATCCCTGAGAATGATGGTTAATAGATGAAATAAGTTGCCCAGGAGGGTGTGGAGTCGTGTTCTCTGGAAGTGTTCAAGAGAAGTCCAGGTTTCTCACTTAGGGACATGGTTTAGGGGTGGTGTGAGGCTGATGGCTGGTCTAGATGATCGTGAAAGTCTCTTACAATATTTATGATTCTGAGTGACTCTGGCTTGATTTTCCTTCATATTTGTTCTGGTGACCATGTACTTGTTGAGTGGCAGTGTATGCACCAGTAGCACTGCCTGGCTAATACTGGAACAAAGACACATCACCCTCCATTCAGGAAAATATTTGACAATTGTAGCATTGGTCTGAGCAGAGGGTTTTGCTCTACAGCTGTTGATTTGGGTCTTATGTGCAAGGCCAAAACTATGCTAGTGATTGCTTTTCTGTGCAAGTACAAAATATTGGTATGTGCTAGATGGTAATTGAAGGCCTTTCTAGAGCATCTGAAATTAAGGAAAATCTAAGGAAATTTTTTTTCTTGTGTTTGATAAGAGCAAGGGGATAGAAGGAGAGAAAGTAAAATCTTTTCCAATCTATTGATATGCAAAGTCAGTTAAACATTAATTCTGATTGTGTACTTTTTAATTTTAAAACCTAAATTACAGGATGTAGGGTTTTAGATGCCTGACAGCAATTCCCACTCCTTGTAAGAATTAAACTATTGGCTACTTACAAGGTTACTAATGACAAAACTATCTTGCACATACATTACAGCCTTGTTTATTGATTTATCTAGGTCTCTAAGGAATATTACAGACTAATCAGAAATGTCTGTCTCATGTATATTGAAAAGACTTAAAACTGCTGAAAACAACTTATTTGATGTCTGAATAACTTTGTCTAATTGATGACTTTAACACTAGCCTGAAGAATATATTGGTTGCTATCATGTCATTAACTTTTTCCTCTGATGAGGGTTCTTGAATGTTTTCCTGCACTTTAAGTTCCTTGCTCTAAATATAGTAAGGGCAAGAAAGAATTTTTCTCAATTCAGCCTTTTGCTGTGAAGACCTCTCCAGCAAAGCATTTCTCCTTGACTAATATTTTTTTCTTTTGTCTGAAAATTAATGTACAGTCTTTTCTATGCACTGTACATCCTGGACAGATTCCAGGGTTTGAAATCTTGCCAATGTCACTGTAAGACTGACTCTAGGGGCAGGAATGTAATATTTGTTTAGTTAAATCAAATGGGAACCACAGATCAAGGTATTATTTATAACCCAATGGAACAGTCTAATTTTAGTAACCAACTATATCAGTGAAGCAGTTGCTAAACCTTGCTTAAAGAGCTTTGATGTCTATTGGTCTTCCTGATTGTAGCCATACTTTGAATCTGAAAGTAATAAATAGATAAATTGAAAACCACATGAAAGCAAATAAATGTCTTTTATTTAAACAAACAGATGGGAAACTATTTTGTCTACATTAGCTCCAGGCAATAGCATTTAAACTGCATTAATTTTCTCCTTTTTTCACCTGATCCAGGTGGTGGGATGCTTTCATTTTCAGACTATGACTTGAATGAAGCATTATTGAATAAAATTAATTTCAACAAGAATGAAGGGATGGAAAAAAGATATTGAACTAAACTGAAAACAGTCCTTGGATTTGTTCAACAGAGTTGCAATTGGGGTTGGTTTTGTGCTGCTAAATACTATATTCTAAGGTAAAGTAGTGCCTCTGGCCAGAATTTTTAGATGGAGGAGAAAAAGGAATACATCCTAGACTCAAATCAGGTGTTCCTTGATGTTGGTCATGACTGTGTGAGTATCAGATGTCATTAGTTATCTTGTATTGCAAGCAAACTTTCCTTTGACAGAAACTGGCAAGATTTGAAAAATCACATATTTATTTTACAGCAAAACAATCAGGTGACTTTTTTTAATTTATCAAAGAAAAGAAAGAGATACTCACTACATCATTTTATTATAATATTCAGATATTTTGGAGAGAAATATATGAGCCTATGATGATTTATACCATAGATCCAAATGTGAGGTTTTTCTGTATTTTGGTAGAGTCCTTGGATGTTCAAGTTTTATTTGTGTATATACAAAGTAAACTTATTTTTCTGGGAAAATGCCATATTTTGATGTGAAGATTTAAGATCTCCTTCCTTTATCACTAAATTTAATAAATATAAAAGTTGTCAGCAGGCTTTTAAATTGCTTAAAATTAAATGTGAGTGGCCAAACAGTATTGCAAAAATGTCTTTGAAAAAAGAAGTAAAACTGAAAGCACAAAACTTAAATGTGTTCCATTGGCTTAGTGGGAGGATGGTGGCATGTGTGCAAAAATGTATAGATCAATGAATGTGCTGATATTTTAATAGCAAATACTATTGAAATTATGGCAAATTTCCATTGATTTTTTTAAGTCTTAGAAAATAATTTCTGAAATATCCTTTTCATAAGCTACATGGCAACTTGGATGACCTTTTTGGTATAACAATTAGTATTTGGGTTAAAAAGCATGTTTCAACTTTTGAACCATTCTTGTCACTAAGAATAATCAAGGCAAAATAATTAATAATACTAATGGAAATTTAATGAAATATGACTAGTGAATAGCACTAGAGATCTTTTGGAATGGCTGATCTATCCATTACTATCAGAAACACAATTTTTAAACAGCAAAATAACAAACTGTGTTTGTTTCAGATTTTTATTTTATATAAAACTGATCCTAATACAGATATATTTTATATCTGATTTAATAACACTATTCTTATTCTGCCCACTTACTGTCTGTCTGTCAAAGTTTGTACTAGTGTAACATTCACAATTCACATCTGCAATCTCAGAGAACTTAATGGTATTACTGCTATTTGTAATGCCTTTCTGTCACTTTCATTATTTATGAACTGATGGTGCTTTGTTGTGCTGAGAAACACAAACTGAGAAAACACTTTGAAAAACGTCACCTCTCTCCTTATCTGTTAATTTAAAAACAAATACAGCAAAAACCTTATACATTTAAATGTGGTATAATCTTTTAATTTGTCCTTTGTAGTCAAGCTCTCCACTGACCTCTCCAAAAGCATCAACATGCATCTATTCATTGGTCAAACCAGAGTCTACAGTGTGTTTCTGAAGGGTGCCCTGAACAATATAAATTTCTTTGGCTCCATTTGCTCTTGCTGTTTTCTTATTAGGATGCCCAAGGATTTTCACTTAACTGGTGGGATTGACTATAATCAGGAACTGAAAATGCCCTCATTTGAAGTTTTCTTGTCACTGGAAAAAGACTGTGACTTCATATTTCAAATCCCAAATGGAATGACCATCTAAAGTGGACTTGTTCAGCTGAAGTTGCCAGGATCTTAGGTACTCCAGGCTGCCAGGAAGACATCCTATTACTAATCCTGGATTCATGAAGAGAATGGACTTAGGGCATGATCCAGAGCCCATTGTAGTCAATGGGAGACTTTTTCCATTGACTTCATCGGGGTTTGGATCAGGCCTTTACTACCTAAAATGGATAAACTCCCAGCAAAATCTGCTATAAACAAGTGGCATCCTTTCCTGAGATCTTAGAAGATACTGAAGACAAAAATACTCTTACTTCACCCATGAGTATGGCTGTGTGTATGGCTCACTGCTCATGAGGAGCATCCAGTGCATCTTAAAAGCAAAGAAAACCCCTAAAAGTCTAAGCATTGCTGGTCACATTCAGAATATTTGGTCTAGAAAGTAGGGATTTATGTTCATAAATGAAACTGTTAAGTTATGAGAGACTCAACTGATACATTTCTGAGTATTTCTTAGTTTCCAAGGGAAAGGGGATTATTTAAAACTCTCAGAACTCTAGTATGTGAATTCTTGCTGTTCAGAAGTAAAAACAATGCTGTCAATAGAGACTTTACTTTCTGTCACAAAAACTACTAACACAAAATCATCAATTTGTCTGTGAAGAGTGATGATTTTCAACTTTCTATAAAGAGATGTCAATATGGTACAAAATTGAAGGCAACTAAAGGATTTATTTAAAAATAGAAGGGATTTCCAAAGTTCCTGTTTAGTAATTGTTGTGGGTTTTTCAGAAAAAAAATAATTAAAACTCTCCTAACTCTTTAACCTGTATACTTTCTAAATAAAAAGTTCTAATTAAGTCATGCAAACATCTAAAGTCCTGAAATCCTGACAATATAGGCAAAACAATTGCTTTAGGGCTTTTGGATTCATAGTCTTGATTAGTTACATGATATCTGACTTGGACATCTGCAGAACTGTCTCTCTGTCTGAGACACTCAAAATTTCCTTTAAAGATAACATTTTGTAGTAGAAATCTTGTCATGCTATTGCAGTTGTTCAATATTGATCTAATAAACTATGTCCCAAAATTACATCTAACTCTATAATCATTATGAAGGAAACAAATATTGACTACTAAAAAATACATGTATATATTTGAGCACATAATTTGCTTTCACCTCCATCCTCATGATACAAAATAAAATCTTAAAACATTGTGATCAAGACCAACCAAAATCTAGAGGTTCAACAGTGAAGTGGTTGATACAGCCTTTGGACTTCCAGAAATCCTTGCTGTAGCAGTAGAGAGGACTTAGACATTGCCATTTGTAATTTTCACTACTTTGAAACAAGTGATTTGCAAAGGGAAGAAAAAAGAGCTTAAAGGATTTTTGCCAGAGGTTTAGGGATATCTTAAATTCAGACACCCCTAGTACATTCTCCTCCTTTTCCTATTATGTGAAGATGCTCATATTTTCCATTTCTTGCCAACTGCCTGAAGTGATTGCTGCCTTGTACTTGTAGAAAATTTTGACAAAAACTGACAATTTTTAACAGAGTATTTTTGTTCCTCATTTCCTTGGCATAGAGAAAACATTTTTTTGTTTTATGTTGCACCTTTGAAAAAGTTATTTGTAATGTTTAGTTAACTATGTTTTTTTAAATTAATGAATAAATAATATGGGACATATTGTTGGTGCTTCTGAAGTAATTACATCTTTTACAGTAATTCCATATAGGCAGAGTTTCCTGGTTGACTTAAAGAGAGCTTAAATGGAAATGGACCTGCTTGAAAAAATCTCTTTGGGAGATATAATTATATAGTGTAACTTCTCAAGAATTCTTGCTTTTATGTTTAATCCAAACTCCTTTCCTCGTTAGAAATTAAATGCATTAATCTTGTTGATTTACACAAATTTTGGGGAAACTTTAGGATCAAAGAATGTATTGTAATTGAGATAATTATTTTACCCTATAACTTGTTTTCTTATAAAACGTTCAATGTCTTACTTGGTGACTCTTGTCATGGTTCATATCTCCTTGATTGATGTGATCCTATCTGATCCCATTTTTGGAGTTTAAAATGCTGTAGAGTTCAAAAATTCTGTTTGAGCACTGGAAATGTTCACCATTACATTTTTCCAAAGTTATGTTCTTTAAGTCAGATTGATATGACTGTAGATTATAATGCAATTAAACCCTAAATCTCTCTATATAAATTATAGATACAGTGCTGAGGTTGACTGGGCTACTGGTTTTTGAATTTTGCTCTTATATTGTATGATTTCTTAATAAATGTTAAACTTTTTCTTTTATATAGTCTCTTCACTTCATTGTTTACTTATTGCTAGTTCTTAGACTTCACCAATAACACTGATTAAAACTGTTAATAGATTTTCCTCTGTAATTAATTGGTTTTCCAAACTCACAAGAGAATGTTTATAATATGTCTCTTTATAGTCTTGAAAAAATTCTATGATAACATTGCCAAAATATTTTGGAATTGTTTTTCTTTAAGCTCTGTAAATTATTTCTGTCATTTATGTTAATATATTTTAATTCAGTAAAAATAAGCTAACAAACTGTGAAGGGCACAAACTATAAATGTCTCAACAGCTTTGGCAAGAAAAGTCATGAGAAAAGCATGAATGAGGATTTGGAGGATCAGCTCTGTGACTGAGTGATGTTATAAAATGAGTATTTAATGGATAATGAGTTACATCTTCAGCTTGAAAAAGAATCTGCATGTTTTTTACAGAGTGTATTAATTCAAAGTGACCACATTATAAGGCTGTCACTAAACTTCCTTTTTATTGGCCTACCTAAGACAAATACCCCTTTTTCCTTTACTTCTGGTTTGGTTTTGAGGTTTTTTTCAAAGAATATAGAAGCATGAAATGCAAGAATTCATTCAAGTATGTCACTGTGGTGTGGCACATTACATATTGTCCTGGTTCAGGCAGTGTTATGCAGAAAATGTATGTGTTAGCTCTAGAAATTTGTATTATCTGCAGATCACCTAAGAACTGCACTTTGAAATTATGTTAGCTCTGTGGTTATCTATGAAATTATCACTGCTTCAAATATATCTGGAATCCCTTATTGCTAGTTTCTCTTTTCAAAATAATGTGTATGCATCAGCTGAGAATAGAGGCCAAATAGCTGAACATAACAAAATCATGCTGATGGACAAGGTGGCATAGAAAATGAAGTGGAAATTATAGGGAACTGAATATTTACATAGCTTTGTCTCATTGATTAAGGTTTATTTACTACAGAAAGTCAAAAGCACATAGGAAAAAATACCTCTCATGTACAAAAAGAGAACAAATGTATTCTGATATGAAAATTAGTTACTTAAGTAGCTATTACATACAGGGATATTGAAAAGAATTTTTGTTGGCAAATGGTTTTGATTTTTTCTGCATTGTGTAACGGTTGAAGTAAAGGTATAAAGTAATCCATTAATGTGTTGTGACATCTTTTATAAATACTAGAGAGATAATTTTGATTTTGTATAGAAGCAGAGCATTTTGGAAGAAAAAGCATATCAAGACCTCTTATCCTAACAATTTATACTGAGAAACAGAAGAATTATTTTGATTCACAGTGGAGAGTCCCAAATTGATTTGCCCTTGGTAAGTTTTATTACTCAGAGCTGATATAATTCAAAGTACAAGCAGTATGAAGGAAATCCTGTGTCCTGAGAACTTGAAAGAGTCTCAATTGCCATACTCAACCACACCAGGGAAAAATACTGCTCCTGAACTGAGATGTGGAAATGTGCTACACACAGATACTGACATGCAGACACTCAAACACCTTCACACACAGTCAAGACATTTGCTATTCACTGTTCTGGTGGCTAGTTTCAGTATTTCTGGCATATCTTATTTCTGAGAGTTGTTTTTTAAATAAAATATTCCATAAATTTTAAGAACAGCAAATAGAGGTATGACTTTGGAACATATAAGAATAAGGTTTAGGAATAGCTTCAGTTTCTGTAGACTATAGTCTGAGAAGCACAGCTGTGCCTGAGAAACACAGGCTCTAAGATGGTCTGCAGATGTTGATTGTTCAGCCTTGAAACCTGCATTATTCAGATTAGAACTACAGTGGATCAACCACCACCTCTTTACTCTGGTAGCCACACACTGGGATGTTTCAACAGTTTTACTGTGTACAAAAACTGCTATTTTTTTGCTCTTACAGCAGGCTTCTCCTGTTATTTCTCTATCTATTGAAATTCTCAAAATTAAATATCTTTATCTTTGCTTTTTTTATTATCTTTAATAACTGGTTATCACTAATAAACTTTGAAGCTGAATTTCTGTATTGCTTTCAAATTATGTAAGTTACCAAGTGAAGCTGACAATTGTAAATGTCATATGAATATGGTGTTGAAGAAGACAATTACCTTAATTGTCAATTTAAATTTAAAATTTTTTTTTCAGTATTCACTTAATCTCTCAGAGGAAGATGTGATATTATTATTTTTAATTGAGAATAACCTGCTCATATATTCTTTAGGGCATTTTCGCTTGAAAACAAAAATGATGAAGGGCAGTTTAGGTTTTGATGGACAGACTAGACCATTTCCATTTTGTACTCTACCACATGAAAACTCTAATCCCCAAACTTCTAAGGGCCAGAAAAGAGAAAGGGTTTACATTAATTAATTTATTTGAATCCACTTCTACATACCACACACTGAAAGTTCAGAACGTAATCTTTTAAGGAGATCTGACAGGTGACTTATCAAACATGTTTTGCTTTGTGTCCTTCATAACCTTATCAGATAAAAATAAGGCAAAATTTTTAACACAGCTCCTTCATCTTTTCAGGTACATATCTCTGTCTGCCTGTTTTCTTTAAATTTTTTTCCTAAAGTTTATGGCACTCTCTCTTCCAGACTCCTCATTTATCTATTTTCCAGGACTAGCCCAGAGGAAAATCATCACGATTTTGCATATTAATTGTCAGAGCACTAACAAATACCATAGGTGTTTCTGTTTTTGTTGGAGATAAATTGCATCCTTTTGGCCTGTGGAAATACTGAAATTATTGTAGGCTTTCATGGTACCAGATGGTTTCTAATTACTAATGCCATTGCCTGGAAGATTGTTTTTAGTCACTGACAAACTCACAGTATATTTAAATGGCTCTCAGATGTACCAGTGCTTCTCAATACACTGTCAGTGAGGACACAGCTCCAATTCTATACAGCACCTTCACTGAAGCAGCCACTGGCCTGGTTCTGCACATAAATTGAACACACTAGTGATGTCTGGTTACCTTTTACTCTTTCATCAGAACAAGGCTTTGCCTGCTCCCCTGATAAACAAACCTCTTAACATGAGAACCCCTTCTGTCTCTTTCATTATAATTTTCCCTGGACTAATTTAGTCTTCCCTAATGAAGTGATTTACTTCCAAATACAGGTGCTGTGTCTAAAAATCTACTTAAAACAAAGAAAAAATCCATTTGTTTCAGTAAAGTTTTCATCACAGTACTGCCATAGCAGTCACTATTGCATTTCATCTAAAGTTGACTGAACTATGGTCCAAAAGTAAATTCTAATCGATGCAGATTGAATTCATAGAATACATTGCACAAAAATGCACTTTAAGGGTGTTTGTGTTGTGTTGCTGTGAAACCTGTGCAGGCAAAAATTTGTTTGGAGAATATATGTAATATAGAAGAAAAAGATGTACTAAACATTAGACAACAACTGTGTTCTCCTCAAACTTGTACATTGCTGATCACTGACATATGGAAAACTTTGAATATTATTTCAAGGTTTATGGTCTGAGTTTGACTATTCTAAAGTTAGACATATATTTTCTGATTTCTATGATTTAATAAGTGTCATAGAGTGTTTTCATGACTTTATGATATTCATACAAAAACAATCCTTAAAACTTTTCCAAATAAAGCAGTTTCATTTGTTTACAAGTTTACTGTAATGGTTTTTAAGTGTTTAATTTTATCACTAGAATTTATAAAGATGAGAAAATTATTAAGTCTTTTTAGTTCCATTATCCCAGATAATGGCATGTCCTATCAATTTCTGAAAGCTCTTTCTTTTAATTTCTGTTTCAGTCGCTGGCCATGTATCTGCCTATCTTGTAATTGCTGGTTTATATATTTTTGCTGTTGAGTAACTACTGTCAGCAAACAGCAGTGTTGTATTGTTGTCACCCCAAACACAGCAGCAAGATGTACTATGAGCAGTTTTCATGAACAACAGAGGAGATGAGCACGTTCTGATGTTAAAGGAATTGTAAGATGGGTAATTAATTATTTGCACATAATTATTTGCACATAATTATTTGCACATAATTATTTGCACATAATTATTGTTATACTATATACTGTTTTTTAGTTTAGGCTTTTAGCCCAGAGAATGTGGAGCTTTTCTGGGACACACTTTCAGTCTTGATCAAGTCAATGTCAAAAGCTTCAAAAAGTTGATATTTCATGCCAGGTACCTTCACTCACTGCAGATGGAGCAGTAAAAGTTAGTGACAGCTCTTTTACATTGCCCTGCTTGTTTTGAGTATGGGGGTTTGAAATTAGCCAAATATGAATGCAGGAAATTGGGACAGGACTGTTTTTGTGAGTATGTGAGAATGAATCATATTCTGGACCGGATCAGGAAAAGCAGCTACCAGAATTTCCTCCACCCTCACCTTTAAAAGCAGTGCCCACTTTGCAGAGGCACATCACTGCTGTAGGGTTGGTGGCAGTAGTCCTACAGCTGTCAGTAGACATGACAGAGGATGGAGGCCCTGTAGCAACTGACAGTGATGGGAATTTTTTTCTCTAACTGCAGTGTGATTCTGGAATGAAATTCTGGTCCTATATACAGTCTGTCTATATCTGGTTTTGCTTGGTTCTCCCTGCAGCCTGCAGGAAGTTATAAGCTTCTCTAGAGAGTGATTCATTCCATCCAAAGGCAAGGGTGAAGATGTGGAGGGTGATTCACCTAAACTAATTCCTTCCATACTCTGGAGAAGAATGAAAAACCTGACTAATTTAGACAAGTCAAATAACCAGAACTCTAATAAATACCTTAAACAGGATCTTCAAAATACCATGTTCAAAAAATCTTGACACGTCTAAATATAACAGACAAAAAATAAGTTTAAATTTAGTTTTAAGGCTAACCTTCAAATTTTCCTGAAATTTTCCAGATGAACAGGAGGAATGATGAAAATCGTTTTCCTTGTTAGGTCTTGGCTCCTATGTAAGGTGCTTCCTACAGTGCAGGCTGTTTTCTCTTCCAGTAACATTTTTAAAACCATCTGTATAAACAGGAGCTGTCAAGGGCAAAACTCCACTGGTGTCTACCAGAGAAGCTGGGCAGGCATATGCTGTATAATGCTGGGGGGATATAAATGCAAGCATTATCCCTCCTGCTGTCTGTGAAGCCAACAGGCCTCAGAATATAAATAATAAAAGAATAATAAAATAAAAATAATAAAAGATTAATGGAAGAGAATGATTGTTATCTCAGCACAACCTTTTTTAATGACAGACACAATGAGGGCTAGGGCTCATGTCTTCCTCAATACAAAGTCTACAAACACTGCTTTAATACCTTTATATATATTTCTATATATTTCTTTCTCACACAGAAAAAATATTACAGAATATATTGCTAGATTTTTATGAAATGGACCAATGCATATAAAATATTTTTGAGGTGTCATATGTTTTAGAAATAATGTGAGTCTGGCTACATAGATTTATAGATCCCTAAGGTAGTTTGTGGTAATTATTTGCCTCTGATCCACAGCAGAATATTTAAGGATCTGCAAATCCTGAGAAACTAATTGGGTAGTGAACTGTTTGTCTTGAAGCTTAAAAACAGTAAAAAGACAATCCTTGGCACTAATTGGAGTTGGTATTAAATTAGATCAAGGAAATGCAGCATCAAAATCACTGTGTACAAAATAGCTAGAAGAAGTATTTTGCTATTTTAAATCAAACTAAGCAGTGTTATCAGTGGAATCTATTAATCTCAATTTTATTATGTCAGCCTACCTGACTTCCTGAACTTGTTTTTGTCATTATACTTTATTTTTTTTTAACTTATCAGTCTATTCTTTCTAAATTTAGGGAATTTCTGTCAACCAGTGGAGCAATACCACATTCTTTCTATAATGAAGAAATAACTATGTCTCTGTACAAGGTACAAAAGGGTATGACTGGTGTGTAAATTAACCAGCAAGTAGGCCACAGTCTAATCCATTTATTCATTCAAGTACCATTGACTTCTGGACTTGCTTTCATCATAAACAATTGCTGCTGTCTTAGAAAATTAAAATAACAAATCTTTTTGCTTTATAGCATTGTTCAGTAAATCCAAAGCCTCTTTCATAGCTGAGGGATGATTTCATTTGCTTTAAGGAATCTCTTCCCAGCAGAATTTACTATGTGTATGTGTGCATACATATTTAAGCTGCTTTGTTACAGGATTTCTCTAATGTCTCTGTGGTAACTACTCCTTTAGTGCAATGCATGTTTGGGTACAGCACTGTGGCCAGAACAGAAGATCAAGAAAGCATTGTGCATATCTGATAACTGTGAATTTATGGAAAAGGTCTCTCAGTATGCTTTTTAAAAGCTTGTTGAACAAATGAATGCTCACCTGCACTCAGTAAATTGTATCTGTGTAATAGTGAAATTTAAAATTTTCCACAGTTATCAGGTAAAGAAATGGGTTTAGAACTGAAAAACTATGAGCAAAATTTTTGTCATATCAAGCAACAGTTCCTGGAAGGAATCTCTATACCTGAACTCAAACATGGAAATGGAGTAATGTTAACAGAATTCTGAGCAGGTTGGTTTCCTTTAGTTATTAGTTTTCCTTTTGATACACTGTGATCATCTACAGTAATAAAATCCTGAAAAGAGCTAATAGAGTAAGGTCATTACTGCCATTACTGATGACAGGATTTAGGATGGTACATTTGAGCATCAATATGTCTCCCTGTTGTTAATTATTTAAAGCTATAGTCTCTGTGATGGTCAGTCCATGGATGTGGAACTATAACATGCAGTACTGAGCTATTTCATTGAAAACCATTTTATTCCTTGCCTTGTTATGCCTCCTACTGATGTTATAAAGCTAGTCCTTGCCATCTGAAAAGAAACAATTTTATTAGTGGTGGAACTGCCAAGAACATTACAGGGATCCCTGGAATTCTGTCAAAGAATTGTCAATTTGATCAATACTGTGGAAGTTGAAAGCTCTATGAAAATAAGGCAAAGCAGGAAAAAGCATACTTGCAACATGAAAAGAAAAAAACTGAAGTTTCAAGAACAGTTCTCTTGAGATAAGTGTCTTCAAATGTGCAAATTTACGGTTTAGATTCAGCAGTCAAAATGCAGTGTATGTGTAAGTTAGATGAAATTAGATAAATTTCTATGCACTTTCACAAGCCTCCTAATACCCTACTCCCAGAGGAGTAAATTCAAATTCCACATGTCAATCTACTACTAACACCATTGTCACAATTTATCAGTTTACACTCATACTTTTAAACAAGTTTTAAAAAAAGACAAAAGCAAATATTATAAAGGGAAATATTATAAAGAAAATCAAAGGAACCAGATCAGACTACACAGATTCCAGATTCTGTGAGATGATCTTGCCAATAGTAATTTTGTTCTAAATTAACCCAAACAGATTATTGACCAATATTCAGCATAGGATCAGAGAAGTAATTGGGCCAGAAGTAGGTATAGCTCTATTTAACTAGAATATAATTCATCATAGTTGAGTTATACACAGGGGACACCAATTTAAACCTGTGATGATTTATAAACTGCATATTTACAATGAAATCTGAAAACTCTTTAAAAAATAAATGGCATTCATTAAGTGTTTTTTTTTTTTTTAATGTTCTATTACTTCAGATTAATGCAGATAAAAATAATCTAGTTGGTATTCTAGATAGATCAACAAAACTAGAAAAAGTTCCTCACCAAAAGGCCAAATATGAATAGAAAATATTTAAAGGATTTCAGAGACTTGTTCTCTGTCAAGAAACATTTTTGTTTGTTTTCTTGAACCATTCTGGATGAGAAAGAAAATTTCACAGATATTAAAAGCAATGAGATGCTACCTAGCAGAAGGGAAATATGTCTATTCTTATGACAATAGTATAAATAAAATTCCTTAATAATAATCTTGTTCATCCAAAGGGTTAAAAATGCATATTATATAGAGGGTGTACAATGTTCAGTTTTAAAATTAGCAATCTGTATTAAGGATTTTCTCCTGTGTGATTCAATGTTGAGCTTGTCAAAGGCTGTTATGTTCATTGGCTGGGCTGTTATTCATGTGCCATGTCCCAATACATAGCATTTACAGAACCAAGACCTGTGTTATAACTCACCTCACTCTAGCATCATATGGAGAACAAAATATGAAATAGTGCTAGCTGGACCTTTCTGGACACCTTTGTAAAAAATCTTTGTCATAGGATCTCTTCTAAGGAGAGAAACAGGCACAGAGATAGATAGATAGATAGATAGATAGATAGATAGATAGATAGATAGATAGATGGATAGATAGATAGATTAGATAAATACACATATGCATGATGACATTTTCACATCACTTCTCTTGCTGCTCAGTACAAGATATAATTATTTCCCCCAAGATGGAAGGGGAAGAAAATGTCTCCCTAGGTGTGCTTTAGGTAGGAAATGCTTCTCCCACCATCATGTGGGCCAGAAAAGTGAGCTCGCATTCGCCTGGCATAGGGTTCATTAAAAACCTTTTACTGCCTTATCTTTTGAGAACAGCTGGCTGGTAAAAGTTGCATATTGAATTTATTGAGCTCCTTCATATTTCAAAACATGTTTATATCTATCAGTGAGCAATTTGGATAACATCCCTCTTATATTTTATACCAACGGTATTAACTACAATTCATGTCGTTTGTTTGCTATTAAAAGTAACAGATGGTACACTAAACTGTTTTTTCTACAGCATAAAGAATCTACCCAGTTGACATCAAAACGTGTTTCTGCTCTGAAAAATGGCTTTCATAAAACACACTTTTTGGAATTCACATTTTTCACTTCTTGATGAGTCTTGAATGAATTAAACTTTTTTATAACTTATATGTTGGATTTTGTAACTTCCTGCAAGTTTGGGTTGTTTGTAAGAAAAAACCTGGTTTTAATGATATCAAAATCCTTAAAAGAAAAAGGATTTGCAATGAGGATGTATGTACCAACTTTTTCATACTATACAGTCAGGAAGAGTTTCTAGCTCAGTCCCCAGACCTAAAGGCACACCAAAATAAAAATATGCAAACCAGAATATGACTAGATTTCCTCTTAGACCAGCCACCTAAACTCTAGAAGTATTTTTGACAGCTTAATGAGGCCTACAGCAGCCCACAGCTGGAATTGCTGTCACACTGTCTGTCACTCCTCAGAAAGTACTGTGGGCTGCTGCTGTTTGCTTTGGAGGTATCTAATACCTGGGCAGATCATGGATCTGTGACTAATCTGGCAGGTGTGGTTTCCCTGTGCCAAAATAATACAGATTATTATGAAAAACTCTTGCTTCTCATTGCTACCTATGTCAGGATTATTTTCTAAATTTTGTGTTTTGATTGGGCAGCTTTGATTAATCTCTTATTGCAAAGTAGCAGGAGTTGCTGAGAGATGCCATCCTACAGCTCTTTCTGTTTTCCTAACTCATTTTCTCAAATAAAATGGTGATATGTGTGCATCTTGCATCAACTTAGCTGGATGGTTTACATTCCAAAAAACCATTACAATTATGAATAGTTGTAATGCAGAAAAAAATTGGTATATTTTGATTAGAAAATCAGTCAATAATTACATGATGGTATAGAGGTGGTGAGGACATAGAGATTCAATAGACAACATAACTTTATCTTTGTAAAACCTTATCTCTCAGTTTTCCTTGACTTGAACAAGAGGTATACTGAGGGGAGACTTTTTATTAAGGCTCTTAATTTTGTTTGTATTCTAACAAAGCAACATTAAGAAATTCCTTACTTCTCTGTGCTGGGATGTAACACTGCAGAATTTTTCCTAGTTAGTTTTTTTCTTTAAAGTTCTGAAATAAAAGCATAAGAGAGAGGATTAACAAGAATCCTGACCTGTACTTTAAGTCAGGAAACACTGAAAAAGTCCTGGAGTATTTGGTGTTTTACAAAGGATAACAGAGACACCTAATGGTAAAGTAAAGGAACTTATTTAAACACAATAATGGACAAAACACAACTTTCTGAGAAATTTGAAGTAATGTGAGTTAAGTTCCAAAGAAAATATTCCTTTTGATATTCTAGTCTGGATGTAATATAGGTGGACGCAGAAAGGATAGGAATTTATCCACTGGAAAATAGCTGGTGATAAATGTTTCCTGATGGTTAATTTCATTCGAAGTTCTCACTTCCAAGTAATAAATTCTAATTTTAAAATCTTTTTCTTGTCTTCTGTACAAATATCACTGCAATAATGCTTGATTAGTGGTGACAGAAATATGTTTTTGATTTATTTAAAAAGATAACACAACCAAAATATAGTGCTTTACCAGAACTTCAACTTCATTGAATAGGATTGATACAAGCCAAGACAGTCAAGAGATGTGAAGGAACGTTCTGACAGTTTTCTTAGAAACAAAAGTAAAAGGTTGAAAGGGAACCTCTGTCTCCTTGTAAAACTGTCGTGTAAATATAAATCAATTGACAACTGAAAATCAGGTTTCTCATGTCCATTAGGAGACAAAGATCAAATTCAAGTAAACACATCAGGTTCACAGATAAAGTAGGTATAGACAGTAACTGAAAGTCAACACAGTTGGCATACCTGCCTTGCTAAGGAAATGCATTTGGCTGACATCAAACACACCAAAATCACTGTGATACAATTGAGGTGAAATGTTGAAATTATGTGATTTCTGAGTACAATAAGGAGAATGTAAATAGGCAAAGACCTAAAGTGTACAATCTTTATAAAAATCCCATGGATTTTGCATAAAACATGCTGCACTTTGGCATTATAAAAGAGTGCATGGACTGTCTCCAGTGTGTTTAAGTTATTGGATTGCTCAAGAGAAGCAAGACACATGCTTAGCTGCTGCTGCTGCTTCCTCAGCAGCTTGCAATGCCTCTTCCTTACAATGAACTTCAAGTCTCCAGTTTGCCAAGATAAATTTTCTATCCAATTTATACAATGGCATTGAGTCCTATGGTGTTTATCACATGGAAACGCTTGCATGGACAGATCCTAAAACTTGTTTGGTTCAGGCACAGTAACCTGTGTGAAGTAAACACTCCTAAACCCAGAGGTGTCCATTGACTCAATCCTAACCTCATCCCTAACTTTAATCACAGCCATGCAACCTCTGCTGGACCAACACAAAGCTGGCTGTCCCTGCAGATTCTTGCCTTAAATACATCCTAGTGTCCATCCTACAAAATGCTATAGCTATAAACTACCAGATATCTGGAACAAAGAGATCAAAAAACCAAAACCTCTTTCTCATATATAACATATGGTGGAAAGAGATTGAACTAGGCATTACTTTACTCACAGGTGTGCAAAAAAGAATTACAGATTTCATCTAAAAAAGTGGTTTTTTTGTATGTGTGGATTGTTATATTCTTGATCCTCATCTTGTCTATACTCAAAATTAAATTCAGTAGATAATTGCTGACATGATGGAAAAGAGCCATTTCAAAATGACTTTTCTAACTACAGCTGAGATCTGCATTCAGTATAAATGGTATATGCACCCCTGAAGAAAATGTGAAATAGAAAGCAAAATCAAAAATTACAAAATAGCACATTAAGTTTTCCTTACCTGACAAAGCAAAATAGACATGTATATTCATGGGGGGAATGAGGGAGGAAAGACCTGAGGACAACTGACAGACATTAGCAAAGAATATTACCAACATTCAAAGTCTTAGCTGGCTGTTCCAGAATTCTTCCTCTCAACTTAATTGACTCTAAAGACCACATAGTGCATGAAGAGACTTTAAAATTCATGTTCTGAGGCAATTTCAAACCACTGCTGTGGTAAGCTGTAGTGCAGAGCACATGAAAACTTCCCAGAATAATATATATTGATGTAAATACAAAAATGAATATTGCATAGTATTTAAAGCTGCCATAGATAAAATTATATTCTAAATATTTAAATGAAGAGAAATTAATATTTTAGTTTTAGTTTTAATTAGAAATAGGGAATTTTTAGAAATATGATTATCCTTAAGTTATTCAATCAATAGCTGAATTATTACCTTGCTAAATAAGTAGGCTTTTTCCAGTTCCCCTTTGTCCTGAGGAGGAAAACAAAAAGATTAAAATCTCAGCCTTAAATTCTGTACTTTTGACCACTATGAAGGCTGACACAATATTTGTGAATAAAATTTGGAGAGCTTACCTGTTGGCAGAGAGGGTTTGGGGTCAATGAGGATATTCACATCCAATCGTCAGGTAAAGCAAAGGATGTTGTTTCTTTTCCACCATTAGAAATTATTCATAAAGCATTTTGCAGGTATGCCTGATCCATATGGAAGTAGTGCTGGCTTTGCCAGGACTTGCTCTGTGCAATCCTGTCAGTGTTCCTTTGTTGGGTGTCGCTACTGGAAGAGAGAATGAAGGCAAAACTGAGGAATACACCCAGCCTCCAAAGTGATAAATAATGAGGAGTGAAGTCAAAGCCCTGAACTTTATAAGAGCAAGATCCCAGATGTCCAAGGAGCTGGTGAATGAGATCCTCTGTGAAACTGCTCTAAGGACAAAGGGCTGGCAGCTCTTTAAGGCCACTTAGAGCACGAGAAGTCTGTGTTCTGGAGTGCAGGAAATGCAGCAAGGCAGGACTGAAAGTGCCATGGCTGGGCAAGGATCTGCTCCTCAAACTGAGCAGTAAGAAATGCACAGAGAGTGGAAGCAAAAAGACATGACCTGGGTAGAGTACACAGATATGTTTTGCAGGGATGGGGTTAGGAATTCTTGCATTTCTTTAACAGATATATTGTGATATATTGCTGAATTAGAAGAATTTTGATCAAGAGAGACCTCAAATACCTTTGAAATTAGCTCTTCTTGGAATAAGAACTTTTCCATCTGACTTTCAAAGTCAATTTCTATCCTGTACTTTTTTCTGAGATGTGAAATTTATTAAAATTAAGTGGAAAATATTAATTATCAAAACAGATGTTAGGAGGACAATAAATTGGCAGTAGAAGCTTGATGCAGCAGCCTCTGTGACCTTGCACAAGTGGAGTGGGTTATCCCTGTCTGCATGACAAGCACCCACCAAAGCTACTCTCTCACTCCCCTCTGCAACTGGACAGGAGAGAGAAAATATAATGAAGGGCTCATGAGCTGAGATAAGAACCATGAGAGAGATCACTCATCAAATACTGTCATGGGCAAAACAGGCTCAGATTAGAGATATTAACTGAATTTATTGCTAATAAAAAGAGAATAGGATAAGGAAAAGTAAAGTAAGACTCGAAAAACATTTTTCTTCCATCCCTCCCTCCTTCCCAAGATCTACCTCCTCTCCCAGTGATGCAGAGAGATGAGAATGCTCCTCAAGGAAAGGAGCTGTTGCCCGGCTTCACCAGGAGATTCCTTCCATGAGAGACAGTTCTTTGCGAGCTTTTGTGATGTGGGTCCATCTCATGGCCAACAGATCAACACAAATTGATGCACAGAGAGTCCGTCCCACAGTCCTTCCCTCGAACTGCAGCAGCATGGGCCACTCCTCCACAGCATGTCCCTCAAGGACGGGCTGCTCCAGTGGGGACTCCTTTCTCCATGGACATCCCATGGGTTCACAGCCTCCCCCAAGGCATCCACCTGCTCTGGTGTGGCTCTTCTCCACAGGCTGCAGTGGATCTCTGCATCCACATGGACTTCCATGAGCTGCAAGGACACAGCTGCTTTGTCATGGCCTTCACCACAGGCTGCAGAGGAGTTCTAGCTCCAGGGACAGGAGCTCCTCCTCTCCCTCCTTCTCCACCGACCTTGGTGTCTGCAGAGTTGTTTCTCCCACACATTCTCACCCTGCTCTTCTCTGGCTGCAATTACAACTGTGCAATACCTTTTTTTTTTCTTTATTAAATACGTTATCAACAGAGGTATTACCATAATTTCTAATTGGCCCAGCCTTGACCAACAGCAGGTTCACCTTTTGAGCAGCCAGGAATTGTCTCTGCTGGACATGAAGGAAGCTTCTAGCAGCTCCTTACAGAAGCCACCCCTGTAACCCTGCCACTGCCAAAACGTAGCCGTGAAAATCCAACACAAGAAGTTATCTTGCACATCTTATTTTCAGTTTCACTCTATATGAAGTAGAGAGAGGCAATCATCTCCTCTTCATAATGTGATCATGAGAGACAGTGACAGAAATACTCAAGAGTATTACCCCTCTCTACCAGCCTACTTGGGAAATAAGCAAAGTGGCTCCAAAACATGGTGGATCCCCCTGCTACAGGATCTCTTCAATATCCCTTTCTTAAGAGAAAAGGCTTGATCTGGAGTGTTTCCATGAATACAGTTACAAGACTCTGTTGACATTAAGGAAAATACTTGTGTTTTTTCATTAGGAAAAGATTATTAAGATAGTTCTTTCCATTGAACATTTCTGATCATTACTTGGCAGCCTAAATGGCTGTTTGGGCAGCATTAAATAAACTGTAGCTCCACCTGTACTTTACAAATGTGAATGTCTGTCTACAAAGGGTATGATTTTGAAAAATCGGTCGTCTCTTCCCCACTAGTTCATGTGCTGTCAGAGTAATGGCCATGACATTCTCAATATTGTCAACAGTAATGCTCCATTGACAAAAAGAAAAAAGAATGAGGGCACACACAGCCCCAGGTCTGATAATATCTGCCTTATTGCCCTTCATAACATGACATGTGATGTGTACAGCTGTGTGTTGCCCTTTCTATGAACAAATGCTTTGAGGGAGCTTACATAATCTTCTGCATGACTGGGTAGGCACCACTAAAGCAGCTTCCTTATTCTTACCTGTCAGTCAAACCATCTGAAATTTGATTTAGATTAACTCTGTCAGTGAAATTATACTTTGCTATTGTAAAACATGAAAAAAAAAAACCCAAACGAACAACTACAGAGGAAAAAAAAACCAGCAACACACAAAACAAAGCAAAAAGTTAGATCTTAATTCTATTATAATGTTTTCACTCCCAGTTTCAGTGTCTCAGGAAGAGATACTCACCTAACAAAGCAACTGCAAGTTTCATAGTCTTGATATGTTCCTGCTTGACTCCATTTTAATTGTCTATGGTGTTTTTGCAAACTTTCAGCATCTCAAACCAAAGAAAATATAAAAGTGTATGCTGGTTTGGGGTAGTCTGATTTTTCAAATGTGTAGGGACTGAAAAAAGGAATGGCTTCTTCTTAATTGTTTTTTACTTTGTACAGCATGGTGGGTTGAAATCTAAGCAGCTGAATGTAACTGAATCAGTTTTCAGAACTGAGCAGCGTTTTTACCAGGGCTTGTAGATGATTTTGTCATCATTGCAGAAATCAGTAGCACACTTTTGGTGCTGCTTATGGCATCTGGGGAGAGCTGTCAAGCACTAGGAGCCAAACACCAGCAGAGGGTGCCAATTACTTCCACAAGCAGGAAAATATACTTGTCAGGTAATCTCTGGAATAATTTTTTCAGGTAAATGCTGCATTATTTACTATGAGTGGATGTGTTCAGAGCACACATTATGAGTGGATTGCATTGGGCATTATAGTGACCATCAAAAGCCTTCGTGTGACCCCTGTCATTAACACAAAGCCATGTGAGCCAGAGCATGCAGCACACAGCTCTGTGATCAGGGCAGTGCAGCAAATGCCTCTGGGTGCAATTGCTGAGACAAGATGAGGTGTATGCTTTGCATGACTGCCTAACCAGAGCTGTTTTAAAACATATGTAGCTCCACAGCCAGAAAATCTGCAGGCAAACAGGTGAATAACAAGATGTAAATATTCAAGGATGTGCTGTGGAGTGGTTTACTTGCAGAGCAGGCAGTAAACACACAGAGTAGCATTTTAACTGTGATATGAGGAAAATTTGGTTATCTTTGCATGCACTGACCTCTGCATGGATGAAATGTAAGAGTGTGATGGCACAGGAGGTCTTGTTAAAGAGTGATGAACTTGATAATGATCTTCCCTAGCTCTTTCCTCTCTGCCACCATCACCTCTTTATCCCTCCTGCAAATGCTCCCGTTATAAACAGCCTTAATGCTTCTCTGAGCCCCTAAGTAATCCACTAGCAAGAAAGGGAGAGAAAGTCAGACAGGATTGTGGGTAATCATACTGAAAGAACAATTATGGATTATGAGCATTTTAAAGTGCTAGCAATCAGAGTTTTACAATATTAAACCAGACTGTGTTCCAGCAATTTGGATCTTTGTTCGTTTTGTTTACAAAAGACTTACTCTGGGCTGAATGAAGATGCAATATTTGAGCAGAATAAAAAACAGAGTGGTGGTCCTATTTTAAAAAACAGAGTGGTGGTCCTATTTTGTTTCTTTTTCCTTTTTTTTTTTTTTTTTTCGGGGAGAAGGGGGGGTTAGGGAATTGACCAAGCTAGCTGCCAGATGCCCACCTAGCTTTTCTCTTTCTCTCTCCTTCTCCATCTACTCAACAAGACAAGTAGAAAATAAATTGTAAAATCATAATAAAGGGCAGCTACACTGCTTATTGATTAATGTTACTGGTAAAACTGACTTACCTTGGGGAAGATTAATTTATTTCCAGTTAATTATAGAATATGACAATGAGAAATCAAGACAAAAACTAAAACACCTTCTTCCCATCCCTGCTCCCTGCCAGCATCAACTTCACTCATTCACTCCTTACTCCAAACTTCCTCCCCCACAGTGGTGCAGGGTGATGGGAAATGGGGGTTATAGTTAATCCATAACAGCTCCTCTCTTCTGCTCCTTCTCCTCATGCTGTTCCCCTCCTTCAGCAGGGGTCTTTCCAGTAGCTGCATCTTCCTTCAAGGCATGTGCATCCTCTCCAGTGTGGTATCATCCCCAGTGAGAATATCTGCTTCCTCATGGTGCTGTCTGGGGGCTGCAGAGAAATCTCTTCTCCAGTGCCGGGAGCACCCTCTCCCTCCTTCTTCTCTCACCTTGGTATTTGCAGGACTGTTTCTCACACATTTTTCTCACTCCTCTCTCTCAAGTGCTTGCAGCATTATTTACCCTTTCCCAAACACAGGTTCTCAGAGGCACCCCACCCATGGCTGAGGTGTTCCACGGTGTCCTGGAGGTGGGTGGGTGGGAACAGAATGTGTTCCACGTGGGAGGCATCCCTGGCACCTCTGCCCAGCCGGGACAGTGCCTGGGCACCTGTACCCACTACAAGGGCTAAGGGGTAAACTACAGCATTTGAGATGAAGGGAGAAATGGAGGAACCACGGGAGGAGGAGGAGGAGGCATCTATTGAGTTAACCAAGAGGCTGAGGTTTCATGGCTGAAAGAGGGAGCTGCAGGCAGTACAGCAGGACACTTGGGTCAAGCAGGACACCAGACTTGTAGTGCTGTAGCCAGAGCTCTGGAACAGAGTTTGCTAAAGGAGAGAGGCTTGGCCAGCAAATAAAAACACTTTATAGGCAAAATAATGAATAATAAACTTATTTCATTTTCTCTGAGGGATTCTTTTCCAAAAAGAAATATCAGCTTAGGAGGAGGATAAAGCAAGAACAAGTAGAAATGAATTTAAATCAAAACCTCACAATATCCTGTGGCATCCTATCCTTGAAGAAATTTACTAGTTAGTTTTACAGTTTCGCCATGAGATACTTTAGTGTTTTACCTGAAAGCACATAAATTAATTTATGTGCCCACTCATATCCCATGCCAAGCCACTGTCTGACCCAAGATAATGTTATTGACATCTTCTCCACTTTCCAGCAATTTAGTTTCTTCCTAGGCTACAATGATAAATCAATTAATTGTCTAGTGATTTGGTTTTAGAAAGGTTAAGAGCTGCAAGAAGCCAAATGTGTCTGTGATAAGTAGGAAAAGTCATTCTTGGCTACTGGGATTGTTACTGAATAGCTTTGACAGTAATCAAAACACAGCAGGGTATGATGTTCAGTGCTGCCCACTACAGTGAACCATCTAAGATATCACTATTTTTAACTGTGAAATTTGCCCTATATTTTAAATGTGGAAGGACATCTTACTGGATTAAAGTTAAGGCACAGTCCTCTGCTGGATCTAGGTCAAAATGAGGATTGGAGGGCGCTTGCCATAACTAATGTGCTTGTGCCACCTGCCCCTCGGCCTCCAGCTCACAAAAGGTAATGGGTGCTCCCATGCAGCTGTTCAGAGCTCAGAGCTGCTCAGAGCTGACCAAGCACCAAGCAGACAAAGGAAATATATCAGAAAACAATTGTCTGTGTGCAGGGAAATGTTAACTCATGTCTTTCCAAAGTGTGGTAAGTGCCCATTAGTGAGGAAGTCAAGGAGTCAGTTTTTCACTGCACTTGTTGTGTGCAGACTCTGTAATGTGGCCCAGCCCTTATTTTCTCCTATTTCCCTGTCAGATATGAAGTTCATGTGCTTAGGAATGTTATCAGGAAAAATATAGGAAGCAATATTTGAAAAAGCAGTGACTGACTTGGCTGTATATGAACCTTCATATTCACTAAGTGTAGGATTTCAGAATCTGCACATTTTACAACTGAAATGGTGACTGTTTTTATGTGTTTCTTTCTTTTTCTATTATACATTAAAATTATTAATTTTCAGATGTTCTTCATTGTCTTTATTATGATGTAAATTTGTTTAGGCTACTAGGAATGTGGCAGAATGAATCAGGCAGATTTTTGGCAGAAAATTGCCTGTCTGGCTTTGTATGGCATTCCCAAGGCACTGTGTAGGTTCATTCACATCACACAGAGTCTTTTCTTTGAGGCAAGGAGGTCACATGAGAAACTTGAGGGAAATTCCAAAATTATCTTTGATGTCAGTGGGGTATATAAGAGTTCATGAAGATCTTTTGGGGAATGGAAAGTGATTTTAGGTATATCACCCCTGACTTCTGACCTGACAAGACTTCAAAATTATGTATGCAGGGGTTCAGACCGATTTCAAGAGATTGTCAGATCAGTCGTGGGTGGGATTACACATGGAAAAGCATGAAATCCTCCAGTGTTAATGAAATTCCTTTGGTGTTTATGGAAAATACGGATATTGGTGAATGGCAGTATCTGACCATTAATTCTTCTCTTGTTTTCTATTTCTGATGCCATTTTAATATAAATAGTACAACTTAGTAGGCCATCAGGAGAGGCAATATGGGTCTTTTTCCTCTTTGTACATATTTACATTATGTTATTCCTTAAGTGCTGTGTCAGGCAGAGCCACTTGAAAGTGAGATTGATCCTTGCCATCTGTGACTACTGATCCTGGTCAAATAAAGAAGAGAAAAGAAACTGCAAGGAATGTTGGGAAGAGCTAGAGGAAAGGCAGTTTTAACAGCACTATTGCTAGAGTGCTGAGAGGAGAAGGGAGATGTCAATTTTGATGAAGAAGGAAGAACTTCTCAGAACTCACTTTCTAAACTGTGCAGAATTTGCTGCAGCAGAGAAGGTTACTGAATGACTCAAATCAAGCCTGGAAGAAGCAAGATACTCTTGCAAAGACATATGAGAGAATGGGTGAGTTGGGTATAAACTCTTCTATCCACATTGTGATTGCCCAAGTCACTTTGTTTTGTTTTGTTTTGTTTTCAGTTAAAATCTGCTATCTTGAATTATAGTCTAATGAGTCTGTGCTTTTAAAACTTATTCTTTATTGGGAGGCCTCTGTATAAGTTGATCTGGACACAAGAACTTCAGAGAGGTCTCACCAGCTCAAAAGTCCACCACAGGCTGTTAGAACAATTGTTGTTTATGATTTTTCCCTCTTTGTATCTGAACTTTGCCTGTGTTTTGTCTATGTAGGTTTCATATCCACTTTCTTCTTTCATTAAAATGGCCATAAAATTGCTCCTGATTATATTGCATATCAACTGTCAATTACTTTGTCAGCATACATCCTGTTGATATCATGGATTACAGTGAGATGTTTTCATCTACTTTTTTCTTATGCAGCACTTGAAACTTAACTGATATTTATGGCAAGTTGCAAAAAATTTCTGGTACACTAGCATTTGTGTGTTTATCTGTTAACTTGTCTGAAAACTCAGGAAGAGAGTGTTCTGTATATGACATTTACTTCCTTGTGATTAAGATATTCCTTTATAAATAAATAAATAAATAAATAATGTAAATTTTGAAGACATGCAGTAATTCTGTTGTGCAAACCAGACATAATTTTCCAATAACCTGAATTTATGTGATCTCAGCCACAAGTGACAAGAGGATGAAGATTATCATATTTAATTACTGTTCCTCTCCAGGTATTTAGGTAGTTCTGAAAAAAAAAAAAAAATTCAGAATTAAAGAATTAAATCTATCTGAAGGTACTTAATCAAAAGCTTGCATAAATAAAAAATAGGCGTAAAGATTAAACGTTAAATCTTATTTTTTGTTAATGTTTTATTATTTATTTCAAAGCAAAGCAATAAAATACAGCCACAAAAATTGCAATTACATCTAGAAATAAGTTAGAAAGATTGCAGAGTTTTTGTTTTATATAAAAGTAACTGCAATTATTCAAAGGCCTTGATTTCAAAAAAGGATAATATAAAGTTTCAAACTCCAGAGATGCATTTTAGGCCAAATGCAAAAAATGTAGCACAAAATGTAAATATATTTATGTAATGTGCTCATAAATGATTCAGTGTTTAGACACCAATCTAATTTTGTTTAAACTGTACCACTTTATTGTAGGCTACAAAATTTTGATGTTTGAATTAAATTAATGGGCAATATAGCTTCTGGGTGAGTATACTGTTTTCTTAGTTTTGGTCTCTGTTGTTTTTATTGTGGGGCAAAGCTTAGTTTTTGAGGAAAGAAAAAGTGAAAAGGAATAGAGAAGGGTCTTCCCAAATAATTTTCTGCTTCTGAATCTCTCTTTATATGACAATCTATTATTATGATGGTAATTGCCACTTAAAGCAGATGTCCTAGCACATCTCTTTGGTCTTTTTCATATACTTAGCATTTTTGGGGTGTAGGGGGCAGGGAATATTAACCTTTAGCAAGCTGTACTGGAGATCTTGACAGACTGGATCGATGAGCTGAGGACAATGGCGTGAGGCTCAATAAGGTTAAAGGTTCTGTCCTGCTTTTGGGTCACCACCACCCCCTGCAACACTACAGGTTGGGCAGGAATGACTGGAAAACTGCCCAGTGGAAAGAGACCTGAAGGTGTTGGTTGGCAGCCTCCTGAAGGTGATCCAGCAGTGTACCCAGCTGGCCAACAAGGCCAAAGGCATCCTGGCCTGTATAGGAATAGTGTGGCCAGCAGGACCAGGGCAGTGATTGTGCCCCAGTCCTCTGAACTGGTGCCATCACACCTTGAGTGCTCTCATAAATTCAGGACCCCTCACTTCAAAAAGAACATTGAGGCACTGGAGCAAGTCCAGAGAAGAGCACCAGAGCTGGTGAAGTGTCTAGAAAGCATGAATTAGAAGGAGCTGCTGAGGGAGATTGATTCTGAGAAAATAAACTTCTTCAAGTACTGTCCAAACAGATGGGATACTAACAAAAATAAATGATGAAGTATTAGTTCAACTGATGCAGTGCCTCTCTGTGGGTAAGTATGATCTGCTGCTTGTTTGCCTATATACCCATCTCAGTGCTGCCCAAGATTTTAAAGGGACACATTTGCAAATCTGCACTATTGTACATATATAGCGTGCCAGATTGTCCCTGAGAGAAAACAGTGCCAAAACAAAGGAAGCCAAATGCCTGGATTCATATCTTTCCCAGCATAATAGAAAATTTCCACTTTTAGAAAGAGAAGCTTTCTCATTTTTTAATAGAAAAAATATGCTTCAATGAAAATATATGGAAAGTTTCCCATCCCTAGAAAAACAATGGACTTCAATAAACAGAAACAACTTCCAGGGAACAAACTCTCAAATTAACGAGAAAGAAACTCAGCACGAAACCCCCAATCACCTATTCTAAAATAGGTGTTAGGTTTTGCTTGTTTTGAGTTACAGGGGAGGGTTTTGGGTTCTGGTATTGGGGTCTATTATTGCTATAAAATAAAAGCCTCTAGATTCTTAAAATTAATTAAGATGTGAGCAAAATTAAGTGACCAATATATGATCAAAAGAAAAATCCCAGTAAGATGCAGCCTGAGCCACTAGATGTCACTGACTTTTTTATGCTTAGAAGGGGAAAAAGAAACAAAAAATTAAACTTATATAATTTTTGAGACAGAACAAACAGCCAAAGGAGTAGCCAACAGAAGGATCATAACACATGGCTGATCACAAGTGGCAGATCGTGAATGACACAATCTTGTGCATATGTGAGCCACCCTTAATGGCCATCTGGGTTAAAAGTTCCTGTACAGAGCTATTTTCTGACCTTCAGCATAGTAGTAAAATTCTTGAAACTATGCAGCCTTCAAGGAAAAGCCAATTATAGTAGGTTCTCTGCAGCTGGGCTGTCAGAATATGGGCAATAAATTTTGAAGTGGGTAAAAACTTGGTAGTGAGAAGGGGCCCTGTGTGTCTACTTCTCCAGTCATGCACAACAGGAGAGTGAAGGTCAGGGTTATTGGGGGATGATTCTATTAGCTAATCATATTTGAGTTTTTCTGCTTGATATGGTCGTATTCCCTTTATCTCTTTTCACAAATCCTGTCTGATTGAACATACTTGTCCTTGGGAAGAACTGATGATTTCTGAGCAACCAAATTAAGAGATACAGATACCTTCCTATACTGAATCACAAGTAATTTTGTGCATGATTTTCCAACTATTAATTAAATGTGATAGAGGTGAGCCATAATGATTTTTGTGCCTTACAAGATGCACCAACATGAATATCTGGTAAAGATATACTTGTTCTGGAAAAAAGAAAAAAAGAATGGTGGATAGTGGAGGAACATGTTTGAGAGTCTTATTTTGTGCAAAGGAACACTGCTGGAATGAGAGCAATTGGGTGTAATAGACCTCAGGAACCACTGGAGCATTGAGGTTGAAATCCCCAGTAAAAATTTGGCACAATATAGTGAATTCTAACTAAACTTTAGATGAAAGAGGATATGTTTATAAAAGTAGAGCAACAGTGCCATTAGCTGTCACATCCTGAGGTGTCTCCTTAGACCTGAGATCACCTCTGGTGGACATGCAGGTGGTTTGGAACCCAGCTCTTTCCAATGCCCGCCGATGAGAGACTGCAGGAGGCTGTTCTTAGAGGTTTTCATGGTTGTTTATTGTTGCTTATCTCAGGAATGTTTTGTCCAGCCAACAGCAGTCTGCTCGCCAGACGTCCAGGGCAGAATCTGCCTGGCAGAGGCAGGACTTATCTTTTATAGTCTAAACTACGTACTAGGTATTTACAAATGACCCCCAATACAATACAATCTTGTTACATGGTCCAGATCTGTTCTTGTCCAATCTAAAAGTGCCAGCGTGTCACCCAGCATGGATGACACGGAGAAGAAGGAGGAAGAATATCCACACCCCCAATTCTCCATGTTGGCCACGTGTCCCTTATCACAAACATTTTAGAAATCTGCTAATTCTACATTCTAACAGTCTAATTTACACTCCATTTACTTTTGTGGCTTGCATTTCTTCTCTCAATGTTGGTAAATTGTTCCAAGGAGCTAAATCCAGCCCCCGAGACACTTGGGTCTCATTCAAGGGTCTTTGGGGACCCTGCCAGGGGGGTCTTAAACCCTCCAAGGAAGCTAGAGGAATACTCTGGACTCCCACAATTAGCTCCCTGTTATGATTAGAAAACACCTGAAGTGTCCCTTACATGTTGAAACTTGGTTTATTTCTATTTTGTCTTTTCAATTGTTTTTTTTTAAATTTGATATCACTGAGTTCTTGGCAGATGACTATTATTAAAGTGTCTTGACTCTTTTTCAGTTTTATTAGCTAATTAAATTTCCTTTTTAATGGAAATCATTATCGTTTTCTTCTAAACTATATGGCATTTTGTGTCATAAAAAATGTAATTTAGTGTTTGGTGGTCCATTGGATATTCTTGTTGCTGTTTTCTTCAACATGAAGAAATTCCTGTTCCCTTAATCCTGCTAATTTTCAGGTTTTGACTCTTAAGGATCCATATTTTCTATGTTTTGGAATATGACTTTCTTCCCCCAATAAAAGGACATCACTCTGGAATTTGTAAGAAAAATATTTTATTGCACTCTAGAATAACATTCCTGCCTTCCTTTTCACTGTAAAGCTGTCTCATGGCTCAGAAGTGGTTCTCCAATATTTCTGAAATCTATAGGGTCAGCTGTGGCCTGAACTCTGGAAGTCACAGAAAATCTTCTTATGTTTTCAAAAGCACTTATGTTTTTGCTTACTTTTTTTTCTTTTTTTTTTTTCCTTCTTTGGTGTGTAAAGTGTTGTTTCTTTAATTCCATATGTAAGCTTGGTTTAATTAATTTTAAGGGCCTGCTTGTTTTGTGAAACCATCTCAAGAAAAGAGTATGCTGCTCAACAGTATTATTTTTTCTTAATGTACATGTTGGAGAGGGCATTTAAAACACATTTAGTGGTCAAGTGTCTACCATCATGTGAAAGTTTCAATCTATTAAATATTCTTAATATATTGATGTGCAACTGCAAAACACGGGTTGAAGAGAATGTTCTGCTACAGCATTCACTATAGTCATGTTTTCTGTGTGATTAAGTCCCCTTAACAGAATGGGAATTTGCATAAGTGAGATTTTAGTTAAGATATAAGAAGTATCATGCAGAAAATGTTTTATTATTAAAAAAATAGCTGTCTAACTTCAGACTGTTAACATTTTATATTTGTATTGCAATACTGTAAAAGTTTCTGAATGAAAAGAGAAAATCTCAGCAAGCATTATTATCTCATCTGCAGGTTCTATCCATCTAGCTAGAGATGAAACCTCTTGTAAATTAGGTTGCCTGCAATGCTTCCCTACTTCTATCCCAGCTTGAGCTGCCTGTGTACTCAGAGCTGTATGGAGCATTTCACTGGTAATTCCACAAGAGCTCTGTGCATGGCTGTGCTTCTTCCCTATTCCTACTCTGAATATTCTGTTTGTTTTCTTTCCTTTTTCTCTCCCTCTGAGCTGACCAAAGGAAATGTTCTTTGTGATTTCAGTCATTCAGAACCAAATGACAATAGCTTTGTAGTTGTCTTTTGTAGATCTGTTTTCCTGAGTTCAATCTTGAAGTCTTTGAAGACCACCTCTGACAGTATGAAACTTTTCATAAGGGAAAGTTTTTGTTCTTTTATGTTACTGTTGCTCTTTGTGCTCCCAGCATTTTAATTAGAGTCTGATTATTACCTCTTTTCCTGTTGTTCCCCAAAATGAAATCTATGGGAGCAAAAAATAATTGGAAACATGATACATCTAAAAAGGAACTGAAGCCTAAGCTGAGATTTTTGCTTATTTTTCTCTGTAGACTCTTAAATCTGATAGCACCTTCAGACATTAGCATCTGACTAGACTGAATACTCCTGACCTTTAAAGACATCATAAATACCCATTTAACATTATAGGCCATAAAAATCTGAACAATTCTCAAGTAAACTCTCTGTGTGTCAAAACTGAGTGTGATGGCTTCACTCATTTGCTCAGATTTATTCTAAAATATAATTTCCATTTCAACTTCAGACTTAGAGACATGTATTACTTATTATGAGAAAATATTGAAAACAATTTCTTGGAAGAGGAAAGACACCTACCATTGAAGTGAGTATGAAATGAGTTGGATATTGTGACCTTGAATAAGCCTTCAGCAGTTGTTAGACTGTGTTTTCTTTAATTTCTTGCAGCATGCAGCTAACTTTTTCTTTTTTCAATGAGTGGTAGGTAAACATCTGTATGGCAACATTAATGAACCTTGTCATATAGCTGTCTAAAGTCCCATTGCACTTCTGCCATTTATAAAAAAGTTTCTCTCATGATCAAAACGGGAGCCACTGTTTTTAGCTATAAATTAGGAGATAAATTGCAGATTAGCAATGTCAGTTTGGGAAAGATATGTTTTATTGCCATCGCACCAAAATAAATTAACATTTTGCACAGTCTTTAATTAACACAATTGTTTTTAAATGTTGGAAGTTAGAATTAATTATGGTGGCTATAAAGTGCCATTTTTCTGCCACAGATATAGTATAAAGTTTAGAAATTGAGAGTTTGTATGCTGACCTTTTTTTTCCCCAGGGCACAATAAAACATTATTTTGAGTCAGACTCCTTCCAGCTTCATGTCAGAATGACATAGACAATAAGTTTTGTTTGTTTATTTCCTTCTTAGCCTAATTTGGTGTGTAAATTGCCATCATTTATGTTTGTGCTGCTTTCAGCTACAACATTTCAGTGTTAAGTTTGTTATCATTGTTGAATTTTAGTGCTTTTGATAAGACAAAAAGAATTAGAGAAGAGACAGAGGAAATGAAATTGTCCATATAACTCATGGTAATTTGGGACCTTATTAAACTGCATTCCAATGACCCCTTAGTACTTTCTGAAGACGAGTAAAGCATATGGAAGAGATTTCTTCAAACCACTCTGAATTATGCCAGCTCTTAACATGTTTCTTATCTTCATGCTTCCATTGAAGACCATAGTATTTGGCCTATAGACTCCCACTGAAAACAGGTAGAAAGGTACTACAAGCTAAAAGATCTGGTTTCTTGCTTTCCTCACCAAAACTGGTACACGAGAAGACAATGAGAGCAAAACCACTTCAACCTTTTCCAGTGTACAGCTTTATCCTTTATTATGTCTATTCTGTGAATACTGCATTGAAGGGTTCAGACATCAAAGGTGCAAGATGCCACCTACTTCATAATATTTCTTCTGAAGGTATCAAATCAAGTCTTTATCTGCAAAGTGTGAGGGTTTACCCAGCAAAATGTGATGTTGTTACAGGGATGTGTTAGAGATATTAATGGATGCCAGTCTCTTGGGTTTTCTCAGTATCTTAAACTTGAAGTTAAGGATGCTTGTGTTGTCCAGTCTATATTGCTCATGTAAGCTCTACAGTGGTAGATATATAATTCATAAGTTAAGGAGTATTAACTCTCTGCCATGGTTATTTATAGAATTGACTCTCCATTTTTGATAAGCATTTTAAATTAATAATGTAAAAATCTATTGATTTTATTTATGTGTTTCATTTAATATACAGGAATATTTGTTGGGGCATTTATGGAATAGTAAAAATAACTCACAGAGAGAGATGATATCTTCAATTTAAAATTTGCACTGGCAAGTAGTTTGGATTGTTGCAATTTTAAATTTTTATTGCATTTTTTGAACTCCAAAGCAGGGTTGCATACACATATTTGGGAGTACTTAAAAGTCTTGCACCAAGTTAACACATTCATTTTGTTCTGCTAGTGAGTTAGCATACCCCAAACAAATTAGACCTTACACTATGAGATACAACAGAACACAACAGATGCTGTTGTCAGTTTTTCCAAATTTACAAGCCCTGTGGCTGTTTTCTTTAAATGTTAATTATAGGAATCAAATCTTTCTGAAGAAAATCAGAACCCTGTTTATTCTGAGTCAAAGAGCAGCTAGACATTACTCTATATTCCAAAAAACCCCACCTCATTAGGTGATTGTAAACAGGATTGCTGTTCTGTCCTCATTGGTCATGTGGCATATGAGAGCATCTATTAGCCAAAATGGTGTGTCATCTTTTTTGGTTGTGTGATACATAATCATCTACTGACCTATTTTCCATTGAACCTCAAGGCTGATATATTGTAAGAGTTAGTGCAGCATTCTGTGTACTGTGCATGGAGCAAATTCTAAGCTGTGTTGCTGTTTTAATTATGCTTTTGAAAATATACAGGTTTTATGATGAGCCTTTATTTTGCAAGAAATTACTGAGCAAGTTATTTAGCTCTACAGTGAGTGCATTCAATATAATAATTAATATGGTGCATTTCTGCTATCTCTGAATGACTTTTATTGCTTATGACCTCCCTTACTCCTTTATAAGCCATTTATCTTTAGTCCTAAGAAGATTCAAATTCAATTGCTAGTTTTTTTTACGGACTAATCCCAAACAAGGGTAAAACTCGTGTTAAACTCAGAACTGTGTAGAGAAAAAAAAGGTATCTCAAGAGATAATTTATAATCATTTATTTGCATCACTACATACTTATTAGGCACCATGACATTAATTTGTAGACAATAATAATGACTACTAGTTGCCTGTAACGGTGTTCTGTCCAAATTCAACTACAACAAACTAAAGCTAGTTACACCTTTTTTATTTTCTGAACACATTAAAAGTTTGTTTTTTTCTCTTTTACTCCTTTCTTCAATGCAAATTCAAGCAATAAAGTGCAGAAGAAGGCACTAAAATGTTTTAGTATCAAACACCATGGTAATGAGGTACACATGGCTTCACTGAGTTCCTTTCCCTTTTCCTTCCTCACAATGGACTTCATGTTGCTTTTCCTGAGCATGAGCTGGGATGCTCCCATTCTTAACTGTGAATCTGGGGAGAAAGTAAAACTAAAGGTAAATTTATTTTAACATTTGAAATATCAAAATACCTTTTTTAGTCAGGCTTTTATCTGGGGTTTGTGAGCATGGAGGGAAGAGTCGTTTATTTTTATTTTCTGCCTTCTCAAGCAAATTTTATAATATGCTTAGATGTGCCAGAAAATGCACTTCAAGCATTACTAGCCTGATTCTTAGAATGGTATAGCCAAAAACTTTCTGGTAATCAATAAGGTTCCTGGAGAAGGATTCACTTAAAGAATCTTGCTGATTTCTTTAGATTTGTAATGTAAAAATCTATTTCTAATTTCCTTTGCTGCTGCTAAATTAGATGCTTTGAAAGGCATTTTAATCTTGCAGTGACTAAATACATTATACATCAATGTATGTGGAATGCCTACCAAGGAGAAGACTTTCAGTATCTTACTTTTAAGCAGTGTAAATGAAAGAATTTTGATACTTCTGATACTTATGAGGGAATAAAATGAAATATTTTTATTTCCAAGTTCACTAATTCTAGATATTTGGGTCTATATGGGCTCTGTTGACATTACAGGTCAGACAACATTATCCCATCATAAGTGCTGGAAATAGCAAGCCTAATTTTACCCTTTCTCATTAATATTGAAGTAGTAACACTGGGTATTTTGTTTCATTTATGTTACATTGTCTAAAGACAATTTCACTGCTGCAGGAGACCCTTGAGTCAGTTCTAGGGCAGAGAGAGGTTAAGGCAGCATCTCTGAGATGTAGGTACTCATGACGTGTCCCAGTACACACTGTAAAGTGAACTGTGTACTCTTTTAGAAATTAGATATGCTGCTTTTGGCTGGTTTTGGGATAATTTTCCTCACAGTGGCTTGTATGGGGCTTTTTTTTTTTTATGATTGTTCTGAACGTAGTAGTAATATAGACAAGTTTTTGTTACTGCTGAGCAGGGCTTACACAGAGCCAAAGCATTCTCTGCTTTTTGTACTGACATCTTGGTGAGGAAGTTGAGGATGCAGAGGAATTTGGGATGACACTGAGCCAGGACAGGTGACCCAAACTGACCAAAGGGATATTCCAGACCCTGTGGCATCACACTCAGTGTATAAAGCTGGGGGAAGAAGGAAGAGAGGGGGAACACTTGGAGTGATGGTGTTTGTCTTCCCAAGTCACCACGACATGAGATGGGGCCCTGCTCTGCCTGAGATGGCTGAACAGCTTCCTGCCCATGGGAAGAAGTGAGTTAATTCCTTGTTTTGCTTTGCTAGGTATGCACAGCTTTTGCTTTCCATATTAAACTGTCTTTATCTCCCCACACAAGTTTCCCAGCTTTTACCCTTCTGATTCTCTACCCAGTCCCACTGGTGGGGAGTGAGCAAGTGGCTGTGTGGGGTTTGGCTGCTGGCTGGGAGTAAACTGGGGCAATTAACAGTGCTAAATAGCAAAAATTGCAGATTTTTTTTTTCTTTTCCTCCTACAGCCTGTGTTCAATATTCCAACAAACATTGAACTATCAAGACAGAAAATTATGTGTTAATTACTTTTGTCAGTTCTGCCTCCTGTGGTTCTTGGACTTTGTTTGCTACCTTGTATGTGCTCTGTCTTTTCAGGACATATACAAATCTTGATTTATTTTGATTACATGGTCTCTGATAACCAATATATTTTTAAGAGGAATCAGGCTCCCACCTTGATCTTTCTTATTTTATCTATCCTACTTCATTCTTTTGTTTGTTTGTTTGTTTAATCAGTTTTGTTCTTTTTTATTGCTGTTAACACTATCAGTTCAATATAGAAACCCATGATATTGAGCTGAAGGCTATACAGTATATAATGTCATTCTTAATGCCATGTTTCAGCTTATCTGGTCTTTTTCTGATCTTTCTCCAAGGTAAAAACAAATCTAACTGCAAAACCCTTCATCAAGCCTCCCATAAAAATGTCTTTCCCTTCCCACTGTAGCTTTCAGGCTATTCATAGTTTTCAGAATTAATTTTAACAATTAAATTAATTTTCTTCATAATTACTGATCTGCCTCTGAGACAATACTGAAAGTCTTAAGTAGGTTTAGAAAAATTAAGTGCTTTAATTGTCACTAATCATGCAGGAGAGTGAAGTGCTGAGGTAGTTATTTGTCAGTTTTCACCTTTTTCAGACTGATGCAGAAATGTTTCTAATATGCCTTTCATCTGGGGAAAGTACTGACAGACTGTCTTTCTCTAGTGGTTGCAATATTTATTGACAGCTTAATTAATTATATTGCAGGGCAGCTATCAGAGTCCATTACAAACAGAAAAAATCAAAATTCCAACCTGGGATTTCCCTGTGGTTTTCTCAAACAAAACACTGTCAGATAAAATATGCACTATTGTCAGATAGACAGGAAACTTACTAATTTAATTGGAAGGAAAAAGAAAAGCCTGAGTTGCACTTGTCAGGACCCTTCAGGCTCAATGCATGTTCATAATAATATGTCCTACCTTGCTTTTTGATTTAGAGTGCAGGCTGGTAGGGTTTGCCTGATACACCTTCCTTTCACTGGAGACAGAAAATGCTAAATGGGTCTCAGAAATAATGACTTTCATAGGAGAAGAATCATTCCTAGGATAGCAATGCTAAGAGCAGTTGAGGACAGCGAAAAGTTTGAGATTAACTTTTATACTTTAGGGCCATTATGGGTAACACAAAGCTCTAACAAGATACTGAGGTTTTTTCTTCATTAATGTTCAGAGTTTATTTTTTTAAAGCGAAAAAAAAAAAAAAAAAAGTAAGGGTAAAAATCAGCTCCATATGCCATTTTGCTCAAAGGAAACAATTTAGGACTAGTCCCTGTTCATGTGCAGTATCCAGTTACTGAAGCTGCTCAAAAAAGCAAGGATATGTGGGAAAATGCAGAACAAATTTCCCAAGGACAATTGTTCTTGGCCAACATGATTGCCTTCTGCTGAAGGGATTACTGGCACTATACAAGGGGGGAGTTCTGAATGCTGACTTTGATTTCTTCAAGATTTTGACATGTTTCCATAGTATATTTATGGGCAAATTGAGGACACATGGAGGAAATGCATAAATAAGAAGCTTGATGAAAAATTTTCAGAAACCCTTGGCTGAAAAAGTTGGAATCAAAGCTACTAAGTCAATATGGAAATTGAGGTATTTTTCACTTTGCTACAAAACCAGACTGGGGACCTTGTTCAATACTTTGGAGTGCAGAGCTGCTGTTCAGGGGGACCTCAAATGAAGAAGTAGGCAGGCAATAATCTCATGAACATCAACAAAAGGAGATGAAAAACACTACATCTGAAAAATGTGTAGGAAAAATCCGACATCTATCCATGCCACCAGATAGACTGGGGCACAGAGCAGCTCTGCAGAAAACAACTTGGACACCCATGTGTCCCACAAGCTAAACATGGGTCAGCAGTGTGTCCCTGTAGTAACATATTTTCTAGGTGCCTTCTGGGCTGTATTAGCAAGAATTTAAACCAGCAGGCTAGAAGTAATTATTCTTATGAGAATATTCTTATGACAATGCTTATGAGACTGTGTCTGGAGCCCTGTGCCCAGTCTGGGGCTCTGCAGATGAAGAAAGAAAGTGTTGGACATTTTTGGAGAGGGCCCATCAGAAAGGCCTGAGTGGGCTCAAGGTGGAGAAGCTCAAGAAGTACAAGAAAAGGCTGAGAGAGCTGGTTTTGTTCAATCTTAAAAAGAGAAGGCTAAGGGGAGATCTAGTTGCTGTCATCAAATACATCCTTATGAAAGATATAGGCTCATCCTAGAAGTGCTCAGTGACAGAATGAGAAACAACACACACAATCTATAACATATAAAATTCCAATTATATATTAGGAAAGTGGTTTAATGTGACACAGTACAGCACAGATAATTAGTTGCCTGATCTAAATTTTCCCTGCTGTGAGAATAAAGTTGAACCTAATAACCTCCAGAGGTCACTCCAACCTAAATTATTCAGTGATTGCATGCTAAAACATATTTTCCCTTCTGTATGACTACTTAAATAATATTCAAAAATCATTAAGATAATCTTGTGTTAGATGATAACATCTGTGTACTGATTAGTGCAGGTTATCTTATTTAGGCAGGAGAGGCAAAGAGAATATACTGTTTCTTTGAACCCATCAGGGAGAAATACCAGAACACTCAGCTCTATAATTTAGACTTTCTTTTCTATCCATCTCTGATAAAAAAATCTCCATCTTCCTTGTGGTTACCATGCTGCAGTTCCTCTTCCCCCAGTTTCTCCAGGGGTTTTTGTACTCAGCACACTCAGCTGACATGCCACCCTTGCTTTCCCAACCCCTTCCAAAGAAACCAAGAGTTAGTTTGAGCTGGCCCTTGCTCCAGTTTTCATGTGAAATGAACAGTGGCCTGTCTTATATCACATAATCCCTAGGAGCTTTTTTGGTCTGTTCAAGGATTTTCTTGTCTGTTTGCAATGTTGGTATTTTTGTTAGTTTATTTGTTGAGGAGTTAGGTTTGGGGGGTTTTTAATTATTTTTTTTAGGCAAAAGGAAAGTCAAGTGATCTTTGCAACACAACTGTCTAGAAAACATAACCTATTTCAAGATTGGGTGCAAGAGAAATTATCATAATTTAGATGAAACTTGAAGCCTTGACATTTCATAACTGCATGATTTCCTTATGGAAAAATTGACATTCTCGCTGGAAGATGTGAAAATAATAAGAGCCCTTCAGACAGGGAGTTGACTTACTATTGTGCCAAGATTATTTCACAACATGGAAATTTCAATGTGGATGTGTTTGCTTATTGTGATAAGCATATTTTAAACCATAAATTCATATTTATTCCCGACATAACATCAACAAGTTCTGTCAAAATCTGTAATGCTCAGAAATGAAAGACATGATTGTGTAAAGTCATCAGCAACCCGTGTAACAATGCAATAGAAATATAGCTCTGCACTTCAGTGAGAAATTTGTTGTGGTTTTTAGTTTGGGTTTTTTTCTGGTATCATTTGAGTTGTTTTAAAATGCCACTGGCTTTCAGAATTTAGTGACACAAACAGCCCACCAAGGAAACATTCAGGTGGTTTTTTTTTTATTTTAAGATATAAACAATCTCTTTGTAGACAGAAGGTTTGTAAAGCCACCATAAAATAAGGAACAGCTAGATTAATCATGCAGTTTGCTTACTTTTTACTGTTATACTTATGTATACTCTAAAAATAATTAAAACAAAACAAAACAGGTGAACTGAAACAATTTTAGCTACTTTTTCTTTGCTTCATGGCATATAGTTCCAAATATGATAATTATTTAGAGTGTAATATACTTTAACAGACATAATTTATTGCGCATTTTTAAAGATCACTAGTGGATAACTATACATTTCCATTTTTAATGTGGTTCATTGCTCTCTGTTTGTACTTGAATGTCTGATTCACATTCTGCAATAAAATTGTATTATGTAGTAATCTCCTAGTTGGACTGTAAAGGCTGGAAAACCAACTGCATCTCAAACTCTTTTATGACATGTACATACACCTCTTGTTAGTCACTCCTGTGCTCCAGCACCCTGTGGCTCCTCCAGTGAGAACTATTAGCACTAAAGTCTGCCTTGATTTTTTTGTCTCTCTTACTTGAATGACAATTCCTTTTCTCACTCAAAATGGAGTGTGTCCTGGCATAAAAATGAGGTGCGAGAGAAAAGTTCTCAGGTGATTTTTTTCTTTCTCAGGAACAATAGCTTCATCAAAATTTAAACACTCAGGGCATACAGAGTAGTAGGCATATTGCAAGATTATTCCAGAAGATATATTGGGGTTGGAGAAAGATTGTCTGGTTCTACATTCCACATTGTTGCATGTTTTGAAGAAATATAGCATTGCTGATTGTTGGGGGTTTTTTTGCATTGCATCTGAAAATTGCACATAGACTGTAAATACTTTCAGAGATATATGTTTCTATAGAAAAGGTATATAGGCTTTATAAGATCAGGCTTTTTTTTTTCTTTTCTTTTCTTTCTTTTTTTCAATAGAAAGAATAGCCATTCAGTTATTAAAAGATTTACATTTGGTCAAAAACATGATTTTCAGTGTCCCAGCAGCATGCTACAGATAGATCCTTAGTATATATGCAGAAATGTGTATTTCTTTCCTGATATTAACTTTTGCAAAATAATAGTTTATCTTCAACCTTGATATTGTGAGTATAAGGTTTGACTTTGGTGGAGTCAGAATTTCATTCCCAGAGGTAAAATATTGAAGAACTTTCTCAATGTCGCCTCAAAATGCTTTTTTAGAACAGTATTTAGGCAGAAATATTTTAGTTATGCAAATGATACCTCATTTCAAAACATTAAAGAGTAAGTCCCAGGTCATCTCCTTGCACTTTCACAGGGGAAAAAACTGCTTTCAGGCATGATATCTGTGTTCTGCTTGTTATAGTCTAACAGAGCAGAAGTTTTGTGCAGGAAAATAAGGCACAGGTGGTTATGGGATTATTTTCACATGCTTCTTGAGGCATAAAATATTCCCTGGTTTCATATTATGAATTTCCTTTGATATTACTTGTGGATATTTATGAAGAGCAGAAATAGAAATATATTCAGAAACACTGAAATAAATAAAGAATGGTATTTCTTGGTACACTGTCTTCATCATTGGCTAAAAAAAACATAAGCAACAACATTTTGGAAAGTATTAGGCTCTTAGAAAGAACTAAACTGCCAAGACAGTGTATTCAGTCTGCAATAGATTTTGTTTTCACTTCATCTCCCCTGTGCAGTTTTGGTCACCACACCATGAAAGGGGCATTAAGCTGCTAGAGAGCATCCAAAGGAGAACCTTGAGGATGGTGAAGGGCCTTGAGGGGTGGCTGAGCTCACTTGGTCTGTTCAGTCTGGAGGACACTGAGAGGAGACCTCACTGAAGTCTTTGGCATCCTCAGGAGGGGAAGTGGAGGAGCAGGCACTGATCTCTTTTCTCTGGGACCAGTGAGAACACCAGAGTGAATGGCCTGAAGTGGTGTCAGGTGAGGTTTAGCTTGGATATGAGAAAAAGGTTTTTAACCTGGTTGATGATTAGGGGCTGTAACAGCAGTAGTCACAGCACCAAGTCTGACAGAATTCATGAAGCTTTTGGACAATGCTTCAGGCACATGGTGTGATTCTTGGGTTATCCTGGGCTGGGCCAGGAGTTGGTGGTTCCCTTGTGGTTCCCTTCCAAATCAGGATATTCTGTGAAAATCATATGTTTTCCCTCAAAGTGACACTGCAGGGACACTTTGAGTGTCTTACAACAGCTAGGTTCATCTACATTAGCATTTTAGCTGGAAGAGCTGTGTTTAGGCTGTTTGAAAACTCTGCTTTTTGAATGCTTTTGGTTCTAGCAGTAGAGCAGTTTGGAAGACCATGAGCTCTATTTCTTCCAAATGAATCTATCCTGGATGATGCTTTGTAGGAACACAATGAATGCCATCCACCAGCTACTGGGAAATCAAGCCACAGCCACTGATAACTTAAATCTATCTACTATCTATCTATCTATCTATCTATCTATCTATCTATCTATCTATCTATCTATCTACTTGGATAAGGACTCATATGCATGTATAGATTTCCTTTACCAGTATGTCTGTTTTACAAGTGTTATTCTAGCTTCTGAGTCCTCTGTGCTATTGTGGAGGGACAGTAAATCAAATCTGATGAGTGTAAAGTGTTGAAAATAACTCTGTGTGATGCCTACCTAAGTACATGCATTTCTTCCTATGGAACAATGGCTTTTTCCTTCTTATGTCTTCATGTTACCACAATTGAGACACTGTTTATAACAACAACAACAACAAATTGACAGTAGGGTTATATGTAATATCATTTGCTCCCACAAAAATGCAGAAAAAACTTTTTTTTTTTTAATTATGTGACAGATTCCCAGATGCCTGCTTCAAGAGCCATTTTTTGTTTACTTTTTTTTAATACTAATTCATAATATACCTTCTATATGTGCATACTTTGAGATTAAAAAAAACCACCGAACTCCCAAAACCAACACTGATTTTTTTTCATGCAAATAGAGCTTATAAATAAGTTTGCCAAACTAAGGTTATGTGTTTCCATGTGGTGCTCAGCCTCTTAGCAGTAATGTACTTTAGGGTCAAAAGAAGTGGATGGTGATTTCGTGTGTGGGGCAATTGTCTGAAATTTCAAATATTGTCTGAAAACCAATGGGGCAGGAACGCTTTTTCTGACATTTATGAACTGTTTCATACTCTGGAGTGGTGGTGTGTCTCTATAGACTTGATAAAAATAAATACTATGTGTCATAAACCTAGTTAGCTGATATACCATGAAATGTGTGGAAACAAAGAGTCAGAATGTAAGAAAAAAAGCTACTTGTCCATGATCAGAAATATTACAGGTTTTTTTATATATTTAACAGCATTTTAGAAAGGGAGAGGAGGACTCTAAAAACAGCTTTGTTTCTACATATAAATTAGCTTGATACTTCCCAGTGAATTAATTCCTTGTCATTTTTCCAGCTTATTAACCTTAATATTTAGCTGTATTTATCATGTAAGTGAACTTGGATTATCTGGTTCTCACCATTTTTCCTTTAGCTGAGCATTTTTGGTGTAATAGTCCTTCTCTGAAAATTATCAAAAGACTTATTTGACTTGAAAAGATCACTCAGTTTACCCCACAGATATCACAATTTTCATGAGCTGGGATGGTGACAGAAACTGACTGGTAAGTGTGTGAATGTATGAAATGACAAATGTTATCAAAATCATTGCATTTTTAATGAGAATTGAATATCACTATGTGCTTCTCAAATCAGTTCTACCTGTCTCTGAGGACTAGTTATTTGCTAGCTCTCTTTGTAGATGAAGAATTGCATATTATGAGGTCAATGACAGCACAGAATTGGTGTCCATCACCTGGTAGGAGTGGCCATCACTGTGTGGTTAATGAACCTTATCTCTCTTCCATTCTGGCAACTTCTCAGCGCTTACCCTTCTAATTAATGTAGTCTACACCATTTGAATATCCCTTGTTCATTATATAAAGATATTGTCAGGGTTGTTTTTCCTCCTATTTTGTAAGGTTTGGGGTTGGATTTGAGTTTTCTGGGGATATTTTTGTTGATTTGTTCTTTGGGATTTATTTGAGGGCAGTGGAGTTTGGTTTGGTTGTTTGTTTTAGCCTTTAAAGTATTGCTAATAAGATATGTAATAGTTTATCACCATTTTTAATAAATTTTAATTATTTATTTTAAAAGTCTTAGTAGGGGAATTATTATTTATTTTAATATAAAATTTTATACTAAATCAACATTCTAGTGTTTGGTTTTTTTAAAGTCAATTAAAAAAAAGCCAACACTTTTTGCATTTCCAAATTTTATTTTGCTATAAGTGACATTTTCCTGTGAAAAAAATTAATTTATTCACAACTGTAATTTTAATTGGGTAAATTATATGAACAGATTCTGTGATATTCTTTTTTAAATTCAATGGTACTTCAAGATACTCAGAGCTTGTTATTCACAGGTGATTTCTCCTTCTAACATTTTTATGGAAAAATGTAAATATAGGAGTATCTTAAGCAATGGAAAACACACTACTAAGCATTTTTAACTTAATATATTACAACTGTTAGCTCACCTAAATAAAATGGCCTACTTATCATCCTCTGTCCCCCTCACCTGGCTTCTTTTGGGATCCTAGGTAGGGAGAGGGCTTATTTTGAAGTTTACAGGAGAATTTTTGAAAGTTCCTATTTTGGGATAAATCACCTTCTGCTGAAGCCTTTCTTTTCCATTGAAACACATCTGAAATGGAAAATGCCTAAGGTTTGTTGGTTTTTCTAAGCTCTTGATCAAGTATGACAAGATAAAGTCCAAGGAGTATCAGAGATACTGAAATGACAGGTAGCTTAGAAAGTTCGAGGCACTTCAGAGAGCAGCAGAAGCTGCAAAAGCTTCAGTATTTTCAATTGTTTCAGAGAGGAGAAGCAGGTGCAACTAGAGAGGGCAACAAAATGCTACTTTGTTCACGGTTGCATGATATGGAGTAGAAGAACAGAGTATAAGAATAGGAAAAACTTTTAGCACAAGAAAATTATCCATCTACTAAATTTTGCCCTTTGGGAAACAAGCCACTCCTCTGGGATGAGACTGGTCCCCCCAGTGAGAGTCATAAATGGCCAGCATTGGAAAGGACCTTGAAGTTCATCCAGTTCCATTCCCTCACGACGAACAGGGATGCCAAACACTAGCTCAGGATGCTCAGTCTCCCCATCCAATCTGAATTTGAGTATTTCCAGGGATGGAGCATCAACATATTGTCTGGGCAAATTGTTCCAGTGCCTCCCCACCCTCACAATAAAGAATTTGTTCCTATATATAATCTAAGCCTAACCTTTTTCAGATAAAAGTGGTTCTCTGTCCTGTCACTCTCTGCCCATGTACAAAGTTGTTCTCCCTCTTTTTATGAGCCCTCTTTAAGTACTGGAAGGCCACAAGGAGGTCTCCCCACATTCTTCTTTTTCCCAAGGCTGGACAACCCAAACTTATCTTAAGTAAGAGTTGTTCTACCTGCCTTGATAGAAGAGGTGCTCGAACCCTTTGGCCATTTCTGTGGCTACTCTACTTGCTCCAACAGGCCCATGTCTTTCTATTGCTGAGGGCAGCACTGAAAATGGGTTCAAAGACGCACATGGTTGATTCTTCAGGTGTTAGATGGTGCCAGGGCTGAGCTAAGTCACCTCCCTCGTTCTGCTGGCCACTCTGTTTTTGATTCAGCCAAGGGCGTGCCTCCTGATGAGATCATTCTGAAGAAATGAGCTCTTGCTATCTTCAACTGTGTCTTTCTCTTATTGCCACGTTTCTCCCATTGTAGCAAGACCGAAAACTGTTCCAGACTGGGCTCGTGTTTTGTTGCTCATTTTCACATGCAGTGCAAGTCCTTTCCTCTGTTAAGCAGCTGTACATAAATGTTGCTTTGAGAAACAACTGGCAATGTATTCAGTCTCTCAGTCACTATAAAACATAGCATTATGCCTATAGGCAGAGCAATAGCAAGGGAGAAAAGCAGCTTAAGGGTCTTTTATGTCCTTAATAAGAGTATCTATTAAAAAATTCTGTTCTGAAATAGATTGCTCAGAAGATATTTTACACAATAGTGGTGTTCTGTTTATCTATGGCTCACTGATGCCTGCCAGCTGCCAAATAACTCCTGATATCCTGTAAGTTGATAAATAATTTACTTGCAGTTAATAGATCTAAAATCTGATGTTCCTGTTGTAGAACTATATTGTGCCAAGTCCTCCAGACTTGGTAATGAAAAAGCCAGAACGTCATGTTGAGTTACAGTCTTTTATGTTTATTCAAAGTGTCCTTGGACTATTTGTCATAAGCACTTGATTCTCAGTGAATACTGTAAACCTGACTTTTCTTTTAAATAATATTTTTTCCTGAATGATTCCTATTGTTTCCAAATCATGCTGCTGCAAAAGATATTTGAAACTCCATGCTTATTATAATAATATGTAATAAACAGGAAAGAGACACAATGATCCTTATGGATCCCTTCCAACTCTAGGCAGTTTATAATTATATGACTAAGGAAGAAAGCACCTGGTTTGAACCTTAGACTACATTTCCCCTTGTAACTGCTACCATTTCCATAGCTGGAGCTGCACTGTTAGCACAAAGAGCCAGCATCCAATAGAACTTCATTTTCATTCTTCCACCCTCTGTTCCCACAGTGTATTTATTTTGGGGCTGAAATGCTGTATGTTCTAAATTAGTTTAGTCAAGTAAAGAGTCAGACACAGTCTTCTTTCAAAGGAAGGCAGCCTAGAACCAATTTGTCAAAAGAGTAAAATTAGGAATATGTTTAACTAGACGGTGAGTATGCTTAAAAACATACATGGAAGAGCTCTGCTGGAGTAGGATTTTATTAAACAAAAGAAATTTTTCTGCAGCTTCTCTTCCAGCTTCCTTCTTATTTACTGAAAGGTACATTTTTTCTGGATGTGTGATTGGTATAAACTCATTTGTTCAGCACTAATATAACACAAGTTGATTGCACAGCTTTAAACTGATACTGTGACTAGCAGTAAGAAAGGATTTAACAATTTTTATTACAAAATTATCAGCACAATTTTAATGCAAGCAGACAAACGTGAGCATTAAGAAGGTAAAATATTGTGATTTTTTTCCTCCATCAATATTATAGAAATGCGTTAAAATAAGAATTTGTAAAGGAGATCAAATAAGTTGACATTCAACACCAAATTAGTTCATGTTGAATTTGATTACCCAGGTTCATCAGGCTCTAGAATTAGGTTACTAATGTATAATTACATACCGTTTGTGGGAATTTAAAACAGATTAATATAATCTAAACACATCTATAGTTTACTACTAGAAAAGTCAGGAGCTGCACAGAAAACATTAAAAAATATAGTATAATGAACAGAAAAAATTGCTATCTTTTAGCCCAGGTTTGCTACTTAAATCATAAATCTTTGTTTTTTTTCTGCTAGCCACATTCCTATTCACTTTTTTATTCCTTCTATAACCCAAACAGACTTTAATGTCAAAATTCCTTTTATCTGTCATGCCATGTAAAACATGCTTTAGAAGTCTAAACAAAACCATGCCAGCTACCTCCCTTTCTCCCTTTATTATCCCCAGAAAAGTCAAACATATTTATTAAACTAGAGCTTCTGTCCTTGAATTCTCACAGATCTGGAATCTAATGAAATTTCCTCCCTCAAAATAACTTCCTTAATGTACAAACTGCACTTCAGTCAGCTTCAAAGGATTAGTCCTAGAAAAGGAAGGGGTGTTTTCAATTACTGAATACTACATAAATTTATTCCAGAAATAACTAACTCGTACAAATCTAGAGCACAATAAATAGTAGACCAATTCTCATTGTCTCTTCTCTTAATGCTGCTTGAGATTTCTGGTTTTACATGTGTATTTGCTCTAAAACAAATATTCAAATTAAAAATCAATCACAATATTGTAATTTTGAAGTGTCATAATTAAATTATAAATTATAAAGAAAAGCAAATTTGAGGAGGAAAAAGTTAAGGGTGCAAGCAAACAATAATGGTCATCTCAGTCAGAATACCTTTTCTATATTCTTCTATTAGAGAGTTTGGACAATGATAACACCTTTGAAATCATCATGGTGAAGTTCTCCATCCACAAATCCAGAGATAAAGTGTATTCTTTGCAGAATTAGAGGTCAATTCGCCTTGAATATGTCATCAATATGTCAAGAGTATTCATTGTAAGTGTAGTCAATTTTTAGGACTTTATAATAACTTTTTAGACACTATTTAAATAATAATGCATTTCTAAGCAAAGAAGAATATTAAGCCCCTGATGATCTTAAAACAAAAAAATTGGTAGAAATTAGAGATCTCAATTTCAGATAAATGCAACCGTTTCTGTCTATTCACAAACAAGTATCATCTCTAGAATTTGAAATTTAAACAGTAAAAACCCTGTAAGATGGGGAGTTGCTACCTTTTAAATAATAAAAGGATTTAAGCATCTATTTAGAGAATGACAAAAGTATTTTCATGACATTTCCTTTGTACTATCTTTACAAAATCCTGACACAGTAGAACAGTAGAATTGAAGCCATATAGTATCATGTACTTGGTTGGGGTGGAGGGATGTTTAGAAACAAAATTAAGTGTCAGAGACAGAAGTGCTACAGAAACTGAAAGAAGAATATGTCACTGTCTACATCAGCATGGTTTCCACTGCAATCAATGTTTTTGCAGATTTTACCCATACTCATACCCAGTTAACATTCTCAGTCTGTTGTGTAGGTCTCAATATGAGCTAATCCCCAAGATTCCCTCTTGGAGCGACAGAGGGTGTGTAGGCACAGCCAGACCGGGTCAGCTGAGCCACCAAATCACATTAACCCACCAGTGATGGTGCCCTCCAGAGTCCCACTGAAGCTGCACCACAAGCATTTGGAATTCTACTGGACATGCTTTCTATCCTCCTGTCGTTGATGCAGGTTGTGATGAGTTGTGGTTTTGTAGCTGGTGAGGCACTCTTAATAAATGTACAATAAGCATCTAATTGCTTCTGCTATTGAGTGGAGGGAAACTCAGAACACGTTTTTAGTTTCTGTTTTTTGTTTGTGGGGGTTTATTTTCTTTTTTTTCTGGTTGTCTTCTGTAGGACTTCTAATGTCACCATAGCCTAATGAGATTTGGAATTATATTATGAGGAAGTTCAAATATTATTACATCCCATAGAAAGAAAGTTTCTGGTTCTGAGAATAATCTTTATTACTAGCACAATTCTTAAGAATAATGTTTTAAAGCTTAATTATCATCAAAGGAGTCTCTGTATATTCCTGTCTTTGGAAAAATTTCTTATAACTTCTTAATTATAGTAAGGAATTTGCTTAAGCTGTACTCCTTAATTTTTAACAGCCATTTATATGACATAAGCCACTTCGGTACAGAAAACATAATGTACTGCCTAGTCTTCTATTCAAATTAAACCATTAAAGGCTGACACTCACATACCTCTCTAAAACACTTTTAGTAAGAAATTCTTCATGAGTTCTTTCAAAAAATAGTTCACTAGATAAGTGGAAATTTCAACTAGTTACTCACTAATTCTAAGGGACTTAAAAACGAAAGACCTCGACATATTTTATTAAAATTTTAAGCACATGCCAAGTTTATTTGTGGCCAAGTGAGAATTCTAGTTTGATTTTCCTAACTGAGCTGTTCAGTCAAAAAAGAAAAATACAGCATAACCAAACAACAGAGAAAATTCAAATTGTACTTTGGCATACTACTTGAGACACTTTATTCCCCCAAAGTCCAAAACAGGCTTGTTTTTTATGACTCTTGAAGTAAGTGTAAGGTCTCAAAGCTCCAAACAGGAGATTAGAACAGTGGGTTGTTTCCATGGATGTCTGTATTTCTGTTGGCAAATTTGGCAGTACATCTGATATTACAAAAGAGAAAAAAGTCAAATTAATCTCTGACTCATAGTCCTACAAGACCCTTGCCTCAAACTCTATATTCAAACTATTTGTTTGACTACCAAAGCATTTTCTAGGTAATCAGAAGCTATGGGGAAGGGAGTATTAAAATATTAATTACATATTTGTGAAAGAAATGTAATATTTTTAGACTAAAATAATTAAAAGAGTCTAAATTTATAAACAGTCATTCAGAGATCAGAAAAATCTGAGTCTGACCAGGAAAAATAAAGAATTTGAAACTTACACATGCTTTTCAACATTTGCAATGGATATGTCAACCATGGTTACTGTGTGTTTTGAGAAGCTTCACCACATAACCTAAGCAGAAATTTCGAGTTTTAATAAGAGATGTTTATGTTCTTGTAGTACAACTGATATTGTTTGTCATTGATATTGATTTCAGATCAGAAGTTGATCAATATGAGAATGTGTATCTAATTTATACTTTTTAGTTTGACTGTTACTTTATTTGCTTCAAATAAAAAGATGTTTTCTTATAAATCCAGTTGTTATTTATTCCTTAAAAGAAACACTACAACTTCAGTATAAGTACTCTGATCTTTCTTATGGCAAGGTTAAAATAAGCACATTTGAGTACTTAATTCCATCTCCATCTCCAGTGTTCAACTTGATTAATATCAGTGATCTAGTTCCACCTTTGTTTGGGACGAGTGTGCTCAAATTCAGACCTGAGTAACCTGATTTGACCACTGGAGCTGGTACCTCTTCAAGCCAGGCTAATGACTTCACTGTAAGATGTCTGCAGGAAATGCTCCTGGTACTTAAATCTTGGTAGAATTATACACAGAAGAATGATCTTTCCAGCTCATAGGCTGTTAACTGGTATTTTCACAAGTATTTAATTCACCCCTTAATTTAGGTTTACCAGCTCATTTTTTTCAGAAGCTCTTTTTTTTTCTTGATGCCAAGGCCAGCATACATGGAGGAGAGAACGTCTTTTAAAAAGAAAAAGCATAAATACAATGCAAGGAAACACACCCGACCTAGAATTAAAAAAAAAATTGTCATTTTCTTGCTTTACTGAAAATTACATTACCATTTTATTCTCTATTCTAAAGATGAGAAAATTTTTAACAGCAGATACATACATTTTTTGCATGACTACTGTCCTCCCATACCTATGCAAGAGGTATAGACTAACCAAAACCAAAAACAGACACAAAGTACTGCACAAGTACTGCAAAACTCTGCATATATCTTTAAATAGTTTGTTACCTGTATCTTATTTAGTTACCACAACAACACTTTTGTCCTAAATTGTAGTAAATTATCATCCTAATTGCTCATTTTTCTTTCTCTTTTTTCACTTTTGGTTTTTGAGAACACCAGGTATTCCAGCTACTTACTGTGCCTGCACATATAAAATTACATTACAGAATTTAAAAAGTGCAATGTGTTTATTCATGCAAAGTATCTAATTTTAAGAGAAAATTTTCTTTTATCTTTACCTCATTTTATCTGCCGAAATGCATTGGGTTGTTAATGCAATGGAATAGTCCTCTATTGTAAACATTTCCTCTGAAAAAAGGACTATTTTTTTCTACTTCATCTGGAATGTATTTTTAGGAAAATGAGTTCAGCAGAGGAAAAAGGTATCTTCTTCACACAGGAAAGAGATGGAGAAAGCTATTTTAAGATGGTTGACTTCAGCCTGAAAACTACTCAAGAGAATCCAACTGGAGACCAAGAGGTGATAATGATTCCTTTGTACATGAGTCAGCTCAGGGTTTGAAGATCATAGAATCATAGAATGGTTTGGGTTGAAAGGGACCTTTGAAGTCATCTAGTCCAAACCCCAAGATAACAATAATCCTCAGAATTGGTTGAAACTTCACAATCAGTCTTTTGAAATATCCAGTCATCCATTTCTCTGAAATATCAATTAGGTCTTGGGAGAATGACGATCCTAAGGTTATGTGCTCTGAAGCAAGAAAAACTCAGTGCCACTTGTAACTAGTCTCTTGTAAAAGAAATCCTAAAGAGAACCACAATGGATTAGTGTGAGATTTACATATTAGAAACTAGAGCTTGCACTTTGATTAGATTTAACTTTTAGACACCCATCATGACTCTTAAAATTAATGATTAGATATGTAACAATGTGTGGTAATTGGGTGAAGTTTCTAAGGATTAAAAAGAAAAGATGCTTCCATTCCAAACCACTGGAGTGTTTCATCTTTTTCTATTGTCAAAATTATAGCAAAAGATGCCTTTATTACTCTAAGCAGGGCTTGAATTTAGGTATGATTAATTCAATTAATTTTTCCATGTATTCCAGGGGTTATTTAATCATGTATGTGAAACTGGCCATCTCCAAAGGAGCACTAGAGATTTCAGTGCAATCCACAGCTAAACTGAGTAAATGGAATGAAATATTCCTCTGTCTTCAGTAAATTTGACAAATTGTCTGAAAGAGAAAGGTAAGTAGTAGGTTTTTGATTTAGAAAAGGCTTATTGACATGTGTCCTCTTTGAAACATTTTAATGCCATAAAAAGCTCCAAAAAAATCTGAAATTCTGTTTCATTCCAAGTGAAAATTTCAGATGACTGTATAAAAAGGTGTGTTGAACATTTGTATAAATTTTCTGTACCCTTATGAGTCAACATTCTTTCTGACAACACAAAAAATGTGAACTACTGAAAGAGTGATGATTCAGTGCATAACCAGCTTTCAGAAGACTCTATTTCTAGCCTTCTGCATGACCCAAACATATTTGCTGTGTTTTTCTCTTTGTTGGGCTTTTTTTCAGCACAGCCTCTTCCCTTCAACATTCAGTCTATTCTGGATTCTATATTACTTAAAAATCTGAAAGAGTGAGATTTTCATGTTCTGTCCACTTGTAAGGTACTGAAAATTTTGACAGAAATTTTGCCTTGTGAAGGATACAAAGGTGAATATCATCATCTGCAAGATTTTGTTTAAAAAGCCTAATGTTATGGTTTTCTGCATAGAACTTGATCTTCAGTATCTTAAAACCCTAACACAAATATCAGTATCCTTAAATGGAATTTTATCCCACTGCTAATGTAGTTAAAACTCCGTAATAAACCACTGGAATTTGTCATGAAGTTTCCAACAGTTGCAAACATGTAGTAATTATCTCCTAATGACCTTTTTTCTGCACATGGATCTCCCAAAGGAGGGTCTAATCTATTAGCTGTGTGGACCATTAGCTGTATCCATACTCAGGGAACCATGAAGATGAATTTTATCCTGTGTCACAGGCTACTTTTAAGACAAGAGTAACAGTGCTCCACTTTATGCTATATACGTGGTGCATTATAAATGGGATGAGAAACAGTAAAATTTTAAGAGTAAAACAGATGAATCAATGAAAATGAAATCAAGAAATCTTCCAGCGTTTCTTCAAGTATTTTTAATTTCCCATTGTCTTGGATAGCCTTTCTGCTATAAAAAACATAAAAATGCTGAAAACCAGTGCATTCTCAGAAACTCTGCACAAACTACAAAATTTTATGAAAATATTCTACTGCTCCAAACACCAAGGCTAACTCTGCAATGTGAGTGGACTATATTTTCCCCAGTATTCTTGTTATAATTGTAGGATGATGCAGTGAGAAGAGATTAGAGAGCATCTTACTTTTACTCAAGAACAAGTGTGTGTGAGGACACATAGGAAGAGGGGTCAGTTTCATACAGGGTCAGTTGCAGAGTGTGGCAATTCAGTCCTCACTGTTTACAGGTTTGTGGTGGTTCCAGCTATAGGATGGATGGAAGGATGGATGGGTGGGTGAATATAATATATATTATATATATAATATGAATATATAGGGACCAAAGACCAAAGGAGCTCCAAAACATATCAAAGAGTCAAATATATCAAATATATCAGAGACTTTGAAGAAAGCCAAATGTGAGCAGCCCAACTCTACCCAGTCAGCTTTTTAGCCTTTTTAAGTCTACTGCATTTCTCAATGTTCAGCATGTGATAAACTGATTAACTGAATTTTAACTTAGGACCCATTCTTTTCATCTTTGCATGCCTTTTGATACAAGCCTATTGCTCCTCTTCAGGAAACCTGCTTCTTGCATATTGACACTGCAGTTATCCAGTTTACATTTTGTGTTGATTGCTTAGGAATGTATTGATTGAAGGTGTCATCATGAGTCAGAAAGTCTTTGTTTAGGCTTCTGGTTGAATTGGAATTCAGCTGTGTATTTCTCTGGTTATTTTAAAAAATAGAAGCATAACAAAATACAAAATAACAAAAAACAAAAAACAAAAAACAAAAAAATACAAATTGCAAAACCTTGCTTTTTTTTTTTTTTTTTTTTTTTTTTTCCTGTGAGAAGCCATTGTATACTAGTAAAGAACATTTGTGACATTCTGAAGTAACTCACCTGATTATAGCTGGGGAAAATCTATAAAAGCAGGATGATGCAAACTGTCAGAATGAAGCAGTTGGACAGGAGATATGACTGGCAGCAATTGTGTTTCAAGTGGAAACAGTGCAAAAAATGGACATAATATTTTCATATTTTAAAATCAGTGTTTATTTGCATGAATTTTCATATAATTCTAGCCACTATGTGGGGACAAAAATAATGAGGAGGAAATAGAGGAGTTATTCTTCAGCCCAAATATCAGTGGGAAGTAATGCTAACATGTTGATAGTATTTACTGTTTGTTCTTAAGCACAAAACCATGAACAGGATTGTGATTATTGAAGCGAGTTCATAATTTCTGGCAGGTCAAGACTAATTTCCTTAAGAAGATTGGCAGAGATACTTTGTCTTCACTTATGTTGATGTTTTGATTTCCTTTCGGACAGTTAAAGGTGAATCAATTACTTACATATTGCTTTTTGGGGCACACAGTTTGTTAAGTTCTTGTTTTCTCAAGACTGATCTTTAGAGGTGAAGTCCCTGACTCCCAGCTGTGACTCACCATCTTGGCAGTACCAGATTCCAGTGCCCAGCACAGCCAGCTGACTTTGCTCTGACTAGTGTGTTTCTAGGCCTAAGTACCAGTGTTCAGCCAAGTCCTTAAATATTAGTTACTAGACTGTGTGGATGTGAAGCAGATTTTAATGTAAGCATGGGCTTAAAACTAGTCTGGAGATAGTGTTTGGGTAGCCTTAAATTTAATTTAAAGTCATATATATTGTCAACTATAAATTATCATAAAGACAAAAGAAACCCACTGAAAGAAAAAAAATTAAATATCTATTCTGTATGTACAGACAGTGCATAGAGAGAGACTCCCTTAGACAGATACATCATTATTTGTTCTCTTCCATGAGAAACCCTGGCCATTGTGATCACAGAATGGCTTGGATTGGAAAGGACTTTACAGACCACCTAATTGCCTTAGACAGGATCACCTTTCACTACACCAGTGTACTCAGAGCCCTGCCCCACCTGGCCTTGGACACTTTCTCAGGAATGGGGCATTCACAGCTTCTCTGAACAGCCTGTTCCAGTGCCTCATCACCCTCCCAGTAAATAATTTCTTCCTAATATCTAACCTGAACCTGCCCTTTTCCAGCCTAAAGTCATTGCCCCTATCCCCTTTGGGTAGAAAGTTCTACACAGATAAAAGCACTGTAGCTGAAAAAGATAAGTAGCTTAAACACATCTGTCATTGTCACATGCAGTGTTTAATCAGAGCTGTAAAAGATATCAAGGATTTTTCCTTGATCTTGAGAAGGGACAGTTACAGAGATGCTAGATGCTTTGTGGCCATTGCAAATCCCACCTCCAGAATCTGTTTCTGCCTTTTAACAGAACAAAACTGACACTGAAACACGTACTCGTGGCACAACAGTCTCTGCAGAGCTGCACCAAAAGCCTTTGTGTCACCACAATGACAAAACACAATAAAGTAATAATGATACAGATTCGAGAGCATCACAAGCACAAAAGTCATGAAAAGAAATGCTATGAAATGCTTTTGGTGTTTTTTGCCTCCTGTGCTGTGGCTCCAGGCCTACAAAGGTTTATGTACATAAAGAGAAAAGCACAGTGGGACCACTCATGTGCCTCAAGTAAAATACAGGCTATGTCTTTGTAGGCCTGAGACTTTCAGTTCAGGCTTTCTGCACATTAATTTCTCTAATACATATATAGTGCATATTATATATATATATGTATGTAAATATATAAACTTCTATGTAAAAGAATTATTTGCAATTTTGTTCTATTTTTACAGCACATATCATTCTTGTATTTGGCAAAGGTGTATCAGGGTTCTGGCTCATCATTTATTTTAAATTGGATTTAGTGTCATTCAGTCAAATGCAATGAAAAAGCTTCAGATGTGAAATCCCTTGTGAAGGCCTCAGTATTAGAATTGGAAATGCTATGTCTGCCTCAAAGTCCCCAATGCAAATGTCTGAAATTTACCACATTTTCTTTCTATACTGGATGTTTCAAATTTTCTCTGGAAGGAGGAATACAAGGTGATGGGAATGACTGCTGCTTCTCTGTCATCTGTTTGTCTATGGCTTCAGGCACCATTATTTTTCTATGCAGCCACATGCAATAGAGCATGTTGGGTGTTCAGTGTTTGGGACAGGTGTGAATCAGGCTGCTTGAGGGTTTCAGTGAAATATTGCCTGTGTCTACTATCCTGAGAATTCTGGCTACATGGAATGATGTGATCAGAGGTGTACATGGTTTCCAGAGGGAAGTCACAAACATATGTAAAGATCCTTCAAAATAGTGCAACAATTTTGAGTAAACACACCTCTCACCTGTTGCAATACTTCCTAGGAGAACAGGGAATGTCCAAACAGCAATATATGTTCAAGGTTCAGCTCAGCATAGAAAATGAATTTTCAATTCTTCTTCCAATAAAGGCGTTAAAAGTAAAACTGAAAACTACCCAGATGCTCTTTTTCATACCTTCCCCAGACCCATGGAATTGGCTTTCAAGACCCTTGACATTGAATATGTCAGCTTTCCTCAATGCCTTCCCTTCTCTATTCCCTTAAGAATTTAAGGCATTAACTGGATTCTGGCTTTGAGTTCCTGATTGTAAGGAGTGACAAATACTGGCGTTCCCAGGTGCCCTTATCCAGTCCAAATGAGCTCTCCTTCACAATGGACTGTGCAAATGTTCAACAGATAATGTTTCACCTCCTTTCCTACCTGCTTTGGTGAGGACTGGCAGAAGGGACATGTCACAAATGTTTTCAGGGACACCCAGTTTAGCTGTCACTGAGATGAATTGGATCTGTCATACCTCACCATGCAAATGGTTAAAGGTAGTGGAGAGCTGCCATTGCATCCATCACCCTGGTTTGCAAGGCTATTGCTGCAGTTAAAGTAGCTAAAACCTTCACTTTGATAAAAGCCTTAGATTTTGGAAGAGAAGAACCTATTGCCATACTGATGCTCAGTGATGGGATCTGCACTGGCTATAAGTTTCCTGGTGCTTTCAAAGGATACAAAGATTGCTATTCAGGACTGTTTCAAAGGAGGCAGGAACAGAACCCTCCACAGACCTGAGAAAGCTAAAGCAGTGTGAAATTTTGTCGTAAGTGGTTGAGCTGAAACCTCCAGCAGCAGTGAGCCGAGACTGAAGTGAGGTGTCTGGAACTCAGATCAAGGATGTGACCTCCTTAGATGGTTGTAAATCTTCCTGCATCCTAGACAACATTTCAACAGCCATGGACTACTTTGGATTTTCTCTACACCCACCTTACATGAAATAGCATTTTTGTAGGTTGGGATCAGATTGTAAGTGTTCTTTGGATGAGAAACTCCTGTCTTTCCCATTTCAAATAAAGGAAGATCTACAGACAGATCCACAGAAAAAAATGTATGACAAAAAATCTCAGGAATATATTAGTCTAATTATTGGTGAAAATTAAGAGCTCTGATGGAGGAAAAGTGAAAAAAAAAAACCAAAAACTTAATATAAATAAAAGCTGAAAGAAATACACCAGTGAGTTAACAACAACGAGAGATCTTCATTAATTTCAGTGAGGGAAACTAAGACTCAAATCTTTTGGGTCTCTCAAATGTCATCAGAGTTCTTAGCAGCCATGTGCTGATTTGGAATTAGCATATAAAAGTGACCAAATACATCTGTTCCAGTTATCTAAAGCTAGAGTCTCTGGGTTGTAACACAGATATATTTATTTCAGAAGAAAAAGTAGTTTTAAAAGGACTGAACTTAACCAGTTTTACTCCCCACCAGGATGGTCACAGCTCTTTATAATGGCTAAGGTTGCTATAGCAAGTAGCTTTTATTGTATTCCTACTTTGCGAGTGTAAATCTTGGAACAATGTACAGAAGCCTGTTTGCAGAGCAGTTGCTTTGTTAAAATAAAAGGATGAATCTTTAAAGCAGAATTTAAAAAAAAAAAAAAAAAAAAGACCAAAAATAGATGAAAGATAGAGTTATAAATTTCCTTCCATGTATGTCATTAATGAGACTGTCTTCTACAGTATTGCATTTAAACCTGGTTCACATTCTGAAATGCTGAACTCAGAACTAATTAAATGAAATCATTGATAATATGGTCTTCCATCTATGCCATGTATTTTTATTTCTTTGGATTGTTTTCAGAAATGCCAAAGTCTTCTCTGCTAATACAAATTATCATGTATCATTAAAAAAATGTGATTCAGTATAACTTTGTTTTCCAATTAGAACTGGAAGGCCTCCTTTGAAATCTAACTGAATGAACAACTGAAGCAATGAGCTAAATAAAGCAGTCAAAGGCTGTGGCATTTTTCTGTTGTATTTCAAAGTCCTCTTTCAAGATTTTCTCTTCTGAAAATAAATAGTCTGCATCTGTTGAATTTCACATTTGTGTGACATTGTATGGCAGCATCTCACCTGCAGCAAGAAATTCAATGCAAAAATATAGTTTGACACCGCCAGTTCTTCAAAACTGTCACATATTATTAACACATAATATCTGTATGTGACTAATATATACACCTATATTATCTTATATATATGTATATGTAATGAGTTAGGCAGTATTTATAAGATACTAATAGACAGATAGATAGATAGATAGAAAGATAGATAGATAGATAGATAGATAGATAGATAGATAGATAGATAGACAGACATATATAGATACATATATAGATATCTATAACTAACTTCTTTGAAGTTTATACATGTTTTCTTTGAGCCCTAAGGGATCTCCTGTAATGAAACTTGCAATCATGCTGTTTATAGCAATATTTTTATTATAAATTTCATGTAAACTCTTCAGTCTCTGAACTCAGTTGAGAGGCTCAGAGAGGGGATATTGGATGGCCACATACATTTTTGCAAGTGAAAGTGAATAAATAAGGTCTTCACTTCTGCTAGCTAGGAGCTACATTTTTAAATTGGGGGGGGTTTATTTATATTGTCAAGTTGTGAGTTTGAGTGAAAAGTGTCCTAGTCATACAAGCAATGTTCAGTGCTACATATAAAAGAAAAAATAATTATTCGTGCTTTCCAAGCCCAGTGTCTGGCTGCTGTTGTGGTAAACATTTCTCACAAATGCCTTTTCTTTTTTAGACAAAAAATGTGCAGCCTTTGGAAGGCACACTGGGTTGCTGTCATCATTTATCTACTTAAAAGCTCTGTGAAGAAGGAATCCAGAGAATAGCAGAACTGCTCCACATCACTGTAAATTGTTTGTTCTGAGAATGCAACAAACCTTGAAAACTGCAGAACACATTGGTGACTGATGCACATTGTCTGAACATTTCTAATTGGTATGTATTTAGAAAAAAAATTAGCACCATTTGGACAATTTTTTGTTTAATGATATGTTATCTCCATCTCAACATTTTCCCAAGCAAACCTGACTTAAAAACGTGTTGGTCAGAGAAGCTGATGGCAGAGTCAGAACATGACGTTAGGGTTGTCCTGATATTTTTATATGAACCAAATGTTCTCATACTTCTTTCAGTGTGTAAAATCTTATGAAGATATTCCTGAAATTCTATCAGACATGGTGTTCTTTATGGGAATGAGTAAATTCCTCCATCCATCCTCCATTTTCCTCATTTTCCAGTGAAGGAAAAACCTTTGCACTTGAGAACTGTCACCTGATAAAAACTTATGGTGAATTTTCTCATGCAGGGAAAAGTCTGATTGCATTGGTTGATATGTGAGACACAAAGACTCAGGGACTAGAAATGAAGTTTAAGTATCTCTGTGAATGAATTCTAATTTATTATGTAATTTTTCTCTTGCCTATACTTGAGAATGTTGTGCATGTTATCAGCACAGGGTTGTATGTGCCCAGCCATAGTTCACAGCTATAAGATAATAAACCCTGGAGTCCCAATTGAGTGGAGAATTAAACACTGATTTGAATTTACAAAGCATCCTTTTAGTCATGCTGAGAGCTGAATTTAGCACAAGGATTGCTCTCACAGAAGGTGAGTATACCTCAGCTGGTTTACTGACAACTTGTGGTTAACACAGAGGTCATCACTGGGTGGGTGCAGAGGACTGTACTTTTCTACCATCAGATTATATTTCAAAGGCATGCTTGTTAGCAAAAAATAATCGGATTTGTTAAATCCTATTTGTTACAATTTACAGTAAAATTGTTTTTAAAGGCAAAGTAATCCATAAAGACACAGTTTAGTCATTTAAATGGTAATCTATTTAATAAACAGCTCAGAAATCATCACCTTGGCTGACCATGGAAGTGTTTTTATGTTCCTGCAACAAACACATAACACAGGCAAGTATCTGTGAAATAATTTCAAGAAAAGACATACAGCATTTTCTTTTGGAAAGGAGTGCTCTATTTTGTTTGGCATTATTGTAAATAATGTATGGGAAACACTTGGGAGTTACAGATCAAAATACCTTTCTGTTGATAACTTGATTTAGTAGATAAGACAAAAAGCTCTTCCCCTTGAAGCTGTTGGATTAAACGAGTTCAAGGTGAGGGCTACATTAGGAATGGTTCCAAAGGAATGAGCAGTTGTATTTCTTGTGTAACTTCTACACCAACAAGTTCAACACACCCCTGGTAGAAATGTTTATGTTCTTGGCAAAGTGATGAAAAATGACATGAGCTTGATTACACACTATTCTTTTCCAACTACAACCAACTTTTTGAACTAAAGAAAAAGAACTTTACCAATTACTTACCAGCTAATTTACTTTAGAAGCTACACTTTCTGAAGTAATTTCATAACTGAGGTGTATTTTCAGGCATTAATAATTTCATATTCTGTATTTTCAGCCTTCCAACAAACAAGAAAAAAGAAAAAAAAAAGAAAGATGTTTAAGTAAATCCACCATCTATAAAGCTCCATGGAGGCTGCAGTTTTATTCCATTAGGGACAATTTTTAATTAGTAGTAATAGACAGAACTGTTTTCTAATAAACACTGTAAATGTCATATAATTTGATATTTTATTAGAAGTAAATATTCCATTGTTATTCTCTCTCCCTCTAGTCATACTGCAATGAATTTTACTTAAAGGTCTTTTACTAGTTACCTATCTAAGAAGAAGGGAGTTTCTGTACATGTGGGATCCATTTCTTGTACTAAAAAAAGCCAAGATTTAATTTCTGTTTTTTTTTTTTTTTTTTTTTTTTTTTTTCCCTGTGGGTGCACATTGGATTTAATGGCTTTTCAATTCCCTTTAGTTCTTATGCTCATCTTCCTTGAAAGTTGCAGGCAGAACTGAAAACATGCCATAATTCCCTCAGCACTGGGCCTTATGTTCTAAGTCACATAGAACAAAGTAGAAATCCTTTGGCTCTGCTTTCATTCCTCGTTTATACAACACAATCATAATCACTGAGTAGTGTGATCTAAAGAGAAATAATAGCAGCTCCCTAGTGTACCAGACACAGACAAGACTGAGTGTCAATATCTTCTGAAGGAATTCCTGTGGTCCTTTTCACTGTCTTGCAGAATTGGTGTTGCCTTACAGCCATAGACTTATTCTTGCTCTGATTTCTGATAATTTTAATGCACTACACTTTACAGCTTTCTACTCTTATCCCTCTGTGCTTGAACTCAGAAAAAAAAAGACCATTAAAGATAAGTATTTCAGGCTTAGCATAAATTTCTCATTTGAAATAAGGAGCTATAGGTTAGGAATTCCCTGCACACTGCTTAGCTGTAATTTCAGGGCATGATTAATTTCTCGGTGCAAATCACCAGGTAGACACCCTCAGGGGTTCCTTGCTTCTGCTTAAAGCAGAAGATTGAAACAGAGGAGTGCTCATTCATAAAAGAGATTGTAATTTTACTGTTGACATACACCTGTGAATTTTCTCTGTATTAGGAGCTACCATTTAGATGTATGCACAGTCTTCTGATAAGTTTCTTCCAGAGGCTGGAGTCTAAGCTTCAGGATCTCTAGGAAAACACCATATGCAATGAGATACCCGGTTTACAATGGAGAGAAATGCATCAAAATGCAATGGTGTTTCTCAAAACTGCATCGCCAGAGCTCTGCCTGACCCTCTCTCGCATTGCTGATAACCTCTCAGCAGCAGCCCCACAAGCCGAGGTGCATGAAACATTTGCAGCCAGCAACATCTGATGATAGCCTGGGCTGTGGCAGACACCCTGGCTACGCTCCGCAAGGCAGGGGAGCTCCACCAGCCCCGCGCAGCCGGGCCCTGCAGGCAGCGGGAGGGGCGGCCGCTCAGCTCAGCTCAGCTCCTCGGCAGAACGCTCTGCCTTTGGGAATTTCCCTCCCTCATCCCTCCGCTGCCGGGTGCGACCCTCCCGGCTCCTCCGTCCCCGCAGCCCGCCAGGTGGCGCCGCGCGACCGCGCTTGGAGCGGGGATGGAGCGGGATGGGAGCGGGGCAGCGGGTGGGACCGGGAGCGAGGAGGGGAGAAGGGATGGGGGAAGGGATGGGAGCGGAGACGGGAGAAGGGATGGGAGAGGGGATGGGAGAAGGGATGGGAGAGGGGATGGGAGAAGGGATGGGAGAGGGGATGGGAATGCCGATGGGAGAAGGGATGGGAGCGGGGCCGCTGGTGGGACCGGGAGCGAGGATGGGAGAAGGGCTGGGTGTCGGGATGGGAGCGGGAATGGCAGCAGGGATGGAAGCGGGAGTGGCAGCAGGGATGGGAGCTGAGATGGGAGAAGAACCGAGAGTGGGGCTAGGAGCGGGGCTGGGACCGAGGATGGGAGCGGGGCAGCGGGTGGGACAGGGAGTGGCGCTGGGAGCGGGGCCGGGAGAAGAACAGGGAGCAGAGCCGGGAGCGAGTCCTGGGAAGGGAGCGGGCTTAGGAATGGGTTCGGTTCGGGAGCGAGTCAGGGAGCAAATCTCCGTTCTGAAGTGGGTCAGGGAGCGGGTCCCGGGAACGGGCCGGGAATCTAGGGCGCCCGGGGAAGAAGTATTTTAATAGATGGGGAGCGGCCGCCGAGCTTTGGGCGTCGAGGTGTGCTGATGCGAGCGTGGGAATGGGGCTTTGCGGTGTGCGCGGCGCACCCTTACTACCCGACGTGTCCGTAACGTGTCCTTTTCAGTGATTATTGTTGTCAGAATTAAAATCTGTGAATTCCAAACAGCTCTCAGTGAGTGATGCCGCGTGGCAAGCCGCAGGGGCGGCCGTGAGCGCTAACGTGTCGGTGGCATGTCGGAACAGGGTCTTAGCACGACGGGTTCAAGTAGAAATAATGGGGAGGGGGGCAGGCACCGGAGAGGCCGTCCCAGTGGGGGCATAGCGGCTTGTCGCTGCTGCTCGCGATGTGTCGAGGTGCGGCTGCAGGGCGCGGGGGTGCCCGGCCGGGGCAAGGGCTGGGGTGCGGCACCGCCGGCGGTGCCGTGGCAGCGCTCCGCTCCCGTCCCGGTGTCTGAATCCCTGCTGGCTGCCTCTGTGTGTGTGTATGTGTGTGAGTGTGCGTGTGTGTGTGCCGGAGAAGAGGGGAGGAGGGAGGAAGTGGGGTGGTGGTGGTAGCGGCTGGCGGGAGGGGGATGATTATTGGCAATGGGCGGGAGAGAGAGAGGCGACTCCTGTTTCCTTTTCTTTCTGCCAGCGCAATCTCGGCTCATTTTCTCTAAGCTATACAAGTTCACGGACGAGCTACCTAGCCAGCCCTCCTCTCCCGACATGGACCGCCCAGGTAAAAAGGCCGCTCTCCTCCCCGCCGGCTGTTCTATTTTCGCAAAATATAATTTTAAATGATAGCAAAAATAAGGTGCGGAGTTAGGTCAGCGGTAGACATGCCTCTGAGGGAGTGTAGGGGCGATCTCCCAGGAGCTAGACCTCCTGGTGTTCTGGTGAACGGGAAAAACTGAGATGCAACTTCCGAGGGAGAAGCCGGGTGAGGCTTTGACTCCTCCGAGATGCGTGCATGTCGGGGTGGGAACCGGGGGATATCTGAGGCAGCTGCTTGCTTATCGCGAGTTTAGGGAGTCGCCGGGGTCGGCAACAGTGGTGGTAGGCTGGCCCGGGGCAGACACAGAGGGCTGGCAAGTACAAATCGGTGTCCGAGCGCGGCAGCCCCCAGGCGGGGAGAAGGGCGGCGGCGGCTCCCAGAGCCCGGCCGGGGCAGCGCTGGGCGGGAGCGCGGGGTCCGGGGCTCCCCGGCCGCCAGCGAACTCTACAGACAGCTCCATCGAGGGGAGAGAGGGCGCGTTACTTATAGTAAGAATAAAATCTCCTTCCGTGGTGTCTGGGTCGTTAGGAGACGGATACAAACCAGGCTCGCAGATGTGGGGCTGTGGGAAGAAGTGGAGCCGCGTATTTCGTTGTGGGGCGGGAAAGGGATTGCCCGAGGCGCCCGCAGGATGCTCCGCCGGGGGTTTGGGGATGCAATCTGCCGCGCTGCCCCCTCTTCCCCCCTCGGAGTACGGCAGGCTGCTGGGGAACCGGAGAAAGAGGGAACACCGGGCAGCCAGGTGTCTCCCAGACCTGTTGTACTCGCTGGGACGCCGGGGGCGGGGAGGGGCAGCCCGGCGGGCGGCGCGGTGGCGGCTCCCGCCTGCCCGCTGCTGTGCTTCACCGCCGCCTTTCCCCTCGGCAGGCTGCTGCGCGCCGCCCGCCCTCTGAGAAGGCTCCTTCGCCCCGCGCCGAGGAGCAGGCGGAGGAGGAGAAGAAGGGGAGGAAGGCGCGGCCGCGGCCGGCGCTGCCCAGCCGCCGTCCCGCCGAGCGCCGGCCGCAGGGCGCCGCGGCGGCAGCAGCGCGCAGCCCCCTCGGCCCGCCCGCATGTCGGCGGCGATCCGGAGCGGCGCTGGCGGCGGCCCGGCGCTGGCCATGGCGCGGCGGCGGCGGGGGGCGCTGCCGGAGCCGGCGGGCGGCTGCTCCTGCTGCCTGGCGGCGGCGCTGCCGCTGCTGCTGCTGCTGCTGCCCGCCGGCTGCCCCGTGCGGGCGCAGAACGACACGGAACCCATCGTCCTGGAGGGGAAGTGCCTGGTGGTCTGCGACTCCAGCCCCTCGGCCGACGGCGCCATCACCTCCTCCCTGGGGATCTCGGTGCGCTCGGGCAGCGCCAAGGTGGCTTTCTCGGCCACCCGCAGCACCAACCACGAGCCCTCCGAGATGAGCAACCGCACCATGACCATCTACTTCGACCAGGTCAGCCGCCGCCTGCTTCGCCTTCGCTGTCCCTTGTCCCCGCGCCCTGCGCGGGCATCCCCCGCCCCTGCCTCCCACTGGCTGCACGCGTATTGCCCTGGTTCCCATTCCTTCTTCTAATCCCGACCCAGCCGCTCAACAGCAACTTCCCGTCTCAACTCCCCCGAAAGACTTTGGAAAGTTCTTTTAGGTAGTTGTGGGGTACCTAGAGTGGCACCGGGCTGAACACGCTGGCCTTTGTCCGGTCACAATCACTAGTATGGAAAGAGCTTTAACTCGAAAGTCTGTGCCTCGGACGCGTGCGGGGGCGCCTTGCAGCCAAGGATTGCCTCGGCCAGCCAGGAGCGACCCGGCCGAGGGGTGCGCATCCCTCCTTCCGTGCAAACCCAGAGATTTACCGATGAGGAGTAGCCGGATCTGCCTGTTCGGAGCGCGTTTGGCAATGTCACAGCATCTCTCAGAGGGAGGGAGGGATGAGGGAGAAGAGGGTGTTTCCCGCGTTATCAGACGAGGCAAGCGGTGTCCCCGGCGGGCTGTATCGGAATGGTGTTATCCCGCACGGCATGCGCCGGGCAGAGCAGCGAACAGCCCTGCCTGCTCGTCCTGCCCCTGCCTCGTCTCACCGCTCGCCTCTCAGAGACCAAACCCCCACCATCCACTTTATTTTTGCCGTGAAATTTCTTTTTTTTTCCTACCGCTTCTGACTCCTGAAGTTGTATTGCAGAGTCAGCCAAAATTAGCATACCAGACTATTTTCTCTGGGCTTGTTTGTTTGTTGTTTTTTAGGATGTTTGTTTGGTTTTTTTACCTGTCTGTCTGGTTGTCATTTATCTGTCTACCTGTCCCTCCTAATGAGGTTACACAGCCATTCGTCTCATACAAGATCTCGCAAAATCAGATCAGTAGAGAAATAAACCAAAAAACAACAACAACAAAAAACAACCCCCCCAACTTGCTAAATATATAGCATACATGCTAGATACTTAGATGCTTTACCCCGCAATGTGCAAGGGAGTTGGAAGGTGTTTTCTCGGTGCTCCCACAATAAGGGTTTTTCTAGGTTGGTTTTTTTTTGGGTTTTTTTTTTTGTTTGTTTTTTTTTTTTTTTTTTTTTTTTTTTTTTGTTTTTGTTTTTTTTTTTTTGGTTGTTCAATTTTTTGGGGAACTACAGACTTTGGCTGTTTGGGAGGAAAAGCTTGGGATTCGGGGGTGAGGGGCGATGGTGTTTTTGTTTTCTCCTGCTTTGTATATCTTCATTAAAGCAGAGTTTTAGCCCGCAAAAGGCGGGTGCCGGGTGTGCCCCGGGGCGGGCACGGCGGAGCTGCCGGCTCGGGCACACCGACCCCAGGTTCTTTCCCCAAAACGCCGCCCGTGCCTTTCGGTCCAAATCGTGCTCCCCGGCACTGCAGCCTGGGCAAGGCGAGCAGAGGATGAGCCCGTCAGATCGGCGGGATCGCAGGGTGCGGCCGAGTCCGAGCGAGGAACGAGGCTTTGCACATCTGCCCGAGTGCTCAACTCATCCCTTTTTTTTTTCCCTTATCTTGCTTTGTTTAAAAAATAAATAAATAAGTAAATAAATAAATATATGACAAGATTCTTGCTGGGAAGGAGGAACAGGCCCACCCTAGGCCCCCGAGGGCCAGAGGGACAGACAGACATGAGCTGGCAGATGTTGCTGTTGCTGAGCACCCGCTTTCCTCCTTTACCCCTCTCTGCAGCGCAGTTTTAGTTCTACACCCTATTAAACTCGAGGCCAGCTCTGATTTCAGTAGTGCCATCAAAAAAGCATACATTTTCATTATGAGCTAATGACTTCTGGTGTTTTTTCCTACCTTTTTCCTCCTCCCTCCTTCCCTCCATTTCACACTCCTCCCCCTCCTTCTGCCACCTTTGCTTTACTGACAGCTCAGTGTGGACATTTGCACTTCTAACAGGCTTTGGAGATCATTTTTGTGTAACTAAATCGCATTATTAACTCTGATGCCTTTTAAATGCCTCTGTAACTTGACTCCATTACCCTGCCATGCACTTTTAATTGTGCTGCAAATGCTATTTTGACTATGCTTTATGTTGGTCATTGAGCTCATGTCAGATTTTTGCTGGTGCTTTTCTAAGGTGGAGTCTGATTTCTCTCTTTCTCTCTCTCCTTTTCTTTGTTCTGTTTTATTTGTTTATGTTCCAGGTATTAGTTAATATTGGCAACCATTTTGATCTTACTTCCAGTATATTTGTAGCACCAAGAAAAGGGATATATAGTTTCAGTTTCCACGTGGTCAAGGTCTATAACAGACAAACCATCCAGGTGGGTTCTAATCTAAAGAAGATGCTGTCTTTCCATTCCTTTAATTTTCTTATTCATTTTTTTTTTTTTTCCTCAAATGCTCATTTCTAATCCTATATCAAAAAAAAAAAACAAAAAAAAAACCAAACCAGCTGTTGAACAATGAAAGTGTGGGTTATTTTTAAAGGGGTCTGTATACATAACAGAAATCACACATTGCCTATTTCCTTAGCTTAATTCAACCTAGACTGTAACCTGTACAAAAGCTTAGTAATATGCACAGGGAAAAAAAAATCATTGAGAATATTGAGAAAACTCAGATTCTGTCTCTTTGCACTTTTTAGGTAAGTTTAATGCAAAACGGCTACCCAGTGATTTCAGCTTTTGCAGGGGATCAGGACGTCACCAGAGAAGCAGCCAGCAATGGGGTCTTACTCCTCATGGAAAGAGAAGACAAAGTGCATCTCAAACTGGAAAGGGGTAACCTCATGGGAGGGTGGAAATATTCAACCTTTTCCGGCTTCTTAGTCTTTCCACTATAAAAGAAGGCCAAATAGGAGACAGATCCATGAGCCGGAGCAAGGATTCAATTGTTAATGATACCCTGAACTTGGCAGCACATGACAATATTTCAGTCACCCCGTCAGACTGTCACAGTAGAAGAATGATAACCTTCTAAACTCCAACATTTGCTTTGAATATTGACAATTCCTTGGAACCTGCGCCTCTAATTAGTTTTAGACGACAGTGATCTTTAGGAGAAATGAAATTATCGACCTGAGCAATTTGTACCTGTGATTGTAAAGTCAATTTTGGATTTTATTGTTGGGATCATTGACTTTCTTATTCTTTTTTTTTTTCCTCTCTTTCATTTTTTCCTCTTTTTCTTTCTCTTGTTGTTGTCCCAATGAAAGAAATAACTCGGACCACAGAATCGCTTTGTCAAAGGCTCACTCCAGAGCCAGAAGAATGGAGTGTTCAGCCCAATGAGGTGTTCTTCCATGCTTTATTTCTTTGTGTTGTATAGCCTTAAGGAAAAAAAGAAAAAAAAAAAGAAAAAGGAAAAAAAAAGAAAAAAAAAAACACGAATGGCTTCAGTCTCAGTCCTGTATTTTTCTGGGGGTGGGGGATTCTGGACATTACTGTGTCAAGAAGTGCTTTATCCAGTGAAGCAAAATTTGCACGATTGGAACCTTTTTTGTGTTGTTCGTGTTTTTCATCAACTATTTTTTTTCCTGATTTTGTTTGTGTGTGCTAAAAATGTAAGCTAGATTGATCAATAAGACAAAACAAAAAAAAAAAAAAAAAAAAAAAAAAAGCACATATATACCCTGTAGCTCTAAGTAAAGCTAACCAGTGAACAATTCTGTCTGCACTTTCCAGCTGATCTTTATAGACCTATTTAGAGAGAGAGAAAGAGAGAGAGAGCTACATGATCCTTCAATTGCAATCTGGAAACTGGTAAAGAAACTGACATTTCTGAATTGTCCTGACATTTCTAGAAGGCAACAGTGGAGGCTTTGGATATCTTCTCTGGCCATACCCTAAAATATATCCTTTCTTTGCATTACCATATTTTGGGTGCTTTTATCTTATATTTATTTGATATATTTGTCCACTAATGCTTGAGTACACACTGTGGGAGCACAGAGATGGCAGAGCAAATTCTTCCTCTTCCAAATTAAATAAAACCATCTCCACTTGAGCTGTCTGTGACAAGTATTGGAGGAGCAGACACAAGGATCTTTGACAGCCCTGGGGAGACAGGCCTCAGGAGGAGAGTGGCCTCAGAGGATCAACAAATACTCCAGAAGTTGGCACAGGTGCCATGAATATATTCTTCCCAAAATAAATGTCCTCACAGTTCTAGGGGTGGACTGACATCAATATTGAACATTGGGAAAAATACCATCCCAATCAACAAGAGGTAAAGGCCAATGTCAAATGTATCCTTTTGCCTCATTCTCAATAAACAGATCTTGTTTCTTCAGTTTTTTAAGTTTGGTTTTTTTTTTTTTTTTTTTTTTTGTTTGGTTGTTTTTTTGTTTTTTTTTAAAGAGTGGTGTACTAGACAATATACTGAGGAAAATATTGTTTGAGGAGATCCAGGAGGAATATTTATTTTGTAGAATTTTTATCTTCATTTATTTAATTTTAAATGCTTCATATGGCTATTAATCCCCTAAGGGTGTATGTGCATAAGAATTTATTTTTGTCAAATTTACTCCTCTGCCACAAGCAAATATAACCGAAAGGCATTTACAGGAAAACGGTGGTAACTGCATTGTATTTCAAAATTATGGTGGACATGTCATTTTCATTGTAAATTTATCATTCAAGGGACAAAATTAAAGTCATATATTCTTAAAAAACCCTTATCTGTGTTGCTTACATACCTCAGATTACTAAAATATAAGGCAATTTAATATTTAATATTTTTGTGGATTTTCACCATTGATGTGGTTTGTTTGCTTTGGCATTTCACTTTGCCAGTTACTTAATGAATTGGTTTCAGGTTGTTGGTTTTTTTAATGGGTTGCATTTTCTAGTTACTTTTTTCTTTGGCATGACTGCAATGTTTCTAGTTGCAAAACTGCACAGGGCTAAGTTTAAGTACATGAAATAAAACTTAAGTCAGCAGCAACCTTTTTCTACTAAAATACAATAAATACAGTTGTCTTAATGGTAGACATTATAAAACCACTTTTTGTGTTTATAACTTAATCATGTCACTCAAGGAAGCAGAAACTGAGGTGAGTTCAAGCTCCCAAGTTTCTAGTTTCCACAATATTTTTAATTTAAAATAAAAATACTCAGTCAAAATAATTTAAATTAAGATTTGCTCAGTTTTGTTTTAAAATTCTGCCTACCACAATCACATTCAGTTTTTCCATTTATTTCAGTTTATTTGACTTGAATAAGCCAATGAATCTTAGTTCTGGCTCTCCCCTAAGCTAAATGTGGCCAATGGCAATGTTTTCCTTGGAACCATCCTTGAAAGTTTCTTGGGCTATTGAAGTGGCATACCCTGAATATCTCACTTCATGTATTCGAGATCAGTAACCTTGACTATGTTTTTTTAATAAATATGTTTATATGATGACCGATCTTCTGAATTTCAAGAAGGCATCTCATATAATGCCACTTTCCTTCTGCTACACTTGTGTCCTTCATGTTAAGCTATAGAGTTAGGAGTCTTATATAAGCAGTTAAAATAAATGGAAAATATGGAGTAAATTCTTATTGTACACTAATTGTAATCATGATCTTTGTTTCTTTTATATTCCTTGCAATATTTATTACCTAATATTTATTTATTTATTTATTTATTTATACCTTAATATTTATTCTTTTTTAATTTTGCATCTGGGTTTGAGAACATGCAATCTCCCTGCTATTAGGAACAGTAGAAATTTTGATGTATTCATAAGGTGTGGATATCATGATATTTTATATGTTGGAGGGGGAAAATGTACAACCACAGCATTGCAGATTGCAGAAAATGTGAAGTGAGAATGATTAAAGGAGCCTCTCAGTACATTTAGAGCAGGCTTATGGAAAATAATTTATATAAATAAATAGATTGGGTAGCATTCAGAGGTGGTGTAAATTTAAAGCTGAGGGGCACCATGAGAGTTAGGAAGTGTAAACCACATGGTAGTGAAGTAGACTAGTGGTACCATAATGACTCTGGTTCCCGTGGGAGCAATAGCACAAGACTCCTTCCAACACCTTTCAGGCTTTCTCATAAGCTGCTGTGTAATGGTTGTAACATATTCCTGTGCAATTACTGTCTGTTTGACTGCTTCCCTTCCAGGGAACAATCTGTACCCAGGCGTTTTTTTGGTGTTCACTGTTTTAGTACTTCTTCAGCCTACTTACAGCAGGGTGGAAGCCAGGAGCTGTATTAGAAATGATAAATTCTCACCATATATTATCGCTGCCTTCCTCTGAGTTTTATATCTGTAGTTTGAACATGGTCTTGCCAGAGAACCTGTGTGCTCTCACCTCCCCCTGAGACAGTGGGTGTGATGGATGTGCAGAGTATCTCATTACTGGTCAGCATCTTTCAAGCTGGATCTGTGGGAGGAGGAGAGAGACAGGACATGAAACTAAGGAGCTCTTTAGAAGTTACATTGTGTTTGTTGGCTGTGACTTCTTTAACTTTTAAAAAGAACATTTTGTTTTTATTGACCAAATTTGCTTCTTGGACAATCTGTCAAAGTAGAATATAGGCTAAAAGGGCTTGTTTACTGATGGATTTATTCAGAAATAGCTGGAAGTGGTTTCATGTCCTTCTAATGTGACAGTGGTTTCTGGAATAGGCAGAGTCACAGGTAGCATTGTTTAAAAATAGCTCTTATGGTTATAGCCTGCTTCGATCCAGGATAACTTTCTAGTGTTAATGAGCACTCAAAAATCATTGTCATTAATATACTTCTTTTTTGCATGTAATAACTACAAGCAGTTATACATAGCTAAAATTCCCCTCTTTTAATGTATTGTTGAAAGAAGAAATGTCCTTGATTCATTGCATATTTTCTGGATTAGGAACCACTCACTGTCTTGAACAATTGTTCCAGGACCATACATGATGAGAAGTCATGCCCAATTTTTAATCATGGTAGGAAACTAGGATGCTTTGTAAAATATTCATTTTCTTCTTTTATTTGACATGATTTCACCTGTCAGAATGCTTAAAATAGAACTTTATGATTCCTGGCCACCTGTTAATTAAATCACATTTGGAGTTTATAAATTCCTGACAATTTTTGATATCCATCATGAGTGTAGTTAGACACAGACTAGGTAGCTGGGCAGATGATAGACAAGCATTTAGATCAGTTGTTTATATAATCAAGTATCAGTAAAATTCAAGTGTTCCATAGTGAAATACATACATTGTCATTTCAGCTAAGAGGCTGATCTTGCTTCTCTCACTCATTTCAGTAAAGTCCACTCCTCCTATGAATTGACTTTACTTGAATGCCTCTTAGCATTAAATTTACACCAACTCTGAATGTTACCTAATCAATTTATTTACATAAATTACTTTGTATAAGCCTACTCTTAAAGTGCTGGAGAGCTCTTTAAATTGTTCTCACATCATAATCCCTGTTGCAAACCAGAGTGCTGCTGTTCCCCCTCTAACAAAAAAAAAATAATCAGGCTATCTACACCTTATAAGTATATCAAAATGTCTACTGCTTCAAATAACAAGTGAGTGGAGCTTAAGGAAAACATCAGTACCATTGATCTTGAATTGTATGGTTTGGATTTGATTATGATCTACTATTATTGTTTATTTAAAAATCAGTAACAGTAATCAGTGCAAACCCCTAGTTAACACAACTATTCTTGGGTGCTGAAGTACTTCAACACTAATCATACTTCTGATAATCTATGTCTACAAATATATTTTGAATGCATGTTTTAAATAGATTCCCAAACTAGTCATGTTTATGGCCTTACCCAGCATAATCATATTTTTTCTTATTTGCTATTATCAATAAAATCTAAAGACTACTAATTGTACTTCATGCTATTTGAGTGTCAGAATGAAAATACACTTACATACCTAGTGTATCTAAAATATCCTGTTTCTTAGCTCATGTAGCTTAACCTATTTAGTGAATCATCTTTGCTATTCATCAGCAAAATAAAGTTGCCTAACTTGCTGGTTCCCTGCAGATCACATACAACAGATGGTATAAATAATGACATGGCAAAACATGGGGAAGCAAATAGCAAGTATAAATTCTGCACTAAAAAAAAGTCTGCATCAACAGAAATTTAGGTCTTATTGACAAATGCCCCAAAACTCAAAAAATATCAAAGTTAAGTTTTTAAACTAATCTTTCTGACCGATAGTACTTCCATTGTAATAATAAAGTGCTATTTTTACCATGGGAGTATAAAAAATAATTTAAATTGTTTTTTGAGATCAGCTATATTAAAAGACTCTTGCTCAGCATATTGATATATTCAGTGCTATAAATTCAACCAGAGCCTAAGTTCATCAATTAGTAATTAGTAGTTATCATGAGACATTCTCATTTCTGCTGATAATTAAATCAACTGAAAGGAATTATTTGAAAAGATCTAGTTTTCAGTGTGTGAATATACACAAAACTGCCCATACACATATGTATATACACACATGCATGTGAAATACATTATTAGCTAGGAATAGATTGAGAGAGCTGGTTTTTTCATATGCAGTTTGACCACCCTTTCTCTGAAGCAATGCCTCAACAAATTAATTCTTATTTTATTTGTTGTCATTCTATACCTAAAACTGTTTATCTTTGCTTGCATATATGACTACCCAGAGTAATAGCAAATAGCAGTATATATTTCAGTGTCTGAGGGCTGCTGCAATTTAGGTAATATTAGGGTAAAGTGAACCATATAGTTATTAATAAAAGATTTAATTACCTCAAGTTCTGTAGAAAGCTTTTGTAATGAGTAAAACTGTAGTGCTGTGTGGGAATTGCCTGAAAAAGACATAGAGGGAGACCACAGCTGGAGATTCAGTTTGTCCTTTTATTGACACCAGATGGGAAACCTTTGGTACTCTTTAAACTGAAAACAAACATCCCTATACTTATTTTGGCAACAATAGTCCTTAAATGCTGACTTAATTTTGATTGTGTTAATTTTCCTCCAGAGAGATGCATTATTTTGTCACATATTAGAAGTGAGAATACAGACTACTGTGGATAAATGATAAAGGGCTTTCCAACTTTTTTCACTAGAAGAAATAACTTAGCACAGAACATATATTGCTCCTAAAGACTTTTGTGATAGTGAAAATATGGAAGAAATTATTTGAAAAAGAATCTTCCAAATTCTTATTTATTGTTACCAACAACAGAGTTTTCTCAGCCCGGTTTGTAATAATATGACTGGAACTATTTTAAGATGGAGTTTAAATGGATATAGCTACACCTTCCTAACAGCTGGTTTCTTCCATATCTGCAATTTTCTGTAGAGCTATGTGCTCTTGTAAGAGCTTACAATCTCTCTAGATGAAACTGTCCTTTAACCCTGACTGTCAAGTAAATCCAGTCTTACCTAATTATTTCACCTGGGTAAGGAAAGCTCCTTTGCAATGTCTCTATTGTTTTTTCATATCACAATAACTGTGCTAAAAATATCCAGTAAAGAAAAGAAGATTCCCACTATACTTGCCTTCCTAAGACATTATAATTTCTCTTCTCTTGCCCTCTGTTGACCTTTCATGCATATTTGAAAGGCTTCTGATGATGAATTTTTTGAGTATTTCTTAAAATAATGCTTTTCTAACTGTGTGAAAACTTGTTATACAAAATGATGACAGCTTTAGTTGACTGCTCACAAATTATTCTTTCTCTGTTATGCAGCCAGAACTCGAACAGGAGAACTCAATTTAATTGAGGAAAAAATATAACTACAGACAAATAAATAAATAAATAGTGGGATATATGTACATGAATCTGTGATTTTTGGTTAATACATTGATCCTGTTCAGTCTGTTCTCCCTGAATGATTATGCAACCAAGTGACTTGGTACCTCTATTTTTTTTTTTAAAAAATCAGGTATCTTGGGAATCTTCCCTTTCACAGCCTGTTTGAAATTTATAGACCCTCTTGTATAGATGTTAGTGTGTTGGGCAAAAATAACAAATGAGATTTTCAAGTACCTGTGTGTTCCTTGTTCATGAACACCTTGTGACAGAGAACAGTCTGTAGGAAGGGAAGAAGCCCTCCTGAAAAACCAGAAGCCACAAATTATTCTTTGCACACATACAAACCTCAAAAGCATTTGGGGACATGTGCACGTACATGTGTGAACCATAGCCAGAAGTGACAGGCATTGTATGTAAAACACTTTCCCAGAGTTATAGCTTTCATGCAAGCAAAAAAATTACAAGAAAATACATATGCAGTTTTGGCGGGATTAAAAGTGCCCATGCAATTAGTGAATGTACCAAACTGTGGTACAAATGTGTACCAAGTGGCCCAATGCAGGTATATTACACAGTGTACTCTGCTCAAACATATATTTCCCTTACCCTCAGTCAAGAAGTAGCTCACCTTCTGAAAACAAAAATGGAATCCACATGCACTGTAAAGCATGATTCAGTTTCTACTGAGAGTAAAAACTGCCTTGCTTATTTGCCTCCATGTCACCATCCTCTCTAAGACATTTGCCTGTTCCTTTTTATGTGTGCTTTAAGGTTTTTCAGAGCTTCACAGGTTATGTCTGAACTAAATAATTGACAGATGATTTGCAAGTGCACTTTAACATGTTAAACCCATAAGGGACCAGCTCTCTTACCACACCACTGATTACCAGATTTTCTGAAAATGAGGCTGTGTTGGGTCTGTCTGAGACAGAGTTCATTTCCCCATAGCAGGAATCACAGTTCTATGCTTTGCATTTGTATCTGGACAGGAGTTAATATCACACCAGTGTTTTAGCTACTGCTGAGCAGCAGTGGCACAGCATCAGCACTCTCTCTCCAACACTCTGCCCCATCAGAAGAAGGATGGGATTGGGAACTATCTTGGGAGGGGACAGAACCAGGACAGCTGACCCAAACTGACAAAAGGGATATTCCAAAGCATATGAAGTCGGGTCAGATATAAAATTAAAGAAAAAAAAAAAAGGAGAAGGAATAAAGGGGCATTAGTTATTTGCAACATTAGCCTTCCAGAGTAACTACTAGGCATGATGAAAGACCTGTTCCTGGGAGGCAACTGGACATTGTTTGCTGATGGGAAGTAGAGAATAAAATCTTTTTTTTTTTTTTTTTTTGCTTGTGCACACAGAGCCTTTTGCTTTTGCTTTTATAAATGGCCTTATCTCAACCTATGAAGTTTGTTTCCATCTCATTTTCTGTCCTGTGACCACCTGAGAAGGGAGAATGACAAAGTCTCTTAGTGGCCACCTGGCATTCAGCCAAGGTCAACCCACCACATAAGGCTTAGTGTCTACATCAGGTTTATACAGAGCCAGGCTCAGGACATCTGTTGGATATAGATTGACTCTATCCATGCCCATGGCAGCCAGGTGCAGTGAAAGACAATGTCAGAAAAAATTTAAGTGGCATGCCAAGAACAGATTCAGTATGTCAAGAGCACTTTAGTGCTGGGACAAAGATTACAAATCAGTGTATGCTTTCTTGTAAACAGAAAATGCAGTGAATGAATCTGGACTGGAAAAGAAGTTCCCAGCTACATATAACAGCACAACAGGATAGATTTAATGACCTATTACAAAATCTCACTAGGGTCTATCTTGTTGTACCTCTATTAGACTTTCTCCCCAGTGTCACTACTTTTCCTGTACTGGGAAACCAAAACTGAGCAAGAGACTCTATATGTGGTCACAAATGCCAAATATAGAGGAGTTTGATCTGCTGGCTATGTTCTTGCTAATACATTCCACTCTTCAATAAACATTTACTGCTGCAAAGATGCATTGTTGATTGGTGTTCAATATTTTTACCCCAATATCTTTTTTTTTTTTTTTTTTTTTTTTTTTTTTCTGTAAAACCTTTTTATCCAGTGAGCCCCAGACTATTTCATTCCAGGTTTAGTAATTTCAATATTTTTGTTGAACTTCCTGAATTTCTGTCAGTCCCAGCCAGTTAAAACCTCACTGAGGAGGAATCCTGTTGTTAGGTATGCTGTCTTCCTCTACATTTAGTTTCATCCACACACTTGATAAGAGCATGTTTTTGTTTGTCATCCAGATAGCTAGTGAAGATATGAAATGGTAACAGCCCTGGTACTTGGATGTGAGGAAAGCATCTAGTAACCATCTGGCAAGTGAATTTCAAAGTGCAACCTATTACCCTTGTAATTCAACCAGTTTTCCATGCATCCTGTAGTCCAATCAGTTTTATGAGCACCTTGTAGTCTGTGAATCCAGTTCATATCTCTTCAGGTTGGCTACAAGGATGCAATTGAAAACCATGCAAAATTAATGAGAAAGTCAAGGCAAATGACATGCCCTGACCACCAGTTCATTTATCAGAGAGGGAAGTCAGTCAGTTGTGATTTTGCCTTTGCAAATCCATGGTGGTTTTTCCCTATCATGTTATCATTCATATGCCTATGAATGACTTCTATATGCAGATTTCTCCATAATCTTCCAGGAGACTTCAGTGAGGGTGACCAATCTCTAATGTCCCAAATTCTCTTCCTTGCTCTTTGAATAATGATGTGACACTTTCCATTCTCTAGTGGCAAAGGCCCTCTCTGGATCACCCAGGTTTTGAAAGGTGATTTTATGTAAGCTTCCTCCCCAAATCAGGTTATTTCATGTTTTCTCATGAACTGTTGTAAACAAATTTATTCACTTGATTAATCATTAACTAATATTTTCCTACCATAGGCAGTGCCTCAGTCTTCCAGGCTCTCCTGAAAAGCCAAAAGGCATACCTTATCAGTAAAAGGTCTTGGCAAACAAAGCTTTGAACACTGCAAACCCTTATCACAAGATCTTTCTAGTTTTCTCATCAGTATACTTTTTTATTTTTGCTATTCACATTCCCTACCAGTTCCAATTGCAGCAGAGTTTTAGAATTCCTAATTCCACGTCAAATCAATTTAAAAAATATTTTTCCTGATTGCAAGGGTGTTTTCAGTCACCTAAAGACTGAATCTTATTTTACCCATTGATCAGGGTTTCTTGCAGCAGAAATGCATCACAACAGCTTCCTCACTAGCCTCCCTTTGATCCTGACCTGTAACCCCCAAGCTTGCTTGTGAACCATCTCATGGCAAAGCTCCACACATTCAAGCTGCTCTTTTGAACAGAGCACAGTTTGTCTTCCTGCAGTTCCCAGCCTGTGCCTCTGGAAGGACCTGTTCCCACCCACTGCACTGCCCTGGCAATGTGAACTACCCATCATGATTCTGTTACTCTGCAACTGCTTACAACTTCTAGTTCCTCTGTTTTGTTGGGTTTCTTTCCTCATGCTGGAGAAATTTGTGTCTAGGCACTTTGGATATGTTCCCAGTAATGACATTTTTTAGGGAATGTGGAAGAACTTTTTTGTTGTGCTGTCTCCCAAAATCCTTGCTCCCTACAATGCCCCTTGTCTTGGGGTTTTGTCTTCATCTTGAAAAGTCATATATAAATACTGTGTCATTTTGCAAACAAGCTTGTTTGCAAAAACTCTCTTGTCCCACTTCGTCAGATGGAGACAACTGTTCCTTATTCTTAAGAGACCATCCAGTGGTCATAGGTGCACAAACCCTGCATGGGTTGTGAGCCACAGAGGCAGGTATTGGCACACACTGTATTTTTGATTCTACCTCAGCCTTTCCCCTTCACAGGAAATATTGAGAAGGCATCACTCAAACTTTTTAGCATCACACCCTCTTTATGCATTTTCGTTTTTCCCCTGGCTGTCTGTACTCACATGGGTACATAGCAAAGGTTTATAATTGAGGGCCTGGCTGAGCTTCTGCTGTATTTCTACAATCCTGGGTTCAGAATGCACTTCAAATCTGCTTAGAAACAAGTAATAGGTGAAGAGATAAGGATATGGAGCTGGCATTCTCAGTACTAACTCTTTGAGGTTTGTTGAGTGGAGAGAAAATTTATGATTATACTCTGTGACATTTGGACAGAATCTCGATGCTTCAGCACCAACTAATCTGACACTAGAAACAATGATGTGCTTTCTTCACTGATATTTTTACCATCATGAATCTTTCTAACACCTTAAAGTCAGGCAATTGTGAAGAAATGGGAATAACCATATGACAGAAGAGACAAGAAATGATATGAAATGACAAATTGCAGAACATGGGAGGCAAGAGAACAGAATTGAATGAAAGCAGGCATCCTTTAGGAAAATGCTGCAAGGGCTGAAAATGATTTAGTATAATAATAGATAGGGCATGGGGGAGAGAAATTGGATGTTAAACGTGGTCTTGAAATACTGGAACAAGAGTCAGACACTAAAATTTTATCCAAAGTGGAAAAGAAGGATTTACAGAATGAGAGATTTGGGGCAAAAGTTGCAATGAAATGTAGAGAAAGAGAAAAAAAGAAATCCAGAGTGAATAAGGGAACAAATAAATGGGGTTTCAGGACCTGTAATGCATCTGGTCAGTTTGCATTAAGAAATAGGTATAGAGTAAGAGAGGGAAAGAAGCTGTGAAATCATACAATACAAAAAATACCTCGTCAGACCGGAGAATCATAGAGATGTCACAGTCTGATGTGACAGTGGAAGCCCATGGCAAAAGGGACATAGCCTTCACAGATGGTTTCCAAGTTGGAAGAAAAAGTTAAATTCAGAAAGCAAAGGTGAAAGACATGAGGTTTTGTGTGTTTATTTCAAAAATGCATGGACTGGGCAGAATTCTGAGCACTTCCTTGTTTTTATTTTCTTGCTTCTATTTATGTCAAGGGCTTTTGTACCCACTTGTCTTTTTTGTAACAGCCTTTCCATTTATGCTAGTTCCTCTCATTCTCTGCAAATGACTCACCAGTCCTACCAACTGTTGAAAATATAGCCTGTGTGAGCAATTCCCTTCTAACAATGCCAGTGGCAAGAGAACATTGCTTCCTACGAAGAAGTTGAATTCCCTGACCCATCAAAATATGTTATTGAATTTGTTTTGGGCTGGCTAGCCTGCCCCTTTCCCCTTGTTTCCCCCTGATGTGCTCTGAACCTCCTTGTAAGACACTGCTCTTCTTGAGTGATAGTCATTCTGTGCTGCAGCTTGTCCAGACTTGGCTGAGGGCAGCAATCTGTCTGGCTAGCTGCATTTATCTAACTGAAAACAATGGGAAAAGAAATTCTGCATATTTTGAGTTAGTTTTTTTCTTGCTGTATATTTAGTTGTAATATTTCAAATTTCAGTGTGAGGCGGGAGGGAGGATATGAAAGAATGTATCTTTAAACAATTTCATAGTGTATTGAGGGGGTTACAACATTTTATATTATAGCCTCTGAATTTGGTGGTCAGAAAACACAGTAAATACAAACTATTCCAAAGGAAGTTGGGGTTACTAGAAGCCATCCTAATATCCTGTCATGGCACTGAGTCACTGCCAGCACTGCCTGTCCCTGCCCATCCTTTGGGACCTCCCCCACGTGCCCATGTGCACTAGATTGAAAATAAACCAGAGGGAGATCCAAAGTCAGAACTACAATTTAATAAGAAAATTAAGATAAAGGCAGTAATACAGAAACATTGGCTTAAAGTGACAGAGTCAGGATACAACCTGACACCCTGTTGGTCGAGGTGGTGGTAGCAGTCTGGTTAAACTTTGGCTGCAGTCCTGTTGGAGTGATAGATGTGGTTCTGTTGAAGTAGATCCTATAGAATGGTCTGGTCTTCCTCTGGGAATCCAGTGGATAATGCTGTTTGTGGTGTTCCAGCCTTAGATTATATGCAGGTAGGAATGCTTGGTTACTACCCCTGGGCAGAGCTTCTCACAATGGGATGATGTAGTTTTATGAGTCATGCAGTGAGACTCCATGGCCCACGAGCAGAAGATATCCCCAGAGAGAGTTATCAGGGATGTGTCATGGAAGAGATAAAAAACACTGCCCCATCTGGTTGTAACAGCTTAAGGAGATGGTGATAGAATACATATTTTGGTTCTCTCTTACACTGTAGCCTAAGACACCAGGGCTCAGGACCCCTCTCAGCCCTAGGGCCCTCAGCTCCTGCCCTAGCAGTGCCACAGCAGGGTCTGCAGCTCCCCATAGCCTGACCCTGCCTGGCCATGGACCCTGCCAGCCAGGCTACCTGCAGGTCAGTGTCCTGGCCCTGCTTTGTCCCATTCCTATCCCCAGGGAAGTGCCTTATGCCTGGGACCAAAGCTGCCCCTGCTTTCTGCCATCTGCCTGCTCCTGCTGAACCACATGGGTACCTCCCCTAGTCCTGGAGTCCTCCAGGCCCTGGGAGCCATCAACCCCCTCAGTGCCCTGCCTCACTCCTGGGTTTAGGAAAAATACCAAAATAATCTTAGGTATCATTTGTATAAAGCTTGTTTCAACCCACACAGAACAAGACACTTTCCCTCCTCTGTTGCCTGCTACCCATATTTCTACACTGGAAATTGCGACTCATTTCCTCAAGAAGAAATTTTGGAAGTATTTGACATCATTAAACCATCAGGTGCATTTATCTGGGGTGTGGTCTAACCTGCTCACCAGTGTCCAAGAGAGCTGTTTCATGCAGGGCAGATGCAGCAAGGGAACAAGGTGTCTGTGGTGAGTTACCAGTCATTAAAAGGTGGGGAACTGGCAGGTGCCCTAAGTGTCCTGTGGGGAACTGGCAGGGACACCAGGGGTGAAGCTGTTAATGATTTGTCAAGCTTTACTCACTTGTAAGTTATTGTTTAGATTTGAGGAAATGGGAATTGCTTTTTCCCCATGGAGAACTGTTCAACTACAATTTGCATCCATCCCTCCAGAGTTCGGAACATTGATTTATTAATTTGGGTGTGGTTTTAGGCAATTAATTGATTAATATCAATCCTTACTAAGTCTTATTAACTTGGACATCATTTGATTCTGTTATTATTCAGGTCAGATGGGGTTTATTTTCCCTTTAATTGGAGCAAGTCAGGCCTAGGCACAGTGAATTGGTATTTTTCTGTTTACTATTGCTGAAATATCCCCATTCCTATAATTGGATTTATATATATTTTAGGGTCATTTGATCATCTTGCCATACTGTCTAGTATAGCTTACTGGTTTAGGAACTCCATTTATCCAGTAATCCAATTCCTGAGATAATAATTTATCTATGTATTAAAGTGCATCTTTCAGAAAAAAACCAAAACACTTTATTATAATGATCTCTTCAGTAGGTGGCAGTGCTGGGATTAAAACTGTTGCTGCTTGACTAATATGCAAATTCCTGCCTGTTGGGATTTAGGTCTAAAAAGGTTTTCAGGGCATTCTCATCTTTAAATTTGGGCTCTAGTTTACTTAGAATGCTGAAACTGGAGGGAGATTTATTTCTGCTGCCTGAGAAAGTGTAGAAAAATAGATCAAGTACCACAAGTGCAGTCAGTTGGCTCCAGAGATATGCATGAGCAAGCTAAAGCCATGGAAAACATGTACCTATAAAGATCAAATAGTAGTAGTTTCTCCAGTGCACATCCACTTCAACTGCTCTCAGTAAAATGATGTTACTAGTTGAAATATTATAGAGTCTGAATAAACATTATTCAGAAATCTGAATCTGTATTCAGATTTCAATTTTACATTTACTAAACTTTATCAGAATTGCTGCAGTATTCTTACATTGTGGAAGACTTCTTTATGTATGGTATCATAAAAGACTCCATTACTGAGTTCTTGTGACTTCATAATCCATTCCTTAAATTATGATGAATAACATTTTTCTGCAATCATGGAATATACAAATTAGGAAGTTCTGATTCCTGATAAGATCTAAAACAGAGATTTGTGTCACAACATAAAGTTTTTTTTGAACAGGCTAATTTCTCAGAAGGCTTTTTGTTAGGAATCTCTTTAAAGGTCACACATCATAATGGCACACATTAAGTAGTCCATATGGATTACTGCTCAGGAATACACAATGAACAGCAAGAATTCCCTGTATCGTTAGAATTTCGAGAGAGAAAGAAGACTTCTCTTGGATTACAGCTGGACTGCACCTGTGTGGACAACAAAGAATGGTTTATGGTGGCCAATAAAATGTGTGGCAGCTGTGTGCCATTGTTGGTCCATTGGGAAAGCAGGATAGAGAGGAATCTCACAGCTCCATGGAAAGCAGGGCAGAGTAATGTATTCCAGATCACACACTGGAAGTAGTGGTATTAAATCTGTGAGCAGCTAGGAATTCTCAGTTATCTCAGTGCAGACTTGTATTGACCCAGTACTTCAGGGAGGCTGTGGAGGAAACACCTATGGAGAAAGCATCTTCTCTTTACACACAGCCCCAAAGACAGAAATCTGGTAATTTTAAATAACAGTAAAGTGTCTATGGGAGATCTGGATTGATGCTATCCAATGGGGAAAAATATATTTATCACAACAAAGTAAAAAAGAACAAAACAAGAATAAAACCTGTTAACATTTTTCAACAGTAAGAAAGTGGAATTCACTTCTCATGGATGAGTAAAAGTCAGATAACTGAAATATGTTAGAAATATGTTCCAACTCAATGGAGTTTAGAGAAAGTTTAGAAAATTTAGGAAAAGTGTATATGAAAGTATGTGAAATCTGTGTTCTGAAAATGTGTAACCTCAATTGGCAAAGGGACCCCAAAATCCTGTTCTATTTTGGGAGGCTTGAAGACCCAAGACCCTCCAAGATGATCTAGACTCCTGGGTGTACTATGGAGTTTACTTTCTTGCAATCAAGGACTCAGGAATCCAGTCTCTAGAATCAATCAGCCAGTTTATGACATATCTCTGACACTGTGGTGTATACTAAACTAAGTCCACGGATATATCAGATTTCACAGCAAGGAGTCAGCAACTATTTCTATGAAACTAAGTCAGGGTGTTTCAGTCTGCCCAGAGCAGTTGCATTGGCTACACTGGCTCAGAATCAGTTTTGTTTTAGCTCAGATTTTACTGTCAGAAACTAAACACAAAAATGTGAGTGTGTGAGTGTGTTTATAATTAATAAATAGATACACAGAAAATCACTTTTTATATAGAAAGACAAGAAGAAAATGATACTGCTACCATTGACTGCATTCCTTGACTGCATTCACTACAAGTAAGGTTCATAATTAATCTCTCTGAAAATTATTCCACAACTCTGTAATCTCATACTTAAATTAGTCTAAGGAGCTTCATTTTACCTTATAGGAAGATATACTAAAGTAATGGAAACAAGGGAATTTGTTATCTACTTTATACTCACATTCTGCAAAGAATTATACAAACCACAAAACAATGGAAGAGAGAATTCTTGCCAGAAATATGCTAACTTTTTCTAAGATAAGAGATTTCACTTTGAACCCAAAAGGTATTAGAATACTCTCAAAAGAAGAGAAGGAGCCTTCTAAATCCTATTTGTGAAATGAAAAGAAGTTGCTAAGAGAGTTTCCATTGGCTGGAATGAAGTCTTTTTCTCTTCAATGTGAGCAGTGATTTCAGATCTGATGGTACATAGGTCAGCTGCCTACTGCTTCAGCAGAGTAAGAAGCAAAACCTGATGCTTTTTAAGCTCTTGAATTTTTACTGTGTCATGCAGTGAGGGGATAAGTTTTGCCTTCTAGCAAGAGTATGTCTCTCTTAACTCATGGATGACCTGAGGCCTTTTGAGACATAGATACCATTGTCAGGTTGCAGCTTCTCTGCTGCATCTGTTAAACATCTTGCCCTAATGGCACCTCCACCTCCTCAGAAGCCATTGGCCAAAGAGATTCTTCTTAACTCCATTCTCAAGGGCCTCCTGAAACCAGAGAAAATGAGGCTGCACAAATTGATCAACATCAATTTAGCAGCAGGATATCCCCATGGATTTACAAGCTTCTGGGGAAAAAAAATCTCTTTTCCTATATAGGCACATTTTTGCATAGAAAAATCTTCAAACACAGTTTTATAATTTTTTTAACTCTTTTTCACTGACTAAGATCTTTGGAAAAAGGAGACCAAAAGAGAAATCTTTGAATTGAGCATTGGCTTGACTTGGGAATTGATTGGGAATTGTTTCAAAGATTCCTTTTCCATATGGCTCTGTCTTTTTCAGAATTAACTTTGCTTTTAAACTTTCTTTTCTATCTTCTTATTAAGAGGATGTGCTAAAAGAATAATTTTATTGAATTAGCAACCCTGCAGGCACTTGTGTCTATTTTGATCTCAAATATATTCCTAAATAACACTAATGAAAAGTCTAAGATCTTTCTTTCCTTTATAACTCAAGGATGATGGAGTTCTGTGCTATCATTGCTAAAACAACTGAAATGAAAGAATTCCATCTCTGTGCAAGGGTCCTTTAAAAAGTAATATCTACAACATATATTGTGTAACATGCAGATGAGGTGCACTGCAAAGAACAGAAAGTGTTCAGTGTTATCAGTAAGGATTCTCAGAAAAGTTTTGCTGCGTATTTGTGTGGTTATAGATTCTCTGTTTTTGCAGGCCTTTGGGCAATACTAAAAATCAAAATGCACGTATATAAGCACAGATACTGCTTCTTTTGGCTCTTAAATACCCAGATCTCAACATTAACTGACATATAAATAATCTCTCTGCAGAGTCTGCATGAGCTACACAACATTTGAGCTGAATAGTAAAACAACAGGGCACATTATTTAATATAGGAAGAAGTAACTGCTAGTCCAGTTCCATTCAAATTTCCACTGGTGCTCCCTTTATTCTGTGCCAGGAGGCCCATGTGAACTTGTGTCCCCTGTGAAATATATAGTTCTTTCTAAAGTGGAAAGACAGCTAAAAGATAGCAGGCATAGGGGTAATGCAACAAACGGTAAGAGCAGAAGTTACTTAACAGCTATTGTCAAAAAGCAGTAAGAATATAAATTTTAACAATATCTGGAAATATGCACCAATTTCAATTTTTGTTACATCTGACTACATTGTTGTTTTTGGTTGTAGGGATATTTTCCTGCTTGTTAGTTGTAGTTCAGTAGATCATCAAAATGTGACACTGTCAAATCCAAAGGTCGAATAGCATAAAGGTGTTGTCAGCAGCTGTAATTCTTTTTTTACTTGATTGGAAAACTGTAGGTAATGCAGTTCTTATGTCTAAAAGGCATGCACAGTGCAGTCATAAAAATACATACTACCTGCTTTTGTTACTAAGATACCAGCATTTTTTTAACTTTTAAATGCCCCAGAACACTAGCAAAGCTGGTAATATACATTTGTGACAACAGAAAGCTGCTGGCCAATAATGAGTTAATGCTGTACTCAGCTAGCTAGATTGCAGCTGTGAATAGTTAAATAATGAAGCTGTGGGGAAGGCCCATTGAAAAGTCAGACAAAAGGTTGTAAGTTTGAATAAATGATGACTTGAGAGTCAGTAGAAAAACAGACATATACTAAAAAAAACTACCTAAAACTAAAAAACCCAGCAAACAAAAAAATTGAATAGACTTGAAATTGTTATGAGAATATTATTACTGTGTGGCTTTTTCTATGAAATTGTTTTGCATACTGCAGTTAGAAGCAGGGGAAGATGAGAATTATGGTATTTGTAATGATACTTTCCTATGCAAGTACTTACAATAATTGTAGTCTTTGAATGGTGATTTACTATGATCTGCTTGCTTTATTTTTTCCAAATGTTTTTAATTGCTTATATTTAATCAGAAATTCTTTTACAAAAAGTTAAAAAGTGAATGGGCAAGGCATTGCTTTTTTTTATGTTTGGTGTTTTTTAACAAAAAAACCTATTTTTGACATTTTCAAAATGTTTGGCATAATTAGAACTGTTTTCAAATTCTAGAAAGCCAGTGTTAATTTTATAAACTCTTTCTTTTCCTTAAGGACATAAGCTTATCTTCCTGAATTATGACTTAGTCTGCCTATATTAAGTTTAAAACTAGATATGTGTTCATAAAAATCTCATTACATATGAGGGCATATTACCTAAAAGCAATTTTTTCTCTAAAAAATATCTTGGTATAATGATGGCACAAAATAATGAATGTGCTGGAAAAATGTGTAGGAATTTAAGCCACTGCCTAACTACCTCCACTTCTGGAAAATAATTCCTGGTGTCCTTATATACAGTACTGGTGGTGGCTGAACAATAAGGAAATATAAGAGAAAATCATAAGCTGCAAAGAACAATACTGTCAGAGTGATCAAAAGGGTCTGCTAGCAATCTTCTCAGCATTATTAACAGAAGAAACCATAGGATCAAAATCTAGAAACACTAGTTAGCTGCTGGGCCTCGCCAAGTCAGGAACAGAACACAAAAAGATTAATCTTTACCTTCCTATTCTACAATAAATTGTTAGAGTATCCTTAACATGCTGCATGTAACATTCTTTACTTGGCACCTGCTCTATGTCCGAAGAGGAATTTAGAAATTAAGGTTAAGATGAGGTTTCTATTTATTAGCTGAACTTTGGCATTGATGACCAAACTTCTCAGCTCTGGAATTAGTAGAATTAGCTGCTTTCCAGCTCCATGCAGAAATAAAACCTAAGCATGGCTTACTCATAACTACCTGTGCTCTAATTTCTCTCAGAAAGAAACTTGAGTACATGAGCTACAGCAGACCTGTGCTCCAGAGAAAGAGATGATCTGGTTGATTGCAGGGATAAGGACTTAAGAGTAGGCTGTGTAATGTTTTTTTCAGTCTAGTATGAATTCCAGATTTTATGCCTTCTTATATGCTTTAAAGAAAACCATATTGCCTACTCTGACCCTGCAGTGCTGTATGAACTCATTGAACCTTCTTTGGAGAGCTGGAAAAGGGAATTTTTGCACATATGTATGCATGTTATTTCTTGGGACTGGTCAGCTTTTGTTCTGTAAATTTAAGCATTTGTGTGTATGTGTATGCAGAATGGCTGCACACTTTCTTTAGACAGTTGGCACAGCTTCTAAATGACAGGTGGAACATTCTCTGTTCTATGCTGTTCTTTGCTTTTAATATGTTGAATCCAAGTCAAATTCCCTCTTGAGGATGTGTTTAGCGTTTGGAAATGGATTAGCCTGGGCTGTATGATGTTTCTTTTTAATAGCTGTTGATTCTATTGTAGCCTGCATTTTAAAGTTCCAGGAGCACTAAGTTGGAACATATGAATGAAGGACAGCTCCTGCACTGGAAAAAAGCTAAGTGCTAGAAACTTGTCTGTGTACACTTGCTCTGAGAGCATGTGAAAACCTTACTCAAAGGCAGCTACTTCCACATTCAGGAATAAACATTGATTTATGCCCTTTCTTGACATCTGGTTTCTCTTTTTCTGCATTAAAACTTGACTTCATAAAACACTCTGAAGAGTACTTGTTCTCTACATTCCTTCTTTTGTCCATTCCCAGTTGCTTTACTAACAAAAAAAAGTCGGAGAAGTCCTCCTCACTGGCACCATATCCCTTTTTTTATATTATTTCCGAAATTGAACATGATGAGGAAAGTTTATAAAGCAGTCTAGGCATCCTGATAAGTTACAGGAAGTGCAACTGGTATCTCTAGGACAGGTGTGGAAAAGTCAGGATAACACTGTATAAACTCTAGTCAAGTACTGTACATGTAAATAAGCCCTGGTGTGCCTCTGACTGCCATTTTATGTGTCTGTGGAATATGCAGAAAACTCAACCTAGCTGTGACCCTCTGGTGCTTTACCAAGATAATATTTAATAATGAGATTTTTCAAAAGTATGTTCAAATTAATTAAAAACAACTGCTAAAATAATTCTAGGAATAAAATGCTATCAAAGCAAGCTATAGTTTTTAGACTTCTAAGTGCTAGCAAATACTACACAACTTAAACAGAACTCTCAAGAAAAACATAAATTCTTGTTAGATGCAAGAACTTCTGTGCTTTATGTAATACTCTGGAAATTCCACTGTTTAAGATTTAAAATTCTTATAGCTTCAAATATCATAAGGTATTGGAGACCTTCCTATTTTTGTGATACTTCTAGTGAGGCTTTCCAAGTGCCACATGTGCTCTCATTTTAAACAAAGCAGTATCACAATAAAAACCAATTGTGATGTTTTTAATGCCTGTATATACCACTACTGCATGAAACACTTGGTCACTGCTAGTCTGTTCAAAATACAGAGCTGATGTAATTGATGGCACCCTGTTAGATGGGAACAGAATAGGTGTTATAATGGTCAGCAGTGTAAGCAGCTCTGAGTAGCACTTCAAGGCCATTCAATATCCCATACTGCTGGAATAATATTAATATATATTTCTTTTGAGGGGAAATAAGTTAGTCCAGAGTAAAACTAATTGTTCATAAATCAAGTGGGTTTTTTTTTTTCATTTGTCTTAAAATTTTGTGAATTGGAAAGACGGTTTCTATGACTACCATTTCTGCATATATTTGATTACATTGTACTGTAATTTATGGAATGAAAATGCAAGCCCCACCAGCAGTATTTGAATTAGAATGTAGCAGGTTTATAGCTTTGTTTGGCCTCAGGCAGAAGTAATAAAATCCTAGCTTTAAGTACCTTTGGGGTTTGTGGAATGAAGATATCTGCATTATCGTAATAAAGTGTTCCTTGGTGTAATAAATATAACTGACAGAAGTGCATGACTCCTTTATGAAAAATATGTTGATAACAATATAGTCTTTAAATACTGAAGAAAGTGACTATTAAAATTTTATGTTTCCAGTTAGAGACATCTGTTGAGCATTTAGGTGGTATTATCAGTTTACTGCTGGGTATGCCTAATAAGACTTCTAGATTACAATTAAATTGAGAAATATCGATGAAAGAAGATATTAACCTTCTGCTGATGAATATTTTTTAACAGTTAACATTTTAATTTTTCAATAGGTATTTATGAACAAAGGGTAATGGATTGGATTATAAGGAGTTTCTTTTGCCTTCTCCAGGAAGCTCTAGGGGAATTTACATTTATAGTTTGATCAAAAGCAACTTCACTCTCATCTTTTCAAAAATGGACAAAATACTATAGATGTCCTAGTTCTTATTTATTTTACCAATCTGTCCACTCAATCTCCATTTATATGCTATCAACTATTCATTTTACAGATGGCTTAGATGTACTGGTTAACTAAATTTGTTCCCAATACAGGGTAAAACATATCCCAGCTGGGCTATTTTTTCTGTTTGAGACATGCTATTGTTTTTTCCAGCTGATGGTCCTGTCAAAAGCTTGGTGTAACTCACTTCATTCACTGTTGGTTATCTAGATGTATAGAGACAGACCTCTTTCTTTACTGAGTTGATGATTTTTTCTTTTTTAAAGCATAGTTGGTGGAGGAGGAGAGGATTTTATGTAGAAAGGATTTAATCCCTTCTGTCTTTTTTACCCTATATTAGTTAGAAGATGTTGAATCAGTTTATACAAGTTAATCTGGCTTTCAGTATTACATTGCTCAGATGCAACTGTGTCACTATTCAAAGGATTGGAATATTGGTCATTGAAACCTTTCTTCTAGACATTAAAGGGAACTATTTTATTTTCTGGATCAAATGGACAACCAATCTGTTTTAATTATACATTTAAGTTTTTAAAACTAGTATGTTTTATTACCTCAACACTTAAAGTAAAACTCATCAGGATATTTAATTAAACTTCAGAATTATAAATATCAAAATATTAATCTTTAAAATGTAGTTCAAGAATTAATCAGTGATATATTTTCATTTTAATATATTACTTGAAATAAAATTTCACATACTTTATTCACAAATATAGCTGTTCATGGTTGCAAACTTTCCTAAGCCTATATATGTTACAGATTGTTTTGAATAGAGCATCTCCCTAAATTTTGTTGTGCTGAAGTTTCTGCTTGCACGCTTGCTCTTTTGTGGTCATAATCTTTGGCTGCCAGAACAGTAAACGTTTCTGATCTCTGACAGGTTCCCACAATGATAACAGGACTATTTCTCTCTCTTTTTAACTCTATTACACTGAAATTCCCTTCCTCATTCTGCAGTTATTCAGCCAATCCATTTCCATCTTTCCTTGCTCTTTCCTTGCTCTTTTCCATGTTTTCCTTCCATTTGTTTTCCTTTTCTTTTTTTTTTTTTTATTTTTTTTTTTTTATTTTTTTTCTCTCCTTTTCCTTCTACAGTCTCAGTATAGCTTTGTGACAGTGCAAAGACTTCAAAGATTAAAGGCTTCATCTTTGCACAGGCACAAAACTGAGAGTGTCAAACATTGTGTGTTTTTACCAAACAAGATTCTTTAACCTTAAATAAAAGGAGGTGCTAGACTTAGTCTTAGAGCTATTCTAAATGGGAGAAACAAACAATAGATTATTTCAAAAGTAAAACTAAAACTTCAGTAATCTAGAGGATGGTCTTTGCCCTTAGACAACCTCAAAAAGAATAACATCTTCTAGTTTCTAAATTGTTTTTACTTATGTCAAACCATGTCTTTGCTTTTTCTGTTTCTGACCCCTTGTGGGTGGAAGGTGCTTCTAATGTACTTTGTTAGTGGAAAATCATATGTATGCAGGTCTTTGTCTTGGCTAAGCACTTCTAATTGGTGTATGTTGTTATTTGTAAATAGAAATATATGGAAAAAAGGTGTTTTTAGGCTCTCTGAAACCTTTTTGAGGTTTGATGATTTTGTTACCCCAAATAAACAAGCTTTTGTTTATATTTTCCCCCTCAGTTTATATTCCTGGTCATGTTATGGGCCACTTTCTTTGAGACAGAACCTAGAAAAAGGTCATCTTCTTGCAGGCAAATACTATTATGGGGGTTATGATTGAATTTTTGTGTAATCAAAATTATTACCAAGTAAATACTAAAGGGTATTTAAGAAAGCTATTCTTCAGTGATGATTCAAGGGAATATCTGAATAATGCTTTACATTTTTATAATGAAATCCATTATGAAGTCTCCCCATGTTGCATATGAACTGTATAATCTTAGAATGGTCAAGAGGGATTGGCATTAGTATTGTAATTTTGCAGTGAACCAAGGCTAACTAAATCTAAATTACTTTCTCAAGTTAAAGTTCAGAAAAAAGTGAGAATAGGATGCTAGTGAACTTAAAATTATATCTAACCTGGTGGGTGCCCTTAAATTTTAAAAGTTATTATTTAAGCTTTAATAATAATACCATTATATGAAACATGAGAGAACAAATTTAAGCTCTCAGGTCAGTTACAAAGTAAGATACCACTCACCAAATGACTATGGACAGTAAGCCAACTGTCTAAAGCTTTCTTTTGTCTGTACTCTCAATATCTCAATAAAGTCTTAGAATACTCCTGTTGGATAAGGACTTGTGGGGTTGAAGATACTTCAGTCAATGGTGACAACTTCCTCCCTTCATTATACCCTGGAATTAAACAAACACTATTCAAAGTTATCTAAGAAGTTGATTCAGTTTGGGAAAGGAAGAAATTAGGAAAAGTGTGGAGAAAGGTAGACTGAAAGAATCTCCTGACACAAACTGGTAAGGTGTGAAGATTCTTCAGCATGCATGCATGCACTAACAAATACATGCTTTTAAGAGTCAGTGCCTGAGTAGAAAAAAATAAAATACAGAGTTGAATTCCTGATATTCCAAATGGTTCAATATAAATATAAACTGCATTTTAAAATACTCTTTAAGGTTTCCTGACCTCAAAGTACTTTCAAAAATAAAGAATATCAAGGTGAATTTTATTTTAGTACATCATTAGTATTGAACTACATAGAAAAGACCAGATTGCATTGTTTTCATTCTGCAAGGTTTAAGGCAAATTTGATACTGGTTGTCTCATTTATTAAGAACCAAGAAAGACTGTGGTTTTTTGGGTGTACTTTTGTGGGTTAGGGGGTTTTTTTGTTTGTTCTTGGGGGTTTTTAGTTGTTTTATTTTGTTAAAGACTCTAAAGAAGGTGTAAAATAATAAAGAGGGAGGGGTTTTTCGATGGAACAAAAATTTACCTAATAATTTGAAACTTGTCAGATATCCTGTTAGACATAAGAGAGAAAATCTTCCTGAAATCTCTCTTGGTTATTTTGGGAAATGTATGTAATGTTTTTGGAATAATTTATAATATTCAAATGTGCAGAATGAGTAAATATGTCTGTGGGTTTGTATTGGCAAATACACATACAGCTTCATTCCCAGAAGACAACTAGTGTTTGCTGAAGTCTGTTATGAGCAGACCCTCCTTTAACATTCTGTCTGCCATCAATTACTTGCTCAATTTTGAAGTTATTTCCTTCCATAAGTAATACACTTTGATGCATTTGTATCTCTGTGATAAATTTACAAAACAAAAAGCTACAAACCAGATAATTGAGATTTGGGGTTTTTTGAATAATCTGAAAATATGTAGCTAAAGCTTAGTCAGAAAAATCAAATACTTGCATATTTGAGGGGACAGGCAGAAAGTAGGATTAATTTTTCATGCAAGGCATTTATTAAAAAAAATGTTGGGGATATGAGCAGGATTATTACTACAAATTCCCATTGGAATTAAGCAAAGTCTTCTGCTTTCAGGATTTATCTAAGTCACTTTGCATTCTGTATAAGAATTTGGTTACTTTAATACAGGCCTTTCCACTTCTTTCTCTTTGAGAAGTGAGTGAAATGCTAAAAGTAAGTCTTTCATAGTCTACTATGTTGTTGATAAAATCAATAGCAGAAATGAAATTCAGGAATGTGATGAACAAGGAAAACAATCACCAGATGAGAAACTGGGATGCAAAGCTCTTTTTAAGTTTGCTTCAAGCTCATTTGCAGTATTTAGGTGATCTTGAACACTGAGTCCTTATCTAATGTGATTTCTTTCTTTTCTTATAGTATTTTTGAAAAAATTTCTCCCACCTGCACCCCACTCCTTGCCCTGTAAATTTAACATTTAGTTTTATTTCATTAAATATTGAAGCAATATCAGGTCAAATGGGGCACTTCATGTGAAGAAAACAAACCTAAATATTTTGTTTCATAACAGATTTTTTTTTAAATACAAAAAGAATTAAATTTGTTTGGATCTAAATTTTAAAAAATGGCTTTGATGTGAGATTTTTTTTAGTGTTTTCTGTTGACAGTTTGACAAGCACCACAAAAGTGGTATTTCTATTTCTGCTGTTAAATAAAGCAGCACCATTCCTCATTATGCTTTTATTGATTTTTTTGTGTTTTTTTTTTTAAAGAAGCATTTTTCAGAAGCGCGGGATCTTCTCATAATGCTCAGGGGGGTTTTTTTGCCAATAGCATGTATTGTTTTTTAAGCCTTGTATGATTACACAGAGTTAAACATTTGTTCTATCAGAAAAAGTGTTGCTTGGTGGTGATTGGTATATGCTTAATAAATGTCATTGTTCCTTCCATAATTTTTCTGCTCTTGTCTTTTCTTTCCCTTGATTGTTACCAAAGGATGTTTCAGACAATAGAATGATTAACAGCAATCTTACTATTGTTTTTGAATCAGAGTAATTACTTTTAGTAGAGTTTGTGCAATCAGACCTTATCCATGTGTGTAATGTGGTTGAATGAGAGTTCTCTCTGATGATTACTCTAGTGAACTCATGGCCATTAATTTAGCTCCAGAAGCAAATTTCTGATTCTTTGGAAAGACAGCAAACTACATTTTTAGATTGGGGAGGAAAAAAATTGTTAGAAATGCAAATCCAGTATATTGTTTTAATCACCTGATGTGTTTGTAGCTATTTTAGTGATGAAGTAGGAACATTATTTGATCAGATGGCCTTTGGACAGGTACATGCTCTAGCTGTCTTGTGGCTAGCTACTCAGCTGAAATTGATTAAAGTGTGTACGTACCACTGTTTAATCATGTGGATGTCGTAGATCACAGGCAAAACCTCCTCCTCAGTTCTTTAAACTTACATACAACTGGTGCTTACTTCCCTGAGTAAGGTTTCTAATTCTGGTGCACTATATTGCAAATATTTGGAAAGTTTTTCCGTTACAAGGTAAAGAAGGTGTGCGAAGTTGATATTTTCAATTACAAATTTCTATTCAGTGAAAGTCACAGAATGTAAACATTTTACAAGTAGGTTCTTGTAACACACTGTAACTCCCTCCTAGCTCTTCACTCTGAGGGAGCTAGAGTTTGCTACATTAGATAAACGAAGGAATTCAAAAGAGGCTCTTTGTCTTTCTCAGGGTTCTGGTTTATTGCATGATGACTCCAGGGGACAAAGAGGGTTAGGGTCTCAGCTAACAGACTTTTCTAGGGAAAAGGTCAGGGAGGGGATTTGGAAAGAAGCCAATAGGATGTGGACACAGAGTTAGGGTAACAGGAGAGATCAGGGAGGAAAGAGGCCCCCATGGCTTTCCTGCCAATGGGATAGGGACCTGGGAAGGGTAACACATTCCTTATACCTCTAAGTATTGGGTTACGACAGGTTCTCAAACGGTACACTGCCTTTTTTTCTTTGTTGCTCATGTTTTCCACTTTGTACTTGATGGATATCAGGTTCCTGATCCAAAACTGTGAGGAGTAATTTATAGACCAGATTGCTGAGCCTCTATTTAGAGGGACTTCAACACACTAAGGACACTGGAAAATGGGAATCTTGTGAGCTTTATCCAAGTCCTGCACCAGAGGATTACCCCATGCACCAAACTGGCTGGTGGTCAGGCTCCTGGGAGGCAATTTTGTGGAAAAGGACCATGGTGGAAAATGGTTTGACAGTGAGATAGCATTGTGCCTTTGTAGCAAAAGAGACCAACAGCACCCTAAACTGTATTTGGAAAAGCATTTTCCGTAGGTTGTGGGAAGCTGGGAGGTGCTCCTGCCTCTCTCCTTAGACTGGTGAGACCCTGTCTGAAGTGTGATATCTCTGTGCTGTCAGAGGCACGAAATACTGCGCTGGCTCCAATAAAAGACAGCAGGTGGGATACCTAGAGCATCGTATGCGGGATGGGAGGCTGAGAGACAGGATTATACAACTTGAAAAGAGAGCATGGCTACAGTGGAACAGGTTCTCCAGAACGCTTACAGGGTGTCCGCCCTTGGAGTAACGGGGAAACCCGGGAGTAACGGGGAAACCTGGAAGTAACGGGGAAACCTGGAAGTATCAGGGAAACTCGGAAGTAACGGGGAAACCCGGAAGTTACCTCCCTTACTGGAAGTACCTGGGAAACCCAGAAGTACCTGGGAAACCCGAAAATAATGGGGAAACCCGGAAGTTACCGGGAAACCCGGAAGTAATGAGGATACCCGGAAGTAACCTCCCTACCCGGAATTAGCTGGGAAACCCGGAAGTAACTGACAAACCCGGAAGTAGCCTCTCTACCCGGAAGTAACTGGGAAACCCGGAAGTAACGGTGCAACTCAGAAGTAACACAGAAAACTACAGCATGACTTATTGCATTTCAACATAACAGCTGAAATATCCCTTTTTAATATTAGCTAATTATTTTAGAATGAGAAGTCTTGTATTTATTATTATTATGGCAGAAGACATTCTATTCTGTCAGAATTTTGCCATATATTCTCTGACAATCAAATTTTCAATGTTTCTTTTGCCAGCCTTCACAAAGACCTGTCTCAGCTTCAGGCAGTGTTCCTGTTCTGTCAGCACTCCAGACTCAGGGATAATTCATGTTAATATTTCTGGAATAAAAAAGCTGATATGTGTTCAGACTGTGGTAGATGTCTAGTGTGTTCTTCATGCTCTGTGTAGAGAACAGTGTAGACCCCACATCTGTGAACACTATGTGGAAAGAATGATTAACTCTGTTTTCACAGTTTACACCAGTGCAAGCCATCATCTCTTTACTCTCCTTTTTGTGTGAAGGTCTCAAGGCATGGCTGGCACTGTGGGAACTGTAAGCATAAATCACCATGGAAACCAGGTAAGGGGTGTATAGAGAACCCCAAGCATGTGCAGAGTCATTGTGCTTTATGCTAATGTTGCCAACCTGAATACTTATGTGGGACAATTTATAACTAAAATTAGGAGATATTTTTTTTCTTCTTTTTCTTTCTTTTATTTTTTTTTTCAATTTTGCTAAAAAGATCTACTCCATTGTGTAAAATATTAGTAGAAGATCAAAGTTCTGATAAGGCCATGGCAAATACCCTTTTTGTAAGGTATCTGCTAAATCAGAGCCTGAGGTTGCTTCTAGTTCTTGGCTTGTTACAGCTCACAGCAAGCTGGTGTCTTAACACTGCTGGTGCTTAAGAAACTGGTGCAAAAGGTCAGTAATCTTCATAAGTTTCTGTTTGGGCCTAAAGCCTCAGAGGACAATTTCGCATTTGAAAACCAAAGCAAAGCAAATCACTGCTCTATAACTCCTTCACCCTCAGCAAAACCCCAGAAACTAAGCAAATGAAAAAAAAACCAAACCAAAACCAACAACCCAACCCCAAGAGGAAAGAAACAAGATCAACAAACAGACCCTAACAAAAATTATCATTGCTGCAACTTTCAAGGTAGTGGAAGTTTGCTGGAAGTTAATTAAAAATCCCTAGCAAACAAGAGAAATCTGAAAATACAAAGGTGTACAAAGTTATATTGAGACAGATACACTGTGATAAGGTCAAACTACTGTCATGACTTTCTGTCTTTGAAAAATCTCTGCCTGATCAGTATTCTATCTGTATTGTTGAAATCAATTCAAAGCATGGGCACTTGTGAGTTTCCAATTTTTAATTTTGCCTGTGGAAATCAACTACTTTGGCATTGATGCCATGGAAATTTTTTTTTGCTGGAGATCATATCGAGCCTGGGAAAAATATTGCATGAAATGAAACACTATATTCAGTTACAGAAATAAACTGTGGAAAACTCTGTCTATTTTAAGCCAGATAAAGACTTTGGTTCATGATCTGGATGCACGAGAACTTATCAACACAATGATCTGATTTTGCAGCCTTAAACAGTCCAGTGCTATATATGCAAATCCTCTGACAAGGGATGGCCCTTTTTTACAGATTTCTGACAGCTTTAGTGACTGTGTTACATGAATCTATAAATACAAAATATTTGTTGCACATTTTAATTTGTGACTATCTAGACTAGATTTTTTACTAAGTTTAGATAGAGTTGCAAGGATAATGAGAAATGTGAAACTGCAGAGGGCTATATTTTTCAAAGCAAAGATGGTTCTTTTCCCAGAAATGATCTATTGCTTAGTTTTTCAGTTGTTACAAAATAAGATATTTCTCAGTTGTTACTGACTTATGGCATAACCATAAGGAGTCTACTCATGGTGTTTGGCAGGCTCCTTGAGTGAGTTCTTGTCTTAAAAATCAAGACTTCTGAGACCTCCTTTCTCTTAGCTCTAAAGGGAGACTGGTCTCTTTATGCAAATGCATTTATTGTGTGTGCTAGGCTGAGTGGTATGAAAACCTCTGAAGAACTTAAACCTGTTTTACTAAATATGAAATGTTGGTTTCTGGGTGTGTCACTCAATGTGGTGATGGCTATACAAGATGACAAAAAGATTTTATCCCCAAAATGTGTGTTGTTAATGCCATGGAAATTTCTTTGGGGATCTTTACACTGAGATGCCATCTACTTGTTAATTTAAAGTCTTGTCATGCCTACTGGCATTAAAAGTTCAAATATTTTCTTTTTTAGAAATTCCTTTATGTCTTGCTGGGCTGTGCAAGAGGACAAAAGGTAGAAATGAGAGCCTAGTGTGAGTTTAAGATTTTTTGATATATGCCTCTTCCACAGAGTTTACTAATCCTGGAAGAGAGCAATCTCTACTCTGACAACAGAAGAGGAATATTCAGTGAGTCAGACATCTTGGACATACTGGTCTCTGCAACAGAGATGTAACAACCTATGCACTTTTGTAAGAAGGATTAATGAAGCTGCTCAGGCATCTGTAGCCTGACTGCCAGGCTACATTCACCAACTTCTGTGGATGCAGTTGAGTTTTTTATCTCTATCACCTACATAACTTCAGTCTGGCTATTGGATCAGTGCATGCTTGTTTTCATAAAAAGATAATTTATGAGCCAGTCTCTCCTTACAGATTTCACAGCTACCTAATTCATTCCATTTTCTGACACTGAAAATTAATTTCCTATGTCCCTTGATGTTGCATTATATAATGACTAATAAGAATCATTACAGTTATTTTGAAAAATAAATAAAACCTGAATGCAAGTCTAGGAGAGAAAAACTGAACTCTCTGGAGGGAAGCATTCTATTTTTCCATCTTAGCAATTACAGGTGTGATTCTTTGCTGTCCTGGGATTGAACTGATGCCATATCACAGAGCCAAGTGCAGGATTAAAGCTCCAGGAGAAAGACAAAAGACACAGCCCCTATTCTGGAAGAAAGTACCACTAACTCCTTATCCTACTATGATAAATACTGTGGAAATGAAATATAAGGAAGCATAGGCTTAGAAGAAATCTCCTGCAGAACGCTTTTTGCTACTCTCATACAGCCAACCATACTCAATCAGGCTGTAATTTTGTTGATATAACTCTGCTTTGCCCTTGCTTGGGTTTGTTCTATTTCAGATGTAGGACTGCGTTTTCCTTTGTGGGAACTCATCACATCTTTTTTGCTCATTCCTTCCAGCAAGCAAAAGAAAGCCATTGTGCTCATTTGTGCAAGAACATGTATATTTTGCTGTTACACTTCCTACAAGCAGTTACAGTAGGGGAAGCTCTTTTATGGCTTATTTGCATATTCTAACCTATGACCTTAATGCCCTTTACAGCAAATTTTCAGGGTTAAAAAGTTTCACCATTCTTAGAAGTTAAAAAGCATGTCTCAGCACCTAATTCTCTCCTTTTTGAGAATTTTCATGTCTCTTCAATCATCTGAAGCAATTTAATCTACTGCGCTTTTGTGGAAACTATAGTTCCTTTCTCCTTGAACTACTTTTAGTGCTTATCCAAATTGAGCTATGAAAGAAAAATCTGGGCCAGTTCATTTACAGAGCTTGGTTACTCTTGTGTTTAATATTCTCTAATGATCCACTAGTGTATTCCTGAATGTGTGTTGCTATCCAATAGATTACAGCACAGACACCTAAGCTGCATAACAAAAGGAAAGTAGTGCTGGAGAGGGATGACTATTGAGTAATATATTCATGAGCAGCTAGTCTCAGTGTGGCTGTGTCCACAGATTATCTGGATCTTTTTAATTTAAGAATCTTGATGGACACAAAATGTAACTGATATGAAAGTCTCCTAGAAATAATTGATGAGGTAATGTTCTCTGAGGAATAAGAATTTGCTGTGCTCTGTCTTTAGCTTCTAACAGATATGAATGAACACAAATATTGTGCTGTTTTTGGCAGGGAGTGCTATGGTAACACTTGCTATGTAATGCTCTCAGGATTTTCAGCTCTGGCAGTTGCAGCTTCCACTTCTCTGGAAAATTTGCTTTTAACTCTACATTAAATAAACATGAATGAGGCTGGTCATCAGTAAGTGAGTAATCCATTTTTCTGTAAACGCAGATGACACCATCAAGTTCTGCCTAAGAACTGAAATTGTCTACTCAGCAAGGAATTTTATATTAGAAGGTAACACTTGATTGAAAGTAATACATTCAAATATTTATATTTCAGAATACATTTCTGAAATACAGATAAGATAAACTAAAGTATTCTTCCACTCTTTAAATAATATAACTCTTTTTTTATCAGCAGGTTGAATCGCCCTTGCTTTCCCAGCCAGGAATAGTTGGACAAACTCAGCACAAAATAATTCTACTTCTAGTGGTTATTTGGATTTCTTAAAAATCAAAACCAGAGGCACAAAAGTCCTTTAGAATCTTTTTTTTTTTTTTTTTTATTTTGCAGACAAAAAAAAAAAGAAAAAACTTGATTTCCCTCCAGCTGAAAATGAAATGTGTGAACTGTGACCACACTAGGTCTTCAAATTCTATTACTTTGGAAGTTAATTCTGTTTGCCTACTGATATCCCTATATTGTTTAGATGAGCAGGGAGAAGTGCTACATGTCAGTTTCTTTCTCTTAGTTAACTGTCTTGGAAATTAAGAGCTCGTAATTCCTCCATCTTGAGAAATCTCAAGGCAAGGGATGTTTAGAAAGATCAACTGAGACACTTCACCAAAACAGGACTCTAGATAATTTTGTAATGAAATATCTAACATCTACAAAGAAGCTTATAAGTGGAACTCTTAACAACAATTTTTTCCTATATTAATAAAAATGCAGCAAAGCAAAATGAGTGGCTGTGTTCGACTGTAATAACAACACCTTTTTTAGAGGCTTTGAAGGCGACTTGCTCCATTAAAATTGTGAAGTTTTGGATTTGTATGAGCCCTGAAGGTTGACATCTGACCTGTTTTGATGAAAGATTTTGTCAATTGATATTTTCATTAACTAAATTAGTTTTCTATAGAGTAAGTATAAAAGTTTATTTTACAGATGATTACTCTTCAGAATTAGATCTCTTCCAGTACATGTAATTGTAAACCATCTGTCTAATTCCATATGATAAAAAAAAAAATGGTGAAAATTGAGCCATTTAAAACAAAATGGTTCAGACATATCTGAAAGAATGAATTACAATTCAAAGAGCAGGAACAGAAAATAAAAGATGAGGGGAGAGGACAAAATAGCTGTAGCTCTTCTCTGAAATCTAGACTCCACAAATGCTTTCTTACAGACAAAAAGAAAACAAATAATATTTCAGAAAATAACTGCCCTGAATTTAAGGAAGTACTCCTATGATGAGCTAATATCCAGTATTATAAATATGTATTAATGATGTTTACTTTATATTGTACAAAAATCCACACATAATGCTTTTATTACATCTAGTGACTATATCATCACTGTCTCATGAGACCTACAAGATGCTGCTTAAGAATAAGATGGGTCTTTGGATTTTTCATTCTCTCTCTCTTTTTTTTTTTTTTTTTTTTTTTTTTTAAATGAAGATCTTGTAAATCTATCTGTTACAAAATATTATTTACCCTGGAAGTGTTGATTACAGTATCAATGGTCCTCAGCTTTTTTCTTTTTCTTTTTTTTTTTTTTTTTTTTTTTAAGACAATTGCATATGTATTATGTTGGAACTTAGCTTTTAGTAGAAATAGTAATACTAATACATGTATATTATCCACATTAACATAAATATCTAAATTCATATGCATATATTAATTCACTGAGATAGGAATAGGGGTGGGAACTGTGTTACTAATGAACATTTGATATGTGCTTTAAGATCTTGAAAACAATAACTCAGTATTTAATTGTTGGTAGAAATTGAGCATAATGGAAAAGAGATACAATACAACTTGTCTACTGTTTTCAGCTTGTTGCAGAGTTCTTAATGTGGATACATTCTTTAAATTGAGTAATAGCTGTTTAAAAAAATCTATTGATAGAGACTTTCATCTGTAAAGAATCTGCTGAATACAGTTCCAAGGAGAGCATTTTTTGTTTGATTGTCCATAGCATGAAGGAGAGAGGAGTTTTTGTCAAAAAGTGTAAAATAATAGAATCTTAGAATTAATAAGTTTGGAAAAGACCTCTAAGGTCATCAAGCCAAGCCATTAACCCAGCACTGCTGTGTTCTCCACAAAACCATGTCCCCAAGTGCTGTGTTCACACACCTTTGGAGCACTTCCAGGGATGCTGATTTCACCACTTCCCCGGGCAGCCTGCCCACCCTTTAGGCGATGAAATTATTCCTAATATCCAGTCTAAACCTCCTTTGGTATAACCTGAGACCACTGTTTTCATCCTGTCCTGTGATACCCCCACCTGGCTACACCCTCATTTCAGGCAGCTGTAGAGAATGAGAAGGTTCCCCCTGAGCTTCCTTTTCTCCTGGCTGAACAGCCCAGCTCCCTCAGCTGTTCCTTGTATCATCTGTGCTCCAGACCCTTCACCAGCTCTGTTGCCCTTCTCTGGACACACTACAGTATCTGAAATACCTTCTTGCAGTGAGGGGCCCAAAACTGAACACAAGATTTGAGGTGTGACCTAACCAATATCAAGTACAGTGGGATGGTCTCTGCTCTGGTCCTTCTGGCCATAGAATTTTTTTCTACAGGTCAGGATGCCATTGGCCCTCTTGGCCACATGAGATGAAATTACTACTAGGATAGTGTAGCAGAGGAGCTGAAGTCAAATGCATAATGGTGACTGCTTACAGAAATGAATTTTGAGCTTTTAATGTAGGAAATTTGGAATTGTATTGGCATGTTCATAGAACACAGTCAGGAAGACTGCTTATCATCTGCTAATTCACCTTATTAAATTAATAAAATACTAATCAGATTTGCTATTGTAAGTTCTGTTCTCTTTAAATTGTTTTTGGTTATGAAAATGACTCCAGGATACAGCATAAATTCCCATGTAGCTGTTACTCTACTCTACTGTCTCATTTTCAAAACACAAAACCAAATTTAAGCAAATAAAAGGGCAGATTTTTTTATTTATAAGCATTACAGAGATTATTATTTTCTGTAGATAAAAGAGGAAAGAACAAAATACATGTGGCCATAGGGTCAATGATGTTCCTTAGTGTATTTCTGACAGAGTTCAACAAGAAAACAAGTTCCCTTGCAGGCTGGGTGAAATGAGAAGTTTCAGTCGTAGCTGTGTTGCTGAAATTGTTGTTTGCTTCCTTTAATTTAACACATTTAAGTAATTTCCTTTCCTGTACCCTTAAATGGAGGAAATCTGCAGATCTCAGCCAGCATTCTTTCCCCTGGTCCCCCTAACACAGGTGGGCAGCTCACAGCACCACACAGTGAGACAGGGAAGAGGGAAAGAAGAGTAAAATCAAGGGAGATCAACACCTAGCCTGTTCCTAGGCAAAAAGTGGCTAACCTCCCTAAGCTGCCTTCTTTTCCCCTTTTATTGCTAAACCTGCCATTATACGGCTGTAATATCTCTGGTTAGTTTGTGTCATCTGTTCCCTTGAAACCTCCTGCATGAGCCCCAACCTATTCTCTGTCGTAAGGCAGACTGAAACAGTGAGGATCTTGGTGCAAGATCTAGCAGAAGCTGAACAGGCTTTTTATCTCTCTCATTTTGGCCATAAATCTAAACCAGCTAAACAAAAGCTGCTGTGAAGAAAGTTAACTCTGTCCCAGCCAGACCCGGTATGTCCTCACAATATACACATTTCTATCAAAGAGATTAAATCAACAACCTAGGAATCCTTTTCTTCTAAAATTGATGGAGAAGAAGACAGAAATACTGGGGAGGAGAGATGAGTAGTAGGAAATCTTTTCCTTGTTTTCCCTCTTTCTTTAAATAAGAGAGAAATCAGTTCAAAATATATGGACTAAACTCTTTAGTGAGTTGCAGAGGATTAACTCTGTGAGAGACCATGTGTTTGATGAGGAGAATATCTGACAAGCAAATCTGACAAGCATAATGTTCACAAGACTCCAGCGCCTAAATGTGTGCTTAGTTGAGGAAGGTCTCAGTCATTTTTGGTCTGCTACTCAGAAAAAGAAGTTTCTGCAGCCTCTAAAAAGGATCTGACAGAGAGATAAAGTGCTGATCACAGAGAGAAATAGAAAAGAGATAAAAGAGAATACAAAATACTGAAGAAGGGGGAGAAGAGGAGGGTCAAAGTAGAGGTCTCTCTTTGTAGCCCAGGAATATTATGCAAAGAATCGCTTTTATCATTATTAAATGTTGCCTACATAGATTCCTGACAAGTTGACAAGAGAAAAAGTGTTAAACAGAGGACCACGAAACTTTCATTATGTGCATATTTCCACGCAAATCAATTATATAGTGTTGAGGATAATTTACAAAAAAATTTGCAGATTATAACATTATGGCTTTCATGTCTTAAAAGCTTTATCATCTGTTAAGGGAAACATGAGATCCATTATTTTGAACTTTGACCTTCTCCAGAGCAGACAATGTGTTTGACTGCAGAAGAACTGATCACCATCAGCACCTTGTACTTTCAGAGCTCCTTCCTTTGTTCATGGTTAACATATTAAAGTTCTCTCAAACTTTGGGCTTTTAGAATAGCCCTTTCCAAAGGAATATTTCAGTAATATTTTTGAGTTCTGGAAACACTGTCAGAGTCTGTGGGTAGGTTTTTTTAGCTCAGCTGTATTTCAGAGACACTTTGCATAAAGTTAGCACTTGGAATCTTCCACAGTGAGTAAGAAAAATTTGACTAACCAACAGAATGATGTCAGTTTTACCTTCAAATTCATCTCTAAATTTGTCAATATTTGGTATTCTCTTTCTCCTGCCTTTGGAGAGTGGGAAGATGCTAATATCAAAGTTATATACACAGGTCACTGTCGAGAGGAATGGAGAGCTTCACCTCTTAGGGGTCTGTGAGGGTTTGCAGCTCTGAAACACTCCCTTCCTGGCCTGGACTATAATGGGCTCTCCTGCCTTGGATCCTTTTGAGCTTGGCATGCTGGTGGGACAGGGGACTGACTTCCTGAAATCTTTCTGCTCATAGACCTTCTGTAAACACGTTATTGTTGTGGTTGTTGCCTGTTGTTCCATTGTGCCAGGTAAACTCTGACCAGCCCCGCTCAGCAATCAGAGCCCTATCAGAGAAGCTGGGGTCTCAGGAAATTGAAAAATATATTTCCCAGCATGGTCATTTAGGGCAGATGTTATTTCCTTCTGTTTAATATATTCAGAAATGATTATGTGTGTGGGGAAGGGGTGGGACTTATCAAATAATCTAGAGCTATAAGGGTACAGGAAAGAGAAAGAAGTCAGATGACCATGCCTGAAAAAGGTTTCTTTTCTTGTCACTCTTTATGAATGAAAGAGCAAATCTAATGCTTGACAAATATCTTGCATTTACTGTAAGGCTCTTTGCATTTGCTTCTTGATATAGCTTTTATTCATTGATAAATATAACACTCTTTGATTCAGATAGAAAATACTGTACCTTTTATTCCACATGGCTACCCAGAAGAGTTTGGGGTTATTTTTTTGTAGTATTACAACTGCTATTAATATCATTACTGGCTATAAAGAAATTTTCTGTTCAGTTCTCAATATTATTTCAGCTTTTCCATAGCTTAAATGCATTTTTTGCCATAATCTACTTTAGTGTTATAAATAATACACTTTTTCCTTTTTAAAATACTTTTCTTCCATAAAGGAGAAAAAGGAAATTTTAAATCTTAAAAACACCCTTGAATAAATTCCACCTCTACATTGTTTAAAGAATAAAGCCAAACAGCATCAGCCTATTCTAAATTCCAATAAAATTTTAATCTATGTTATGGAAATACTTCTCATATGTACATCTTAAGTACATAAACACTTTGATTGCCTAAGTTTACACATGCTATTTTCTCTTGTAACAAATCCATCATATTTTTCTTCCCTAATTCAAATTATTTCAAATATGTTTCATTTTTCTTTGTCGCTGTAATTTCAGTTTAATAAAAAGTGAATTTCCTTAGATGACTTATTTTCAATGCTTTTAAACTTTTAACAAAATAAACGTGCAGCAAGATGCCTAACTCAGACAGTAAGTAATGCAGATAACAACATTGTCCTTTAAATGTGGAGCAGCTTTATTAATTCTTAACCAGTAATATAATTTTGAAGTATTCTCCTTAATCTACAGATATTAAAATGCATTTACACATTTTCTAATATCCTTTGTAGATGTTTTTATAAACCGAAAATGGCCAGTAGCTCTTACAGGAGGCTGAGATGAGCAAAATTTAGAAATTGAATAGGGAAGAGGGAATCAAAAGCATCAACATGTCCAGCTTAGTACCTTGTAAAAGGTGTCTATGGTGTTTATGCAACAGAAATCATAATTAAGATTTATAGCCAAGCTTTATAAGTAATATCTGCCTGTTAATTAGTTTTTAAGATATTCAAAGTTAAAAAATGCAACCTTCTTCTTGGTTTGCCTTCAGGAAGCACATGATACACATAAACATGCCAGTTAGCTCCCAGAGTGGGGAGAGACGCCTGTTTATTAAAAAAAATGTTAAAAATGTATCATACAGATGAGTTTCCTCTGCAGATGACTTATGGCCAACTAAATGAGCAATATTGTACAAACTGGTACTTTTTTTTTTCTAGTAAACAACTGCCTTCTGGTTTTGGGTTTATTTTAGATACCATGGTCAGACATTTGTTTTATAGACCATTTAGAAAACAAGGCATTACAGAAGTTTATCTGATGAATGAAACTGCATACTCATTCAGATTATCTTTAGAGATTTAAAAAACAGTTTGCAACTCATTTTATCCTTATGTGTTATCTCATTAATGCTGCTTGCTATTTTTAAAGAGGTTTTTACTGGATGTATGATATTTAAGTTCAGCAGCAGCAGCTCTTTTTTCTTTCTAATTCTGCAGAACTGTATTGCTGCATTATAAATACTTCCCTTTAATACTGTCAGGAAATTAGAAGGGAAAATTAGATTTTTTTTCTTGTAGTGGTGAAATCATTTACCTCTGCTTACAAGGAAGTTTTTAGAGAAGTTACTTATAGGTAAAAATGCAATTGTGTGCTGTCAGCTACTGAATCAACCGGCATTTTTTATTGGCATTAAAAAGTAATAAGAGTCACTGTATCAGAGCTCATTAGACCATGGTTCTGATGCAAAAAATATAGAACTGTAAGGTGGAAAGAGGCTTCATCATCTTTTTCTTCCTACACTTCAGATTATGTTGGCAAGTATAATGCTGGCTGGTTTTATCTTTCACTCATTTTTGTAGACAAAGGAATATAATTTTGACTCTAAAGCTGGGGCTATTGCTTTGATATTTGCTGGCTTAATGAATATTTCCAGATGACAGCCTGAGAGTGAACAGTTGTGCAATCTTGTTGACATATTCAGCCCCAATACAAGATGTGGAAGAAAGCAGGTTGACTGCAATATATTGATCTTAGCCTAAAATGATACATTATTTTGCCTAAATATGCTTTTCCTAGTACCCATTTCACCCATTTGGTTATCTGCCATGGCAGAGAATATGTTGTTCTGTATTTAATACCTTGAAAGGTCTTTGAAATTAGTCCATTTCCAGTGATTTGTGAGACTTCCTCATCCCAAATCTGCCCTTTGTTACCCTATGACAGTATTTTATTTATTGTTATGAAGCTATTTCCAGGGTCATCACATGACTTTGACTGAGAAAATTGAATAGAGTGTAATCACTCAATATTCTTGTAAAATTTATTTTCTAGACTGAATTTCTAATTTGGGTTGTGAGCTCTGTTATTTCCCAGAGAGGTTGTGAGCTCCCTGTCTTTGGATATTTTCAAAGATTGACTAGAGAAAAGCTGTGAGCAATCTTTAGATATGAAGCTAGACTGGCTTTGTCTGAATAACTAGGTTGTTGGACCAGATGAAATCCAGTTGTTTTTTTAATATATATTATTGCTTGATTCCAGGAACATGAGCATTCTTTAGATCACAGGAAGTGAAATATATCTACAAACAAAACCAATGGAAGTCAATACATGAAGCAAGATCTTTTGGCTAGTGATTCTTACCTATCACTGAGATGTCTGACTAGCAGCATATATAAGTTTTATGTCTATAATCTATTGTTAATATAGACAAACCTTTTAACAATTCTGATTTTTAAAAAACCCTGCAGTTCCGACAAACTGCAGAAATTAAAACCTGAGACATTATGCCATCTTTAAAGTTGCATGACATAGATAAGTAGAAGTTTTGAGGAAAACAGAAATCATGTATAGTTCAGTGGATTAGAAGTTATCTTTCCTGTGTGACTGTGACTTATTCCCTACACTGAATAAAAGTCTGGTAAGCATTAAAAAGCCAGACAGTCTCCTTTGATCCAGTATTTGAAGCACAAAAGAGCTGAGAGTCTCCTGTGATATTACTTGGTAAAAGTGCAAAAGTTAGCAGTATGAAGTCCTGGGAAGAGTTTTGCAGGATGGAGTAGGTAAGGGAAACAAGTGAATTGCAATTTTCTGGACATCAGCACTGCATATAGAGAACTGAGAATGTCAAGGTTCAACCTGAAGCCAAAATTGTCATTGCAAGCATTGAAACATGCCATCAGATCACTGGGAAGCAGCAAAAGCTGACAGCCACAGCTGTGGACCTGTCATGGCAGAGGCTGCTCCATATCCCAGCCACAGTTTCAGCTGTCTCCTGGCCTTGTTTTTACATGTACAGTTTGCTGTACTCAATAGTGTGTCTTACACTTTTTGGTCTAAACATTATCAACAGATTTCCAAGGTGAAAAACAGTTAATGGCAATGTTTGTAGGTTTATTTGTATAATAGAATATTGTAATCTGCAAATTGTACAGTAAATATCTTCTGAAGTTTCTAATAATATCAAGGTGTTTCCACACTACTGAAAACTTCTGCACTACTGTTTATGGACGTGGTTACCCTGACACAATACATCAGATGCACCAAGAAGTTGACAACTGATTATGTTGTCTCCCACAAAGTAGAGAGTAGTCACAATAAAATAACTGTAACTCTTTTACAGTTCCCATCAATTTGGGTCCTATTTTCAAGTCAAAACACTTTAATTAGTTATAAATAAAGTGGTTTCCCCCGGTGATTTAGAAAGGGAACTATAACTTATTAGGAATTTGTTGTAGTTAGCTCCAGCTGGCAGCTAAGAACCCTACACCTGCTAACAGAGTCCTGATTTTTGGGAAGGGAGAGGGAACTAGAAGAGTAAAAGTTCATGGGTTGAGGTAAGTGCAACTTAATAGATAAAGCAGAAACCATGCACACAAAGCAAAGCAAAACAAGGAATTAATTCACCACTTCTAATGGGCAGGCAGCTGTTCAGCCATTCACAGAAAATCAGGGCTTCATCATATCTAACAGTGATTTGGGAAGGCAGATATTACCACCCTCAAAGTCCTTTCCTTCCTTGTTCTCCTTCCAGTATGATCTCCTATTGTATGGAATGTCCCTTTGGTCAGTTGGGGTCAGCTGACCCAGATATGTCCCTTTCCAACTCCATGAGTACCCCAGGCCCCTCGCTGGTGGAGCACTATGGGGAGAGAATATAACTTGATTCTGTCTGTACACTTCCCAGTGGTAACTGAAACATTGATGTGCTCACCACAAATCCAGTGGTTTCAGCACAAAGCTAAAGCACAGCCCTATAACAGCTACTCTGAAGAAAATTACCTATCTCTGTCAAAACCAGCACAAACTTTAATGAATGTACTCATGCTACTCAGGACTCCTTTGGCTCATACTAATAAAATCCACAATACAATTCAATTATCTGCTGCAAGAAAGTTACAAACATGGAATATTGTCTCTTGTTCAGAGCAGTTCTAAGATAAGACAATTAAGTGAGAATGTAAGAACTTCAGCAGGAGGAAGCAGAAAACATAGGCTTGGTCATTCACCTACCAATTGCCAATCTAATAAGAGTACAGGAAAAATTCTACAAGCACTTATAAATCTTGATGCATTTGCAGTTCATTTCAGTACTGTCTCCTATGAATATTGTAGCTACTGAGATGAGATGAGATGAGATATTTCTGTACGATAGCAACTAATAAAACTTGATCGAATGGAGGTAAAAGTTATCAAACCATAGTACTCAGGTAAGTGAGAATATAAATTCATGGAAATTTTCTCAAGAATCTGTCCAAGCCTGTCTAGAGTGGAAAGTGTTTTAAACCATTAGCTGCCAAAACTTGATGCTGTGTTTTGGAGCAGTGAATGACACACATATGAAAGCAAAACACAGACCAAATAGAAAAGAGGTAATAAAAAATACCTGATGTTTCAGACAGTCATTTGTGTGAAAAAAATTACAAATACTATATAGAAGCATCACAGCTGGAGTCCTGGAAGTAGATAAATAGGTGGATAAAGCAGCATTCCAGGCAAACCTGGGCTGTTTTCTCATATAACACCTATGTAGCTTTTCCAGAAATAATAACTCTGTTACCATGTTTTAATCTGGGCTCCAGGGCTTTGTACTTTGGGTAGCTAAATCAATGATTAGAATCACTGAAGGTCTAGTACATGTGGGCATGGGAAGGAAAACTGAAGAAGTAAAAACTGTTCATGAACAGGAAACCATGTAGAATGGGGAATTGTTACATCTATGGAGGAATAATAAAAATTTTGAATTCTGTAGGCTCCCTTGTGCCAGTTTTTGGAAGCATGCATCAGCAGTAGAATTTTAAAAAAATTGAAAATCACAGTGATTCCATACCGTGTATAATTTTGTCATTTTAAATAAATGTGACAAAAGCAATGTATGATAAATAGATGGATTCCCAGGTGAGTCTAGTTTATCACAATTGTATCTGGGGGATTGGTGAACTCTCCTTCTCACATGTGTTTGTTAAAAAAGAACAGAATATTTGAGGGAATAAAGATATGTATGCCCTGACTCTTTATCTCTGTTCAGTGTTGAGGCATAAAAGGAAAATCTATCAGTTCAGTTAGGAGAGTGACAGTTCTGTACATAAATCTATAAACCAGTAGACCAGAGAAAGGACATCCCTAGAGAAGCCTTTGTAGTTTTGCCTATTCCTTCTTTTTCTGAGATGCTGCATCTTTTCCCATGTCTTGGACGTGTCTCAGGGATGAAATGCAGGCAGAGTGCAAACAAAAATAATAATATTTCCCATAAGGCTTACTTCTAGATCTTCCTTTGGCTGAAGGTTTGGAAAAAAACCCCAGCTGGTGTTTTGGAAGCAGATTAATTCCCAATAAATGAATGTCAACCAGAGTATTTACTAATACATTTATAATTTTGATTGGAAGCAAAATCTTTTATTAAAAAGATAATAGAAATATTTTAATAAATCAAGATACCATACTCTCTGACCAAAACCACAAAAAGAGAGAAAAGTGGTTATGAGTACAAACAAAATTGCACCCTGAGTATTCAATAACTCCTTAACACTTATTTCTCTTTATAGTAAGACTAATTGTTTGCTCCTAGAGTTTAAGTACTATGACTTTATATAACAACTTCACAAAATTCTCTCCCTGTCTTATGCTCTTGCTTCATAAAAACAAAAATATTTTATGGATATTGTGTTTCTGCTGAACAAGGCCCTGGAAGGGGATGTTGGAGGCTGAAACTGGGCAGGAGTAAGAAAATTTTGAGTTAAGCAAGGAGAATGGAGAATTATAGGTAAAAATAAAATAAAATTAAACAAAATACAATAACACAGGAATCATAATAAAGCTGACAAGCTTACTAAGCTTACTATGCTTATCCCCCAACCTACACTGAACTCCATGTGTTTTTCCTGATGGCACATTTAAATGAAGGAACTGAAGCACTTTTAACAGACAAAACTATGCTCTATATGACCAAGGAAGCTGCTACCTATGCAAAAGGTTGACCCGAGTTTTAAGAGTTTTGGTAAATGGAGTAGATCTCTGTCTGTACAGGGCTGAAGGGGAATGACTAAGGAGAGGCCACAAAGAAGAGTGAAAACACAGCTGGATGGAGAAAACTAGCGATTTATTGACAAACCAGCTGTAATTTCAGTAGCAGATTTTACAGAAATATGTTGCAGTCTTCAACACTTGGTACACTTTTGGATGGAAACAAAGTCACTGACTGCTTCATCTGCTGGGAAAAAAAAACCAAAACCACCTAACTATTTTAGATATCTCCTGCTTTACAGAACTTTTTATCTGCAAAGAAAACTCCAGTCTTGTATATCCTGTGCATGGTAACATGAACATAACGGATATTGTCTTTGATGGATAGACTGTTTTTGAATTTTTATTCAATTTTATTTTTTATGTGTATGCATATGTACTCTTGAAATTGTAGTTGAAGTGGAGCTTTTGAACCTGTGGCTGGTTGGCATGACTTCCCTCTTGGAGAGAAGCAGGAGTTTTAAAGTGGGATCAGCATTAACCTATGCTCCTATCTGCAATTTGTGAGTCAGCTCAAAATGATTACCCTGTCATAAAACCAGACAGTACACTAATGTTAATTAGAGACATTGAACTGTTTGATTAATTGAGGCAATGAAGTTATGTGAGGTACTGTGTTCTGGGTTTATTTATTTGATATTCATTGTAACTGTGCATTAAGAAGGAGATTGGAGTTTAACACTGACATATTGTGTCCTCAAAATCAATGTCATTGATCAGAATTTCTTGAAAAAAAAGCCCAGCACAAACATGCTTTAGACATTTGGGTTATCTATGTGCAAAATTAAACAATAATGACCCATAATTTAAACAATATTGTTTTATGGACTTTTCGGGGAAGTCTATAAAAGCCATATAAAAAGCATGTCATTTCCAGGGGAAACAAACCTCTCTAAATGTCTTAAATGTTACCTATCTCAGTAAATGCTTCCTTTCCTTTAGCCACGGCCTTCTTGTCCTTCGTTTAATTTCCCACAAAACGGCTGCATTCAATAAAGGGCAGATATCAAGTTCAATTGCATTTTCTGTTTTCAGTATGAAGTAGATTCTTATTATTTAATTCCTTGTAAATTGTTTTTCAACTGTTGCTGTAATACTTTCAGAAAGGTGAGTGAAAAATTTTAAAATTGATTAACTCTGCTCTGTAACAAAAAGTGTTGAATTAAAAACCAACCAACCAAACAAAACCCCCCAAAACAACTATCCAAAATCAGTGCAGATACAATATTAAATGATGTTGGACATTTTAGTTCAGTAAACTGAACACAACAGTGCATTATAAATAATAGAACATGTAGAAAAAGCGAATTCATCTCTTACCCCATGTCAGTAAAATTATTTTGTGAAAATGGGCATGTATTATTCTGAATTTTTCGGGATATCAGATGCCTGAGTGCATGCCAAAATCAAATTTCTCTAGTTTACAAAGTCAGGTATAAAAATGTTTGCTTCATCTGATTGCAATTCTGATTTTCATTTTACACCTTATACTTTACACATATAAAGAAATTCGCTCATTTTGACTTTTTTGTGGGAATTTTTGAGTAACTGAAATGGTGTCTGAAAAAATCTCCCAGATTAAATAATATTTTTACAGGCCTCTGCAGTCTTAACATGGACATGAAAGAAACATTTTCTTGAATCTCATTATTTTGGATGCCTTTAAGTGTGAAGCCTAATTTAAGAAAAGACCTAGGGAGTTCTAAAATACTTTTCAATTGCTATCATTCTTTAGTGTGATTCAGTTTAAGTTATACTGTATCATGTCATATAAACTTTTATAACCTGTGTGATTCAGTCCAATGTTTTTTTCCCAAACCTATACTCATTACGACATCATTAATACGAAACACCTAGTTTTTGAAAAGTGTAGAGGATGGAGTAGGACAGCAAACAGAAGGAAACAGGAGGTACCTTAAGAATCTGCAGATTATTGATGGATATCAGCTGTAGCAGCTTTGCAGTTGTGTGATAGTTCTTTTGCTCAAGGCTGAATGTTTGGCAAGTTCTGAAATGTCAATGTTGGTCTGAAGACTTGTAAGAATAGAAATTACTTACGTACAAAATCTCCTTGTGTGAATATTTTTTTTCTTTTATTTCCTCAAAACCAAATGCTGCATTTGGATTCCTTTGCTATTTACCCAAAACATTCAGAACCTCAGGGCTAAACAAACAAGACATTCCCAAAATGCCCAAGTTTTCAGATTAAGTACATGACGAATATTTTGCTGGCATAAGAAAAGGAAATATGTTATCTGTGGAATTACTGTATGGGTAAATACATAATGAGTCAGAAAACATGGTGATGGTAATCTTCCTGTCCCTGATTATTCCTAATAAGTCTATAAATTCTGTATAAGGGTGATAATATTGCTTGGAAACACTGAACTGAGCAGTGGGATTTAATGCAGCCACCAGAGATATCTCAAAAATTACATTTTAGCCTTGCTTTTGTTTGCAACATAGATGCCAAAAGTGAAGAAGTTAAACCACTTGTCAGACTCAAATGCATGCATAGTCTGCCTAAAATCAGAGCTTACACTTTCCTTTGAAATTAAAAGCAATTTTTGCTTCAGTAGAGAAAACATGGGAACAAGCAAAAGGCAGAGATAGATCTAGCTCTAGCAGCAATCAAAATAAAGAGATCTCCACTGAATCCAAACTTAGAAATACTTTTTTATATCACTTGTAAGATGAATTTAGAGGCATTGATATGCTAGTTTGAGCTGAGACAGGGCAGTCTTTTGAAAAAATACAGTCACACAGTTTTATATCCACTAGCTACTTTTGCTTGTGTTTAAAGTGTAATCTCTGCTTCCTTGTGGTGGCCTTCCTGATATTAATAGATATTTGGTAGTCCTTCTTTGCATCACATTTGTGATATTTGCATACAACAGTGCACATGGTGTGATTCTTGGGGCTGTCCTCTTCAGGGCCAGGAGTAGGACTTCTATGACCCTTGTGGTCTCTTCCAGCTCAGGATATTCTGTGATTCCAATGTTGATATAACTGCATAAAATTGCCCTGGCTGAAGCTTTGTTATTTTTAAGCTTGGCCTGGCTCCCATCATGGCCAAGGTAGATAGCTGTAGCTCTCCAAGGCCTGGGGACAGCAAAATGGCCTTGGCCTTGCTGCCTGTTTTTGTTATGTCAGAGCACTAGGAAAAGCCAGGAGACCTGATGCAGACAGACAGGTGCTGCTGGGGCTGGAGAAGGATCTCTTGCCAGCAGCACCACTCAGTGTTTCCTCTTTTGTATCCCTCATATTCCTGGCAGATGCAGTGACACCAATTCTCTACTTACTTCCCCTTCTTCCTCCCTTCCTCTGTCCCTTTCAGGTGTCAGAAACTCTTCAACTTCTCCTCCTCTCTTCCTTACAGTAATCCATGTCCTCAGTGTACGTTTCAAATGTGCATTTACTGCAAGAAGTCTTGAACAGGCTCAGTGGTGAATCCACAAATAAACAAACAAATAACATCCCTGGACGTGGCCAAGTTCAACACTCAGAGCTGACACTGTCTGACAGCTTCCCTCCCTGTTGCTGTGGTGGTCAGGTCCTGCCAAAAAACCAGTTAAGCAGAGGAAGTAGGCTCTGAAGGGTGATTAGTGTTCTGGCCCTGGCTCAGTTTTCCTTCAGTTTTAGCTGAATCTATTAGCTCCAGTGTGCTTGAGTCCTATTGATGGAATTGGGATTTCTACTTTCCATTTCTGCATGGATGTTGCAGAAGGTAGGCTGCAGAGGGTAATGTGAAAATCTCAGTTCTGGAGGAAAAGAAAAACTGAGCACAAAAGAAAAGTAGATTTTCTGTTAGATATATGGATTTTATATATATATATGTATATATATATATATATATATATATATATATATATATATATATATATATATATATATATATATATATATATATATATATATATAGTGTTCCACAGATAGTAACAAAATGGCATATAAACATGTAAAACAATAAAGATGGAATTCTTAGTACAATTCCACCAATTACTTTCTTACAGTAAACACCTCTGGCTATCAAGAAAACATTCACAGGCCTTTTTACTGAGTACAAGATTGCATGCTGGATGAAAGCTAAAACATTAAAATACTGGTGTGTGATACATGATATGCAGGTCCCAGGAAGTGTGAAATTCATGTAACAACTTCTCTGTAAAAATGATCTTTTCTGGTCCCAGCACAGTAATAAATGATAGCAATAATCAGAACAACAGTAGTATTTTGAGCTTGTACAACACCTTTAGTTGCAGTATTTTAAATCATTTTACAAAAACAATTATCTGGCTTCTCAACCTATTGAGAATTGCATTTAGTTAGTCCTTTATCTGTGTTCTAAGAATGGAAGCAATGAATTTCTGAAAACTGAATGATTTTCCATAAGTTCATGAAGCATTCATTAGCTCAGACAAGGGCCTCTGCAAGATCTGGGTGCCTCTCTTCTTAAATACTTCTGTTTTTTTAAAAGATATTGCTAGACAAACTGAACAACTACAAAAAAAAAAAAATTTATCTCCATCTCCTCTCCCATCCCAATAATAAAAGGAAATCATACCTGTGAACTGGATATGAAGTGAGATTTACAGAATTATTTACTCTGCAATAGACTAAAAATTAGTTTCTGTGGCAACCACTGCACCTTCCAAAATACAGAATACTTTTACAATAAACATAAATACAGCACAACAGTCTTTAGCTTATCTTTTATTATTTTAATAAGTAAGGATTTATGCTGCATACATTAAATGATCTTTCATATATTTTTAATGTTATCTTGTGTAATGTGTGTATTTTTAGAAAGGAATTAATATTTGCTAGCAATGGTGGTGCTTGTGTTTTTTCCCTGAGAGGATAATGCCAGAAAAGGTGGTTTGAGAATGCTGCTGATATGTGAAAAGTTGGATATCCATGATGATTTCCTTATTAACATTTTATGATTTATAAAGTTCACATCACTAACACATCTCTAACACTCAGAAAAGATTCAAATGGAAAGTGATCTTTTTAGTATTGATAATAATCCTACTTTGAGTGGGAAATTGTACTTAATTATGTCTGTTGCAGCTCATATTTCTATGATTTTATGAATAATTACCTTATGAATGAATTTGTTCTGATTTTAAGTCTCCTGTCTCTTATACATAGTAGTAATTCTTTAAACCATGTAAAGCTTCATGTAAAAGACAGTGCAACATGCCTGATATGTGACACAAGTCATAGTACAGAGGTTATTTTGAGAAACAGCTGATGGAAGAAATCTGCACAATTTTAACGTAATTTCTTTGATTTTTTATTAAGAAAAAGGAGCAAATATATTCTACTAAAATTCCTCTTGAAACAGGGTAAATTTTATTTACTTTCACCTTAGATGCTGAGGAAAATTGCTGAGTTCTTCCTGTACTAAATCACATTATTTGACATCACGCATTCAAGTATCCATAAACTCATAATACTCAGGGAGAAGCTTCCTGCCAGGAGCAGAAACCCTGGAGTTTTTTGAGATTTTGGATTCAGCAAAACCATTGACCTACCTTGGTGAAAGGATTCCAGGGTTTTCCTCCCATGGAGAATTTTAATAAGCTTGTTTTTCACTCTGGCTCAGAACATAACTGAATTTTAAGGTTTCCATGGAATAGCATTAATGCCTCAGTGGAGAATGAAGGCTGACACAGTTATGCAATATATAACAAACCTCTGTAATAATCCTCAATGATATAGCTTTTTCTCTCACTCTTTCTGTTAGTAATTATGTCTTCTTAGGTATTGCACAGAGGTGAGTTATTCCTTTTTTTAAAAAAATTATTTTTTGAATAATATTCATGATACTGCAATTGAATAGGCTAAGATTTTTTGCTACATTTGAACCCGAAATAATTTTATTTTTGTAACATCGCTATAAAAATATAAAAATATTTTTGGAATCTGACACAGAAATGTACCAAAATAACTCCTTGAGTTGTTAGTATATGGGGGATTGACTCAGAAACAAAACAGCTTCCTTAAATGTGAACACAGTGTTTTCTTCTGAGTAAGGCATGAAGAGAACAGTTAAGAAAAGGTCATAGCCAAAAAGAAAGAGGCACAGGAGGGTTTATTAGACAAATGGGACTATTTCTTCATTGCTGTAGCAGGCTGAAAAGTTATCTTACATACTTTTCTGTAGCTGAAAGTTTAACATGAATTATGCCTACCTTGTGCTAGTTGTTTGCTGTTAGAAGTATGAAGAAGGGTTAATATATTGCAGTAGGCTTCAGCAGAAATGCCTGGCAGTTTAACACAGTACCTGGGCACTACTGGAAGTCTCATTAAGGTCTTTAAACTTAGGTGATCGTACCTTGTACTTCAGACTATAGACAGAAATTTCTGAGGCTCCCCCGATACTAAGAACTAGTGACAAGTAAAACAAAGGTATTTTATATTGCAGGATGTTTTGACATTTTAATTCTTTGTAGGAGGATGAGGCAAACTCTGGAAAACACCAATATCTTCTTGGAAAAATAAGCAATACTTGTTTTCTATAAAAATATGAAAATATCTCAGAAGAATTCAATTGAACCTCAAGATTTCAGTCATCATTATTAAGTCTTTTTGTAGTCAAGGGAGAGAAATGGACATTTTCTAGGGTGAAATCATAAACCATATTTCCAAAATTATTGAGTTCAATTGCTCTGTAGAAATATTCTGAGTTGGAAGGGACTCACAAGAATCATCAAATCCCACTCTTAAGTGGATGGGCTATTTGGAGATTGAATTCACAACCTTGGTGTTATTAGCACCATGCTATAACCAACTGAGCCAGTAAAACACACTTCTTCCAATTAAAAAAAAATATTTCTCTGATCTGTGTCAAAATGACCCTGGATAACATAGCTTGCTTGATTTTTCTTAATGAAAAAGAACAGATTCCCAGTAAAAGTAAAATTTCTTTCTTGTCTTCTCAAAACAAACATTTTTCCTTAGAAAGCCATTAAATAGAAGTCACAAAAAATTAGAGTGGCTAGATTGAAGCTCTATACTTTTTAGCTGGTGGTACAACAGCATTAAGTAAGTGCTCTGTTGTTCCCTTGCAAAACAGACTGATGGGGATCGAATGGTGCTGCATGAAGAGCATTGCATTCAGGGTTTTGGGACCCAAGGGCAGGACCTGGCACTTTGTCATGTTGAACCTCATACAACTGGCTTTGGTCCATCAAAACAGCCTGACCAGATCCCTCTAGAACTTTCCTGCCCTCCAGCAGATCCATAGTCTCTCAGCCCAACTCTGCAAACTGATTGAGGGTGCGCTCAGTTCCCTTGTCCAGATCATTGATGAAGATTTTAAGCAGAATTGACTTCAGTACTGAGCCCTGGGGAGCACCATTGATGACTGGCCACCAAATGAGTACATCTACATCTATATGTACAATCAAAAGTGTACTCTTAAACAGCTTTGATATTGTGGGGCAGTTTGCAGGATCTTGAGCCCTTGAATCTCCTCTTTAATGTGAAAGCCAGCCTAATGCAGAATGCAAAATAAAATTTTGTGTAAATTTTGGAGGTCAACAATGGAGATGAAGCCATCTGGCTTTGAGTAGAGAGAGGTTTATATTGAACCTCTGAAAACAGGATAGTGGATCCTAAAAAAGTCATGTTGAAAATTTTCAAATTAAGTTTCATTTATGTACATTGCATAGATACATTATTAGATAAAATCCTTATTAGATAATACATTTTTAGATAATACTGTTATGTCACTATGTCTTCTGCTGAAAATCAATGGACTTGCAAGATTTGTTTGTCATTGTCAATAATGTTCATCAGTACAGATAAAACCTTCTGTAGAATCTTTATCACTTTTCCTGAAGTAGCTTGAGTTTCTGATGAATTATTCATCTTCTCTAATGTCTGAAGATAGGTCTAGGCAAGTTTAATTAAAAAGCATCAGCTGAACAGTGTTGCAGAAGGTTCTGTGGGGCACCTTTCTGGTACCTTACTTCTCCCCTTGATGTTTAAAGGAGTTATCCTGCTGAGGTTATTTTGTCAGGTTTCTGTCAGACTGTCTTTCCCACATTTTGCAGTTCATTGCTGCAGTCTCTGATAATCTTACCACACTGACTAGCTGCAGTTATTACCCTTTATATGAAGGATCTATGTTGAAAGCCAGTTATGAGTTTCTGTCCCAGTGGATTGCATGATGAAGTTGAAGCAGGCTGTCATCCAAAGCTGTATAATAGCCTCAGCTGGGAAATACAAAAGTGTCATGGATTATTGATAGAGTCATATCTGCAGTTCTGCTGACAAATTTGATGCCTCTTTTGCTAGGTTTCTGTTATTAAGAAATACCTCTCTTAGTATGTCACTCCCTTCTCCCTCCCTGCGTGTTCCATTTGGCTTGGCTTATGATTTGGCTTTTTGCCACATATACAGGTGAAAAATGATATATTTAATAACCCTAATTTTACAAGGAAAAATGATGAACTTAACAAAGTTCTAATGATCTTAATTTAAAAGAAAATCCTAGAAGTATAAATTTAACAGACCATTTAAAGTTATTTTTTATTCTACTTTGAAAGTACTTCATAAAGCTTTAAAATGCATCATTTTTCCTTATCTTGAATGTCTGCAGTACGAAAAAAGAGAGAGGAAGGAGGATTATTCTATTATTCTTAATAGTTTAACTGTCATGCTGGTAAAATATCTCTTCTCTAATTCATCAAAATTATATCCACATTGGTATAAAAAAAATCATCTTCCCTTCATTACATTGTATGGAATAATTGTTATAAGGAAAACTAAAAATACAATTTTGAATATTTTATTGACACAAGTTTTTTCTAGGTGAAGCATAAGAGTGTAAATGGTAAAGTAGGGTAATTTATAATGGCAACAGGGAAATGGAAATGTTTTGACAGAAGATGCAGTGGTAGCAGTTAAGCCATGAAAGATGTCCTTGGTGTTTCAAAAGAGGGGACATCAAGAACCAATTAGCTAAAAGGCATCTTGGCTAATCATTTTCAGAGAAAGGAGACACCACTTCTCAGGGCTGTGATCATTCACTACCTCTGCTCCAGATCATAAAAGATTTTGACTGCTCCCATGTGCATGTCAGTCCTTTCCCAACCACAGAGGATCTGGCTGGTGCTCTTGATCATCAGTCTGCTAAGACAGAAGGAACTGGTTTCAGTTCTGATAGGGGCCAGTCGAGGTCTACTAGAATGTCTTAAAATGAGTCTGAAATATTGAAAGCTGACCTTTTATTAACTCTTTTGTGGGAAAAAAAAAAAAAAAAAAAAAAAAAAGAATCCAGACTGATGAGAAAATGAAATGAGAAAAGAAATAGGAAAAAAAAAAGGAAAGCATCCCCATATTAATAAAAAACAATGACTGAGCAAGGGCAGTGAGATCAAGTTTTCACAGTGCTTTAATAAAGTGAAGTTTTGTTCAGGACCAGATATTCCAAAAGACTCTCTGGCATATGAACACCTAAGTACCTGTCAGTGGTAAATCAATTACTTTGTGCCAAATGTCCCTTGTGCAAGGGAGCATTAAATACTTTGTGTATAAAGGTTGTGGGAAGTACCCTTCAGTTATTAATTTTGAAGTAAGTATTTGTACAGAAGTTACTTAGGTAATTTTAACACATGGCTCCCAGAGGTGAATGGTACCTCACTATTCTGTTTTGTGTGTCATTTGTGTCATGTTGCTTTGGGTGCAAAGCAGAGGGACCTGTTGGCTCAGTACAATCAGACTGCTGTACTCTAGGATACATGGAACTCCAAGGAGGGAAAGAGAACTTGTTGCTTTGTGAAAACTCACGCTGAAGGGACAGTCTTCTCAGCAAGTTGGGGAATAAGGAACTGAGGAGGTACATGGGTGATCTGGAAGCCTGTAGAAAAAGAGATTGGAAAAGGGAAAGTCATGTATCTATCCTCCAGGGTGAAGGACTGTAAACTCTGTTTTTCTACACAGACAAAGACAATTGTGGAGTTTGCAGCAGCCCATGAAAAAATTGCACAGCTTCTGTACTGAGCAGATCTGAAGGAAAGCCACCAGCTTGCAAGAAGAAAAGTATCTTTCTAATTTTCTCCTAATTGCAAAGAAAAAGGAAAAAAAAAACCTCTTTGTATTCACTTAACCTTGTGATTCTTATGAGGAAAAATATGTAGAATGAAGTATCAAGGTTTGTCAGCCTCAGGGACCCATCAAGAACATTGTGATGATACTTTGAAGTCATGTGTGTGGAGTGCATTCCTTTTTATGGTAAACACAGGCATAAGGCAACCATCTAAAAGTGTTAGCCTGTTGTCTGCCCCACCTATGTTTTCTCAAGGATGAAAAAGAAAAGTCATTAAAAATGTGATTTTGGATATCAGGTGTTGCTTGTTTGGATACACTGAGATATTGATGCATAAACGAGTGAGAAATGGCATCTAAGTACATCTATATGCCTAAACATTTCTGTGTGTTGTGTGCATGTGTATATATTTGCAGGCTTTTACACACACAGACACACATTAGATGCATTATTATAGTTGTACACATGGATCCCACTGATACATATCCTTTTATCATAAATTAGATAACATATCTTTTCTCTATCACTGCTCTTTTAGAACAAAGAAAAAAATTGCATTTAATCACAGTTAAATCTTTCAGGTTTTGCACAAGAAAACATTCCAGGGGAATTGAGAACAGCATAGTGTAAGTCCTTGTAGAGGACCTCCTTTGATAAATACTTCGTATTTTTTAAGATGACATATTATGGATGAGCATAGATAGACTGCATAATTCTGTCCAAGAACATTCCTGAAAGACCTGTGCAGACCATATGAGGTAGTGTGTTTTTCCATATTTTTTCCAAGTACTATGTTGCCATTCTCTCAAGAGCTGATCTGCTCAAAGAGCAACTGCAGGGCATGCACAATGGATTAATGGTGAGAATTTCATAATCCTGTTAATGAATCCTTAAATGTAATATCTAATGGGAGGTAGTCAAGCATACTTTTATATATAGTTTCATTTTCCCTTGCCTTCCTTCTCTGTTACTGAAATATCAAGTAATTGAACCTTATTTTGTGCAACTGTTGGTGAAGAATTGTCAGTAAAACTCAACGCATCTTCATGTTTAATACTAATTTATTTTAAAAAATGGGGGTTTGTTTATTTTATGCTCCATATTTCTGAATTTAGTGTTTGGATAACACAAGAACTCTGCCAGCTGATATGTCAGACTGCAGGTTCTCCCAAATTAATTCATATTATTAAGACCTGTACCTGGTGTCTTTCGTCTCCACAGACTGAAGTTTCTTAGGACAATTTGTGTCAAGAACCCCAAAAGAGGGGATGGAAGCAGATGTATTCAAAAAAGACCTTCAGCCAGCTCTTTGGTTGTGATCCATTGGCTGCCTGCAGCATCCAGACTGATGGTTGGAACCAATAAAGCTTCCTCAAAGGAGGCAGCAACAAAGTAACCACAATGTGTTTGGGGTTTTTTCTCCTTTTTTTATTTTCATTTCCTTTCCTTTCAAGACTGTCATATACAGGAGTCAATGTGGTGATTTAAAGCTAGGACTAGTTTGAGGAAATATAATGCAGCTGATTTCTCTGTAGAGAATTAATAAAGGACTCTATTTATGAGGACTCTGTTTCATCCTCTAAGCAGTTGCTTAGTTTTCTCCATTGGTTTTGAATTATAAACCCACCAAATTTAATGAGGTTAGCTTAAAATTTATTTACTAAAAGTAGTAAGTGACTGAACACAGGATGTGTTCATTTTCCCTCCACAGTACTTAATTTGAATGTTTACTTTTGTGACAGTGAATCCCAAAGGATAAATCTAGTTCCTTAAATACATGAATAAGATAAATATAAAGAACCATTGAAGAGTGAAAAACAAAAAACTTATTTCTCATGCCCTTTCTTAATAACTAAAAATTACTTTGAAACTCCTGGCCAGGTAAAAACTTATAAAAATCAACATATTTTTTGATTTTTTGAAATTTATGTTTACAGATTGTACTGCTTAAACATATATCATTCTTCTAAATTTGATAAATTAAGGGCCCTTTTGGAGTGAACATGGACCATATATATGTGTTTGAGTTTGGAATTTGACTTATCTAAATGAGATTTATACCAACACTGGTACTTCAGATTCTTTGGCTTTAATTGATCATTTAATTGATTTTCATTTAACTGTAACTTTTGCAAAACCTTCTGCATTAACATTCAGTAAGGACACAAGAAATGGAACGTAATTATTATGTATAGGAACATGCACTCTCTGTTTTGACCATATCTGCTTTTAAGAACCATTGACTATTGTCAAATTTATCTTTAGAAGACTTAGAACTACCAGCATAAAATCAGATGGAAGAATTAAAAAAAAAAAAAAATCTGTAGTGTTCCATACATATTTGTAAACTAACTTATGATATTTCCTGTAAAGGTGAGTTGGAAATTTTCAGCAAAGTAGAGCAAAAGTTAGTGAAATGGAGATATTTGTGTCTATCACAGAGGGAAGTCTTGATATTTTCCTTTTCTGTCTTTGTCCTACAAAGGATAAAATGATTTATTTTTGTTTATGGTTGACTTGAAGGTGCACATATCCAGTTTATATCAGAAAGTCCAATACACGTTTACCTAATATTTGCTTCAACAATTCTTCAGAATGTCTGTAGTCATTGAGAAGAATATCAATATCATAAGCTTGAGAGATTAGAATGTTAAAAAGAAAACTTGATTTAAGATAATCATAATGAATTTATGTGGTGATGCAGTAAAAATGCATACCAGATTTCTGTAGACATTTAGACGCCAAGCCTGAGGACTTCTGAAGGAGAAATGAGCACACAAAAGCAATTTTATTTCCCTTTGGTCAAATTTATGTCACACACAAACACGCAAAGGGCACATTCTCCAAGGCACAGAAAATTGAAAATAGTGTTGATTTGATTGTTGCTGGTGAGGATCACTCACACATTTAACAATGAATATGATAGATAAAAAGATGCACCTTCTGTTTATGTGATTTTCACAAGTGTAGAAAGCATGTTTGAGAAGGAACTGTTAGTGTTGTGTCTGCATCCTGGCCCTCCCTGAGATCACCTCTCAAACCACACCTTTTCTGGAAAAGCTAATAAACTTTGCCCAGTTGAATCTGATGTGTTTGTTTTTAGGGTTTTTTGTTTGTTTGTTTGTTTTTGTTTGTTTGTTTGTTTGTTTTTATTTTGACTTGGGTTTTTGTTTATATGGTAAAAAAAGAATAGGACAAGGAAGTATCACGTTGCCTAAATCTAACAGCTGTGTAGTGAAATCTAATTATTAACGGTCATAAAATAAATTTTTTCCCTTTCAAATTCCAAATAGCAACAGCTACTTGAGTAAAAATTGAGAGGAAATATTTTCCAAAACTTTTCATTATAAAACTTTGTATATAAGCATTCTCAGGATTTTTTTTCCCTAGCTACAGGAAACACATCTGTCATGCACCCTAATGCAGGACAGGTTTATATTCCTTCAGAAAGTTCTATGACACTTTTAATTTTTTTTTCACACTGTTGATTTTTGTTTCTAGAAAATTTCCATGAAGAAGAGGTGGTGAAGTGGTTCTTCACCACAGGATGTAACCACAGGGAAAGTGGTTACCATTAAAAAAAAAAAATTAAAATACAGAGTATGCCCTTATATTATCCTCCATAGGTAAAGGAATACTGCATTGGAAATAAGAAGGAAAAAATCCAAAATGCATGAGTGCTAGTGTGCAACTATTTTTTTAAACCTCAGGCTGGCCTGCAATAAAATAAAAAGTTAAGAAAAGAAAGAGATGCCTTCTTTTAAGACTCTGCTTAATTAGGTCAATAGCACAGGCAATAGTTAGCAAAGGCAATCATGCAATAAATCTTCAATTTTAATTTTAGATAAAATGTTTGCAATACTTAAAATTGTGCTTCACATGCATTTTATCACAGCTGACAGACACATCTAATGTGTGTGCTCATGCGCCTATGAGAAGAAGAGGGGAAATTATATAAAAGTCAAGCTCAGGTAAGCTTTTTTGTAACAAGTAAAATGAGAGCTGTGCCTTAGCAGCCCTCTTGAATCAATACAGTGAAGTTGAGTTCCTTATTGATTCTCTTGATAAAATGATGCAGTTGTCTCTCTCCCCCTCTCCCTCCTTCTTCCCTATAATAGAGTAAAGCATTAAAGAAGCAGAATAAGTACATTTACAGCCTTCTTAGTGCTGCCCACAGGGTGCTATAAATGCACAAACTGGATATAATTGAAGCACATATTAACTTACCTTCTGTTGTACAGGAAGAACATAAGCAGGCCGTTAATGTGCACAGTGTTGAAACTCTTAACTTGGGGGATGAGAATTAGCTTGCAGTAGTAATTTGATAAGCACCTGGGAAAATTGCAAGCTTCATTTCCTGCAACGTGGAATATGATTAAAAACAGAATATATTATTATCAGGGGTACCATTAAAAAATGTGTAGACAGCATTCTATGATGTTAAAACGGAAATTGAAAGTTGTATCCAGATGTTGAAGATGCTGCCTGTTAATTATTGTCTACCACAGTGCATTGAAAGTGCAATTCAATTATTTGCTTTGTCAAGCAATATTTTGATTAACTTGAACGTTAATTTTGTACATCTGGTGTTTTTCACACTGTGATAAAGGCAGTGTCGAGGTATGCTTCTCTGCCAACAGCCTCTTCAAACAGCAGAAAGCCCATGTGCAAAGCAAGAGTAAACCATAATAAATAAAAGAAAGAGTCTTTCCCATTCCTCATCCCCCCCACCTTTTTTTTTTTGTTTGTTTGTAGAGATGAAGAAAAAGAAAACTTTCTCAAAGAGCATTCAGTATTAGCACACAATTTAGTATGTATTTATGAATATGGAACTTGAAATTATATTTATCTCCTTATTGACCATAGGCTTGTCTGGGCTGTCATGTGCTGTTTATCAATTCCATATAAAATTAAAGCCTTAACTAAAAAACAAAACAAAACAAAACAAAACAAAACAAACACACGCACACACACAAACAAAACACTACCAACAATAAAAATACCCTGCAACAAAAAACCAAGCAAAACAAAAAAAAAAAAAAAAACCAAAACAACAAATAATGCAAACAAAAACCCCCACACCACCACCACCACAAAAAAACCCTATAAAAAACCCCAGCAAAAACACACACAACCACAATCAACCAAAAACAAAACAAAACAAAAAAAAAACTGAATAAGGAAAAATAAATCCAAAACATCCTATTGGTATCACTTGTATAGGTGCTCCTTTTCATGGCTCCAGGGGATATTTTGTAGTGGGCTGTGGGTGCCATCTGTGAATTTCCTTTGAGGGCTGGTAGGGTTTTTAGGTTGGTGGGGGTTTTTCGGTTTTCAGTTTGTTTATTTATCATTTTGAGTCTCTAGCACACAGCTACTGTGCAGGTTGGGACTGGAAATGATGTTCCAGATAGTACTGGCTTCCCCAAGGGAAACTGGCTGAACTGAGGAGGAGCTGGCAGCTGCAGGGCAGAATATACATTGCATTAATCTCCCCAGCAGCAGCATTCTGCTTCAGAACGTGCTTCCTTAGACCTGCAGCAGGATTTATGGCTGCCTTGGCTGGCTCATTCTCTATTGCTTTTAAGACTTGCACTTTCTCTGCTTCCCTCTCTGTGGGCCGTGGTATTTCTCAAAAGATTCAGTTGGCTCTCAGCATTTTTTCCCATTAAATAATTGATTTTTATTCAGCATTCATAGAGAAATTATTTAATTAGCTGAAAGCTACTGTCAGGTGGCATGCAGGGAGAACTTTTATTACCGACTGAAAAACCTCACATATTTGTGTAGAAGACAGTGGGAAACAGATGGCAGTTATAGGAAGTAGGAATTGCTGAAAGGTGAGAGGATGTAAATGGGTATTTTACCTTTTTCTGAAGTGAAAACACATATAAAGTTTTAAAATATTTTCTTTTCCCTCTGGGAAAAAATAATCTTTCTTCATTGTAGTATGGCATGGAATACAAGTAGTTTCTTCAGTTCAAGAGTGCTGCATGATTCAAAACAGTGAATTTAACTCATTCAGCAAAATAACACATTTAAGAGACTGGAAGCTGGTATGAAAAAACGTTGATTCAATCTACTTAATGACTTTTGTGGCATCATGAACAAATCATGTATTCCCCCTCCTTGGTTTATTTTTTTTCCTAGCCACAGAACAGTGATATGAGGGCAAATATGTTAGATGTCATTAGGGAGATAGAACAGAACTGAATTAAAATAGCTATTCTAGAATAGCTTTCCAGAGCAGAATACGTGTTTGTCAAAATATTTAACACTTAAAAAAAATAAAACAAATAATTTTTAGAAAAGATGTGTGTGAGTGTGGTGAACATTACCTGATGACTGTTAAATGAAGAAGCTCTAACAGACAAATGTTTAAATTCTAATAGCTCTCTTAATTTTGTATACATAGAATGGGATGAAGAGGAGGTATGGACAGACTTGTGAATACAGAACCAAAGTAGAATTCATGTAAACAGAATACTTCTGGTAGCCTTTATGTTCAATTTCTACATTAGCAATAGTTTGTACAACAGAAGTATGATTATTTGTGTTTCACAAAATTTAAAGACTCCAATAACCTGATTTTATTTTTCAGTCTCCACATAAAAGATGAAAATTAAGAAAGTAGATGGTTTTGTTGTTTTTTTGGTTTTGTTTTGTTTGGTTTGGTTGATTGGTTTATTTTATTTGTAGTAACACAAAATCTGTAGGGCTTTTTCTGTCAGTTTTAGTTTTTGAAAAGTGAGAGTTAATATGGGACACTTGAAATCACAGAAAAAATCATTGCCTCAGGGATATTGGAGCACTTTATTCTTCATAATAAGTTTGTGAAGACTATAAGAATAACAGAGGATTTTTTTCATAAAAATAAAATTACTGAAAAGCATTAAACTCTGTCTTTCTAGGGCTTCAAATTTTATACCAAAGGTAAAATGATTTTAAAGTCAATTTCAGAATAAAAATGCTCTAACTCATCAAAATTATTAAAGTAAATTAAACAGGTTTTGCAAGTGAGGTTTTTTTGTGAGTGAAATGGAGATTGTGTGTAGGCCGAAAGCTACTACTCAGTATTTTTTTATATTTTTATATATTTTTTATTATTTAATTTTTTGCTGTCTTTTTGCAATTTTTTCTATAATCTTTCCTGTTTATGTAGATTTTGATGTATATTATGGTCATTGTGTCTCAAGTCTAACAATGACACATGCAGTTACCTCCATGGAGGAGTTTTCCTCATTTTTTAAGGATATTTGAAATAACTAGTTTGACTGAATAAGAAATTTAGTATCGCAATACTTTATGACCATTAATGACTTTATTCCAATCTTATTTTGCAATAAATTTGTTTTAATTTCCTTTTTCACAGTTTTTTTTCCTAATCTAAATATTCCTTCAAAGTTATACCACTAGTAATAATTGTATTACAAACAAGATAATTTTCTCATTCTCTTTTAAAGAGAATTTGCAAAATTCCAATCATAGCTGCTATTGTTTCATCATTGTTTTGGAAATTATCTGCATAGTTTTATGGAATTATTCTGAATGCGGATAAAACAATAGCTTAATCTACCAAATCACATGCACATAAATTACAACTAGTAAGTTATTTCAAGTGGGCTCTCAGGATTTTTGTCTGTTTGCAGTTTTTGTATAAACAATTTTTGAGGGTTTGTTTGTTGTTTTCCCCATCTTACCTCCATGTGCTAAAATAACTGAGAAATTCACAATAAGTTAAACCATTGTGTTTCAGAAGCTGAAAGCACTATCTGAATGTTCAAGTAAGGTGAATGATATTTTACTTCACATTCTTTAAAACTGCTTCCAAAGTCAGAATAGTAGCCTCTTGTCATATCCTTGAATGTTAAGTCTTATGATTTTTTTCTGTTTATTAGTTCTTTTTATTTTTATAGGAAATAATATGACTGATAGCCCTGTCTCTTGGAATAAAGTAAAGCCTTGAGGTTAAAGCTGTCTAGACTCTTTTTTCAGTTTGCTTTCTGACCTTTTCTTGTATTACAGCAAGTGAACTAACATCTGACAAACCTTTAATTTTGGCAGGTTAGGCTACATGTTATTTGGAAGAAAACTACAGTTTAAAGACAAATGTCTTCAAACTTTAATACTTTCATATTTCACAGTTCAACGGAACTTTACTTCTGTCATTTTTTCTTTTATTTCTTTAAACAAATAATTTATCTAGCATTTGAATTATTTTGTAGACTTCAAGCAAGATTTTTAAGCACTCTTAGTTTTGAACTCAGGCAGCAGAAAGGCAAAATTTTGCTGATTTCTTATGGTATCACTCCTTTGAATAGCTTGACCTATTTTCAGTAGTTATTGCTCCTCTGACAACTGCTTTTTTAATATCAGTCTATAAAAGCTATATAAGTTAATGTGTTTTTATTTATCTCATATTTTTAAGTGTGAGACCAAGGGAACACCGATTGCATCATTCTTAATCACGGTGCCACAACAAATATTGCAGAAGCTTTTGTCTGTGAAAATAATGGGCATAGAAATGCTGCATAAAGCTTCTGTGTTCAAGGATGCATATAAGCTCACATGCATGTAGTATAAACTCTCCTCCCTCCAATGGAAGAGACCAAATGTAAGATTGGATGGTGGCTGGCTCCTGTATGAAGGTCTCACAAGGAATCCAAGACACAAGTTCTGCTTCAAGAGGAAAGAAGGAGGGAAGAGAAGTATGAGTTGCCCATTCTGTGGTACTACTCATGCCCTGTCTAGGGTCTGTCCACCCTGACTTTGAATATTTCAAGAGAAGTAGAATCAAACACCTCTCCAGGCAACCTGCCTCAGTATTTTATCACTCTCATTATAAACAATTTTTTCCTTATATGTAATATAAGTTGGTTCTCTTTCAGTTTAAACAATTATCTCTTGTCATGTCGCAACGGGCCCTGATAAATAAGTTTATCTCCATCTTCCTTATAGGTCTCCTTCACATACTGAAAAGTCACAATAAGGTCTCCCTGGAACTTTCTCTTCAGACTAAACAACCTCCAACTCTCTCAGGAAAGCCTCATGAAAGAGGTGTTTCGTTTCATTCCCCTGATCACTATCATGGCTCTTCTCTGGACTTGTTTCTACAGGTCCATGTCCTTTCTGTACTAAGAACTCCAGGGATAAACAGGGTACTCCAGCAGGGTCTCACGAGAGTGAAGGGCAGAATCCCTCTCTTGCCCTGCTGGCCACACTGCCTTTGGTGCTGTCCAGGACACATTGGCTTTCTGGAATGCAAATGCACATTGTGGAGTTTTATCTGCTTTTTATTTGTTAGTGCTCCCATCTGCTACTCCCCAGGGCTGCTCTCTGCTTCTTCATTCCCTAGCACATATTGGTATTGGGGGTTGACCCAATCCAAGTGCAGGACCTTGTACTTGGTGTTTTTGAACCTGATGAGTTCCCATGGGCTTAGTTCTGCAGCTTGTCCGGGTCCCTCTAAATTACATTCCATCCTTCAGGAGTGTCAGATGCACCACTCGGGTGCTTGCAAACTTGTTGAGGAGGCAGTTTATTCCACTGCTATTCATTAAGGTTCTTTTAAATTTATGAAAACTGAGAGAAGTTCTTTTCCTGCTTGAAGGGACAAAAATTAAATGTTTTATTGAATTTCCAAGGAGAGTACTTAGTTTTGAAAGAAAAAGCAGTGTTTTGATTTTGCTGGATTTAATATTTCATTTGGATTTTCTGGTTCTGTTTAAACAGAAGACAACCTTGGTTAAATATTCTCCACAAGCAACTCTAGTTGATATATTATTTATCTTTTTATTTGTATATTTGATTTTGGTTTTGTGCAGGCCTTGCCTCATCTTGAGCAAATAAGACTTTGTGGTCTATAGAATCAAAAAGTATAATAATTATTTGCGGCATATTCCGTAAATATGTAGTATTTTCAGAAATGTGGAGCTTCTATGAAAATTTAATCATGTATATACATCAGTTTCCTAGCAGTTTGAAAGCTCAATTGGGATTTCGTGATGTTCTTTTTGGTATGTTTTACAGTTAGCATCTGTTCTGCATGCTAACTACTATGGAGGGTGAAAGGCTAAAGCCAGGACAGCTTTGTTTTTTCAGCCTTAACAGAATTTCCCTTTTCTGCTTTGTAAGTGCTGTAGTACCTGAAATATTGAGGATAGAAAGAAGTGTCTCAAGTCTTTCTCATGAGCTGGAACACTTAGACTGTGCATAGGGTTCTTATCCTTTTCAGACTGTATGTCTGTTTGGTTCCAGCTTGAGTATGATACCTTACAAGTTTAAGAAAATATATTTTATAATTTTGAGGAATCTCTCTCCTTTTGAATAAAAAAACTATTCCATCAGAGTCGCGGAAAAATGGAACCAAGCATTTCTTGCCATCTTTGCATATTATCTTTGCTCCAGAAATGTATTCCTAAAAGTATGTAGCAAATATCATTTTATTTAAGTGCTCCAAAAGTTTTTCCCAGTAGTTGCACAAATTTTAGATGACAAGAGAAAAATCTGGGAGAGCACTGGAGTATTACTAACCTTCAAGGAGCTACATTCTCACTGTAGAATTATAAAACTTCACTAGATGGTAAATGGAAGTTAGAGCCTAATCAGAGTAGGAAATTTCCTAGATGGTGATTTTAAGTTACTTGATCTAATTCCATGTCAGAGCCACATTTAATAAAACATTTTGGATGTAATGTTAAGAAAGTACCTCACTCCATTTCAAGGTTTCCTTCTCTTGTTATATATTTATTTCCCCAGCAAAAGTACTGTTAGAGCTGGTGCATGATTGCAAACTTTTTTACTCATTTTTAGTAATTTTAGTTTTGAGAAAAGCCCAGTTAGATTAAATTTTATCTAGATGAAGCTGAAATCAATTTTATTTGGTATTAATATGATTTGCTGATAAAATCAGTGTTGTTTCTTAGTAACTTTAAATTTTCTTTCGATTTTAAACATTGATAAGAGAGGAAGCAAGAACCATGAAACAGCACATATGGAACAGTATCACCAACCTGAAAGAAACTTTTATATTAAATTATTAATATTGCCAGTTATGACAATTTAAAATTTCATAACAAATTCTGATCCTACTTCTCACAAGGTATGAAGGAAATAATTTTACCACCCACCTTGAGACTTTGTTTGAAGTTGAATCAAATAGTTGGAGTTGAGTGGTTTAAAGAAAGATTCTACCACAGGAGAATTCACCCCTCTAGAACTGATTGAACATATTCTTTTCAACCACTCTGTCTCTAGCCATCTACTCAACAACTGCTACTTTACCCTGTTAATTTTTGTGTGCAGTGGCTTAGAGAATGACACGTGGGATTTAATAATTCTTCACTGCTCATTTAAAGTGTTCTGTTGATGACAGTAAGCAAATAAACAGGAGATACATAGAGATGCAGATATGTATCAGAACTTCAATTAGTTTAGAGCTGATGGATCAGTTCTGAAGCTGTTGAATAGATGTTCTTTCTTTACTCTGAAAGTGAGCGAAATATCTTTTAGTTTACATTTATGCTCTGAATATGTGTTGATCATATTCCCATTCAAGTACTGATCTTCTGAATAAGTGGAATGGAGAAAAAGGATGTATACCTGAAGGAAGTGTTAAGTCATGACAGTAGCTCTCTGTCAACAATCAATAGTCCTTATTGTCCACAGACACTAGGTTAGGAAGGAGAAAGAGTAATCTAGAATTGTAGGAAGGCCAAAGAAAACTAAGAATTCAGAAAAGAAGATTTCTGGATGTATCACAATAAAGATTTCTAAAAAAATTATCCTTTGAAATTGGTAATGTAAGTAGACCAGAAGAGACAAACCTATATTTATATACACATACTTTCGTTTGGCTTTGTCATCTCTCAAGAAAAAAACCAAAATGCATTAAAAAATGAAGGTACCTCCTTTATCCAAGAGCTACCATATGTAGTTCCACTGCAAGAAATGTTTATAGGATGGCAAGTAAACTTTATATATGTTTGGCTTTCACCCATCGTACCTCGGGTACTTTGTCTTTGCAAATTTCCACTGAAAGTAATCCTTTGAAAACAATTCAGTTATAACTCTAGGGACTTCTAAAATGTTACAGAATTTATTGATTCATAGAACAGACAACATAAATATTTCAGAAGGTAAACTGGAGTAGCAATTGCTTCCACTTAAAGCCTTTTCATTTTTTTGGTGTACATTATCTTAAATCTTTATTTGGCCTGAGATGAGGGTAGTGATGGCAATGATAGGATTTTGTTAAATTTTTTTCCCCTGAATAAATTTAAAATCACTAAGTCCCATGAAAAAACAAACAAAAAAAAAGCCCAAGCCCAAACTGCAAATCTTAAGATAATTTATTTGAGGTGCTGAGGTCCTATGTTGCAATTACATAATAAAGAAAACAATCTTCTTTTTAAGAGAAAAATTTGGAGCCTTGTAGGGACATTTATGACAAGACAGGACAGAAGGTTATTATTTTCTAGTGAATTAATAGCTGATGAATTGAAAAATGCAGTGTTCTAAATGGTCTTAAAACTGAAATCAAGTGACCAAAATTTTGCTGGTATTATGGAATTAGTCCACATTCCCTTATTTCAGTGATGTGTCAAAGTGAGAATTGTGCTAGGGCTTATAATTTATTATAGAGATTCTTTGAAACAATAGTATGACTAAATGTATCGTGTCTTTGTTATTAGTTTGAGGCCATCAGACTTAGCTGATAGATCCAAAAATGCAGCTCAGTTTGTGGATTTTCTGAATCACCTGCAAGTACTGCTGTTTCATTGCACAGGGTAGTGATGTCTGTGCTGTCACACTCTCCCTGGCTTAAGCTCAGATCAGGGGATAGTTCATTTCTTCAAAGCAGTTTCACTAATGGGATTTATAGCATTGGAAAGGAGAGATTATCTAGCCTCCAATCCCTGTTTTCCTTGTCAGTAGATCTGAGAATCGAAATCTAGGAAAGGAGCCAACTCTTCTGAAAAATGCATGTAATGTTGTAATGAAAATGAGGACATAATTGCACTTGTAGACTATGTAGAGAACCATGAACTATGACCCATAACTGTGCCCTGTAGCTTGTGAATGAGGTCTGTATTTTCACAGCTCTGAAGTGGTTCAAGGGTGTGTTAAATATTGTCAAGGAAGCTAGAAGAATGTTATGGTGCATCTCACATTAACTAGCTGTTAAATATGTATTTAAACATTTAATGCATACTAGTAAAAATATTGATCTTGAATTCAAAGATGATATTATTTTTGGTTCTTGTCAGACTGGGAACATCTTTCTAACATACAGAGAGAAAACTATCTCTGCTATGATTCCTCTTCCACTAATTGCTTAGATTATTTTGCTAGAACACACAGGATCCTAAAGAAAACTGCAACATAGATAAATTTAAATAGATTTTCTAAGATAGGCCTTTGATAAAAATGAGAATTTATTTAACAATCCATACTTCTTGATAGACATTTTTTAAAAACAACTTACTTTCTGTCTTCTTCCTTGAATACTCAGGCTCTAATATGTTCTGGGCCAATTCTTTGGCATAACTCCAGTAGTTTCTGGGGTGGCCTCTATGGTGTCCCTGGAAGTAATTTTTAAGTCTATAGCAACAGGAAACAAACAATAAAAGACCTTTCAAGATAAAGGATTTTCCTTGTATTTCTCATAATAAATGTCTTCTTTCAGCTGGTGAAAGGAAAACAATCTTTCTCTCAGCATTTCCTAGGGAAGTTTTTTTATGTATGGAGATACTGAGTATTCAGTAAAGAGGTTTTGAGACAAAAACGTGGAACAGATATTTAATGACATTTTTAAAGGTCCTCCAGGATAGTTTGTCTGCTGCTATAATTAGGACATGCAAACTTTTCTATTTATCCTGGCCATTCATTCCTTCATTTATTTATTCATCAGGTTTTTACATGGTCAGGTTAAAAGCTGGGGTTTTTTTGCACATTATAATCTTCCTTTTCATCAGAGCATCTCTGATAGACTAATTTTTCCCTTAGACATTTAAACTTTGTTCTGAGGTCTGGGCAAAAAGAAGGTAATTTTTCTTAAATTTTTTTTTTTTTTTTTTTTTTTTAAGGGACTGTTCTCTGATGAGGAAAACAGGTGTATTTTCCTGAAACAGAAGCAGCACACCCATGAAGTTTTCTCTGTAATTAAACGGAGGCATTGCACAAGCCAAGTAAATGTTTGCTGACAAGAAAGCAAGGTGTTAACTGGGGAAAAAATATATATATATTTTTTTAAAGTCATTGACATCTTTCTGAGCAGCAGAGAAACCTGGCACAGCCTCTCCAGTGGTCTTGCTACCCATCAAAAGTTCATGACTGGATGAGTCTTATTAAGAAGGAATTTAATCTTTTTTTGGAAAATTGACTCATAGGTCTTGCTGAAAGGGATTCCCTGATCCTGCTGATGGATGGATGACCTTGGACAGACAATGCCTGGTGATTCCCATATCCCCATTTTTATATTAGGATGGATAATACCAGAGACATTAACTATCAGAAAATGTTGCTGCTTGCAGAGGGAAATGGAAAATACCCCCCAAAACTCTGTATGACTTCCAAGGATTGCACCATAGCTCTGTTGGTGCTCCCCAGCTTGGTGCCAGTGCTGGCTGCCACACACACTGGGGCAAGGTGGATGGTGATTTAGTTCCTCAAATGCTGTCACTTGACTGCAAGTTTCACTTAGCCCACAGCTTAATCTTATGGCTCCCTTAAATCACCCAAATTATTCTCAAATCTTTCAAATTAGATGTAAATTCCCTAAATTATACTCAAATAACATGACAGTAATGGATCTGGGGATAATTACTGCAGTAATGGACTTGGGGAAGATTCTGTGTTCTGTCCAAGTAATTTATTGGAATAAGTATAGTACATCCTTTTTTTTTTTTTTTTTTTTGGCAGCTCATGTGCTGGTGAGCATGGCTGTTGCTGGGTTCCATGGAGCTGATGATCAGGATAAACAGAAATAAATCTCTGGAAAACACCTTTGGGCAACCAGTAGCTAGAGTTTTATTTCAGGGTGGTAACAAATCTAAAGGCTACTTTGGGCTCTCAGCACCATAGCAGAGATCCCTGGCATCCCCGTTTCCAACATCAGCATTTCCTGTTCCCTGGTCAAAATGTTCCTATGGCAGAGAAATGCTGACATCTGCTTCTACTCTCTCCCCTGTGCACCACCTGTCCCCAGTAAAACATGTCCTCAGCCACCACTCAGGTGCTGGTACGACACAGCAGCCACCAGTTCTGACCTTGTTTACCTAAGCACTTCAGGGTTTTCCTCTCTAACAAATCTGTCTCCTTATCTATTATTTCCACCTGAGATGTAACTTCAGTGTGCACTGTCTCTTTGCTTAGCAGCAGATAATTTTTACCCAGTTCCATTTTCCATTATCAATCTGCATTATTTTTAACTTCCCAGTGGTGCTCAATGGAAAGAGCTCCATGGTCTGAGCATTTACCATGGGCCTTAACCTCTATCAGCAACAGCAAGGCTGATCCTCAGGTCTCCAAGGAGGATCCACAGATGCCAAATGGACTTAGTGCCTAAGAGGTATAAACTGGTCTGATTGTTGTCTTCTTGTGCCTCAGAGTCACCCTGAGTGTGGTACATCCTTGGTACCATGGCAGGTAAAACCCAACCTAAAAAGAAAAATTAATATTAAAATTGTCTGCATTTTCTTATCCTATTCTGTTTCTTCCTCAAAGGGGACCACTGAACCAGTTTACACCTCTTAGGCACTTGATCCCTTGGGCATCCATGGACCCTTCTAGGACCAATGAAGAACTGGATCCTGACAACCCTTCTGGAAGCACATCCTGAACATTACAGAGGAGACAGCAAGCAGGTGTTGGGCCTGATGTGCATGAGCACCTTTAACTCTAGATGTGACCTTGAAGGCAAACACAAGCACTTTTATGTGCAAGAACACAAAGCTAGTTGACAGTACAGGTGACAAAAATAAGACCAGCCTTGGTTGCAAGGCTCTCTCATGCTGCTGAGATAAGAACTGTGGCTCTAATTCCATATTTCTGCTTATAAACCAGTAGTGAAATGGCTTGCAAGGCTGTTTTATTCAGATCTCTACTGGTCCATCCACAGGCTTTGCTGCTTACAACAAACACACATAGCATTTTCCCTGCTGTTAACAAGAGCTTTTTCTCTGTTTCTAAATCACCACATATTTTCTAGAATATTTTTCCAGGTCTGAAAATAATTTGGCTTGGCCAAAGTATTTTTCAGGAGGCAGGGATGAAGGAGAAATATTCACGTCTTTGCAGCTTAATGTAAGGAACAACTACCCTCCCCTCTACCTTTCCTCTCTCAGTCAGTAAAGGAAGATAAGTCTCCACAGAAGGCAATTCAAAGCACCTCCCCCTCTGCAAGGGTTATGTAGTTGTGTAAATTAAAAGCCAAATCACTTGCATCAAATCTCATGGCATAAACAATTCTCTTTTTTCTTCAGAGACAAAGGAAGGGTTAGACCTGTGTGCATGATAAGTTGATTTACAGCTCTTGTAGGAGATTTTTTTTCTGCTGCTTAACTGCCCTTAATGCTACAAAACTGTACCTTGCTACATTTAAAATTTGTCTTGATAAATCTTCTGAAACTCATTCTGCTGTTTGCCAGACCAAAGAACTTTTTAGTACCCTCTTAACTTGTTATCCATCCATCCATCCATCCATCCATCCATCCATCCATCCATCCATCCATCCATCCATCCATCCACTTTATGTACCACAGCTGGCAATCTCTTTGCCTTTTTTTGTCTATGAACCAAGATAATCCTAAACATTTATGATTTATTTTAGTTCCACCAAAATACTGCAAGGAACTCACAGATTCTGCTGTGCTTTATGTGCACTTGCAGGAAAATGAAGTCATTTCTGCACACAGTTAAGCAGTTACTGGGTGTCACCCTGGAATGCTGGTCAAATGTTGAAATGAAAACAGGACAGTGACAGTTATTTTACCTTTTTTATGTAGATGATCATGGAAATCATGCTCATCAGAGCCTGTATTCTGGTTAATAATAGCTGTTTGAAAAATGTTTTGCGAACTTCAGATTTGAATTTCTGTTTTTGAGGAGCCTATAGCTCTTGAAGTGGAGGCAGAAGATGATAAATTGAGATCATAATTTGCTACAGATGTGTTATTTCATTTTCTTTTCCCCTTCTACTTACATTCAATATTTAGAATTTACATATTAACAGTATTAATGGCAAACAAGAAAATTAGATTTATTTGGGGAAACATTATACTGTTAAACATATGGTCTTTATTTCCTTCCAGGGAACTCCATTCTTTTTTTTTTTGCATAGAAAGTAGCCATGCTGGCAGAACTTGTCTGTAATTGCTCTCATGTTTCATAAATGGATCATAAAGTGCTTTTAAGGAAGATGTTATGGTCTGCTGTGTCAATCATCCATGTTTGAGAAAATTCAATTTTTGCCAACAGAGTACAGATCCCATTTGTGTTGAACCAGTTGAAATCAGCATTTAATCAGGGAATCTGATGGGGTTTTTTTGCATAGGGTATTAATCTCTTAGTATTCTAAATTAAATTTTGTATCCTTTGGTCTTTTTTATCCTCAATTTAACATCTCTAAATCATTTAGTTCTGAAGAAGACAGACTTGCTGAAACAATGAATCAGACACAATAAATTAACCACAGTGTTAATGCTCTCCAGCTAACTCACTGCTTGTGACAGTTCTGTACTTTGACTAAAACCCGAATATATTTGTAGTGAAGCAACCTGCACATATTCAGCAGAAAAGCAGCGGCTCAGCAATTATCTGTGGTGAAACCACACAACTGTTATCTTACTGGTACACTTTCAAAGAGATGTTTTTAGATGGAGTTGAAATCTATTATTTATAGGAGGACTTGGGGAAGGCATAGAAAAGACTCATTGTGAAGAATTTTGAAGAGATATGTATATCTTCACCATGATACAAGATTTTATAACAGAACAAGCAAGCATGTCATTGATATTTCTTTAAAATATCCTCAGTGATGCTGATTCAGAAAGCATTTGTATTCTGTACAGACATTTTCTTGCTCTGTCCTCAAGCAGCTTGTATGAGAAACACACATAATTTATCAATGTTTGGAATCTGCCTTTATATAACCTTGTAGTGTTCCTGAATGTGTGAAGTTCTTAATAGAAAAAGTGAATTATTTCTGTTCCAAATAGTAATGTATTTCTCTTAACATCTCATAGATTTACTCTATGTTGGCACCCTGAGATGTCAGCGAAGAAATTAAAGTGAGATTGTAGCTGTGGATTAAATGTAAATGATGTGTATTGTACATTTGGCAGCTGGTTTCATCCTGTCCTAAATTGGTCCTTATTAGTACAGTCTCTGAATGATCTGTCAAAAAGTTTCATAGCATGGAAATGAATCAATTAGTACTTTATCATCTATATTATATTTATTTTATATTTTATTTTGATTTGCTAAAAGGCAGCAATGAAGTTAGGTAGAAAAAGCCTGTTGCAGCAGTCATTTACTGAATATCCTTACAATGGTTCTTGCAACATTATAATTATGGTCACATACAGTCATTGTAACAAGGTGGAAGCTAGAGAATCTGGTAATATTTACTGGCTTTGTTTCCTGTTTTTTCCTAAATATCTGTTTCTTTTTAAATGTGTATTACAGAAATTAAATTAAAAACATCTATAAAAGTGCATATATGAGCACAGTGATAGGCAGTGGTTCTCTCTCTCTTACAGAGTCCTCCTTTCCAATGGCAGCTAAATCTTGCTCGTTAAATATTTGGTTCACTTGAGATTATCACATTTATGTGTTCCTGTGACCTCTGATTATACGAGATGATATACCCATATATTTACACTAACAAAGTTCTACACTGTAGCATAATGTTAAGAAGTGTTGTGAATCATTAGATTAAATTACATCATTTGATACAATGTCCATCACCTCGTGTAATTTCTCAGTATTCCAATATTTGAGCTGTTGTAAACCAGATATGTATGCAAACGCACAGAATAAATAAAGCCATAATATTTTAAGTAGTACCTAGGTGGTTTCTTGCCCTGCAAAAGATGAAACTTGCTCTGCAGTTCAAGAAAATTTTAAGCATTCTTCTGGTTGATCTTATTTTCATTTCATGATATCATGGATCAGCTAAAAATTATGTACGGAAGCAGACATAGAAAAATATTTTTACAGTGTACTCAAAGTTCTGGGAGTCTCATGTCATTTCAAGGCAAATAGAGAAGCAAGTAGAAACCCACTTTACAGTTGAGCAGTTTTAGAAAATGTGTGTGAACAAGCTGTTTATTAAACCTAATGCTTCAGTACTATTAAGCAAAATGCTTAGTAAGGTACACACTCAGAAGTGATGAGAGCTAGTAGAATGCTGAGTGGTCCTGAGGAAAAAGTGAAAATTAGCAATATTTTTTAAGCATTACCTGTGTGTTGGTACTAGCAACCAAACATGTATTAGCTGAAATTGTTTCTCTCTGCCTTTATTTATCTCTCTGACAATGGAATAGAGATAACTAAAATAAAACAATAGAATGTTGTAGGATTTTTCCAAAATATCCCACCCTCACATGTTCATCTTCTTTTGTAGTAGCATGAATACTGTGCAAAAAGAGTCCATTGAGTTTGGTTGGTGAGTCCCTAGAGTTGTACCAGTCAGAAAGGGATAAATCTAGATGTCTCAGTGAGGTTTTACAGGTGAAGAAGTCTCTTTTAGGTGTTTATATGACGGAGCAAGGCTTTTTTCTTTTGCTTATTAATTTCTACATTTATTTGGAATGTGATGTTGTATTTAGGTAATGATGTGTACTATTAGTTTTGGGGTGGGTTGTCCATAGTCACCAAGCTCCAGTTCCGATACTTCACAACTTATCTGAGCAATGGAAAAATTAATTATTTAACTCTTGTCAAGTGCTTCAAACATGACAAGAACTGTGCAAGCATAAAAAAATTAATAACTTCATCTGTTCTTAAGAGAAATATTTGTGGTATTTGTAAATATACTTGTAAAATATAGTTTTTACAATTATCAAATTTGTTTGTATATTTTGGAAGACTTTTGTTTGCAAAAGACATTTGTGCCTAAGCTGCCATCACTCCTTATGCTAGAAATCCAAAGGGTCTACATTTGTAAATGCGATTTTTAAGTCCAGCACTTGTAAGCAATAATCTTACTGGAGGGAGAGTACACTGCTCTACCATTCAAAAGTGCTCATATGTGTGTGTCCATAATAAGACATATGAATGACAAAAACAGATTTTATCTGATTCTGGCAGAATAGAACTGGCTTAGAGTAAAGGAACAAAATTATGCCAGTTTATACAAGACGTGGGTAAGATAATGCTTTGAATACACATTGTTTTCCAAGTGAAAATATTCTATTTCTACTTGTCCCTGAAATCCACCTCATATATACAGTAGCAGTTAGAGGGTGATTAAGCAGCTCTAAATTTCTACCAAGAAAAATGGGTTTAGGAACAATTTTTAAAGTCCTTTGCCTACTAAAAAGAGAAAACTAATTGAAAAACCTGGGAGGACTGGAAAATGAGATGCATCAGTTCTACAGTTTCCTTTGTTGATATTGATTGTATTAATAATAGTGTTATTACTTTGATAATAATTCAGTATGCTTAGTGTTCCACATAATATGTTGAAAAACAGGAACCTTCAGACTTAAACCAGTAGTGGAGAAAATGAACCAAAAATTGGGTGCCAAGTTAATCTCTTGTTCTAACATTAAGAAGGACTGGTAGCATTTGTGCTTGACTAGAAATACACATTAATGCAAATTTATAACCTCCAAATTTGTGATTGTGCCTATGAAGGTCATTACAAACACTGCTCACTGAGATGAATATCTGGTTGCAGATTGATGACAATGTGGGCCCCCATCTGCAGGTGGTGAAATGACTTCTCCTGACACCATCTGAAAGTCAAATTCAGGGTGCAAAATTGAAGAACTTTTGAATTTCCTCCTGAGCAAATCACTTATTTTTAATCCTTGTAAGTCTAAACATTTTTGTGCTTTTCCAAAGAGGCAGAAAAAGGCATCCTGTTTTTCACAGAAAACAGGCCTGATTATTCAAACTGGGTATTAAAACATTTCATAGCATGCACTGATCATCTCTCATCTTATTAAAAAGCTGTTGAAAAATAATTTATTATTTAGTTGCTAGCAGATGATAAAATATTCATTTGAGATAATGACATAATCAGATTATATTTTATTGCTCTCTGTTTATTGGCCTTGATAAAGGGACAGTGGATTAATTACAATTCTCTTTTACCATCTCAGTAACATGAAGAAATTCCACTACTGGGAAGGGAATGACTTCATTCGCAGAAGAGTCTTTTTGTTTTAATTACATAATTTCATGTAATAAAGAAATAGACATGACTATTCTGTGTCTCATATAACTCATTTTAAACTGCATCCAATCTGGCTTTGGAAAAAGGACTAATGAAAAAGTATTTAAAGGTGAAAGTGTCACTGTACTTCTTCATGTACTCAACAATCAGAAGCTTACCTTTTTTTTCTGTTAAGTCACTGCAAATTTGGGGTTCAATCAGTTTTCAGATGTAAATAAGATTACTATACTGAAGTGCTTCATTTCATTCTGCAAGGTTTATTTTTCTGTTTATCCTTCCTGCTCCTTTTCTCCTTTTAACAAAATGAAATGCAAAGATGGAGTGAATGTTGCTGCTGATGGAAGATGTCAGAGTGACAGCCTTAGAAAATGAGAACCTCAATTACCCCAAGAAGATGGACAACACAGACAGCACCAGTGCAAGCTCCTTTCCACTGAACCTTTTACTTTATTCCCTGATCTGGATTGAGCACTTCTAGGGATTGGATAACTGTTTAATCTTTGAGTTCTGCAGCCTCGCTGCTGAAACTGCTGAGAAGGGAGCCAATTAGTGGCAATTGTGGGAGATTTATGTTGTTTTAAATGATATATGTATCTGTCCACTGAGAACTGATCTGGGGCCATCAACCCACAGGCTGCATCAAGCAGCTGTTGTGGCAGTGACAGCTCTCATTTGCACAGAGCTGTGTTATGATGTATTCATGACCTCCAGGTGGAAGGTGCTCTACCCACTCACCTGACACTGGAGCCACATCAGCTCCTGCTCTGAGTTTCTCATCTGTTTTTGAATTGTGTACTGTTGAATCTTAATCCAAATAAGAGGTAGTGTTACTTACTTTAGGAAGGAGCTTGGATTTCAGAGTATCAGAAGAAAAGGTTAAGATGTGTCAGAGTATTAATATGCTATTCCTCACATTGACCTTAACTGCTGTAATTACTTTTCAGACTGTTTGGGTGGCATTCCAGCCATGCTGTCTCAAATATTTGTGTATACTCTATATATTGGGGAGCCTACTTTGGACAGAATGAAACCAAGAAACCTTCCAAACCATTGAACTTCTGCTCATATGCTGGATTTTGAGTTAAATGGCATAAAACAAGAGTTATAAGGTGGTTTACCACTTTGTGCTTTCTCAGACTGCTTCCTTTTGTCCAAACTGCTCTTTGTGGCAGAGCAAGTGATAGCTCCCACTGTGCTCAGATAGGAGGTGAAATGGAAACTTGGCACTGTGAAGGGGCTTGAGGCAGAGGCAGTGGCTTGCCTGTGTCAATGAGCTATATTTATTTTTCTCATAGACTGCAATATTTGGAGACTGAGAGACTGCTTTCAGTTTCCAGATCCCTTATGAAATTCAGATGGGAAAAAGCACCCTGAAGCAAGGGGCTGTGTCTGAGTGGAAGCAGTCTGGGTACTAAAGTCTGGTATAACACATCTACTTTGCTACTTTTTCAATACCAGAGAAAAAGGTGGAACATATATACCATGACAGTTTTTTTTGTTGTTGTTGTTGTTGTTGTTTGATTGGTATGGTTTATTTTTTTAATCTTGGGCTACATCAAGATCTGAGAACATTCAGAAAGTATTTCAGTCACCATTCTTGAGTTTTTCAACCCATTTCTTTTTCTTTTACAGGTCATTAAAATTTGTGTGTGGGTAGTAGAGTCTAGAGGTCACTTTTGTGCTGTAGGGCCTAAACTAGATTTTACACTATTTATTAGCTGCTGTTTGATATTTTCTGGTAAGGAGAAGCAATAGAGAGGAAGAAAAGGAAGAGGAACATAGGAATTTCATACACTGTCCATGTTGCCCTTCTTAGAATAAGCAATATCAGATTACAAAGGACAAATCATACAACATAAAGTCAGTAGCTGAGATCAGATGAGGAAAACATGACCTGAATTACATGCAGACTTATTGTTTATTGTTTATAGGCAATAGAGGTTGTCTGGAAAAGCAGACCAACTGTTAATACTGTATGCATGCTGTGTTTGGGGAAGAAACTCTTGATGCTGTAAGAAAGAAGATAACCTGATTGAGTAATGCAATATGAAAGTATACTCCGGAGAAAGAAAATGCAAAAAATTATTTTTAATGTAAATTAATTATTATGATTAATTTAAACTTAAATTAGTTGGCCATTTGAAACATACCTATTTTGTTTCTTTTTGCATTTTTTTTTTGGAAATGCTGGATGACCTAAAATGGATTTCAATTTCAATTTCAATTTCAATTTCTGCATTCATAGCTGCTGTAACTTACCTTTTTTTCAACTGGAAAATGACAAGGACTGATGTTTGTGTCATGCTATTTTATTTTTCTGTTTTGTCTATGTCTCTTATTTCCCTCTTCCCATCTCTTATTGATGCATCCCTGAAAGAGGTGGTGGGAAGACAATTTCTTTGTTCAGGAATGTATTGGCCTCAGAGCACACTTTTGAAGAAACACCAAGAGGAGTCATGTGGAGAACATCATAGACTTTATACATCAGTGTCAAACAAATATGAATAGCACCATACAGGAACCTGCCCAGAATTCTGGTGGTACGGAAAGTCTGTCAGAAAAGTTTCTAGCTTTGGGTTTTTTTGTTGTTGTTGTTTCTGGGGTTTTTTTCTTTGGTTTTCAGTTTGTTTGGTTATTTTTCTTTTTGCAGCCAAGAAAGCTTAGTTACTTCCTTGCCATTGTTAAAGGTTTACTGTAGCACATTGGGAATTACTATAGTCATGTTTTTTTGTGGAATATTTGATTTCACTATCACTGTGTTTCATTCATAGTTATGAATGGAAGTCTATGTGGGAAATCCAAGAACAAAACATACTGACTGTAATGAAAGGTTGTAGACAGTGATAATTGAGTGGGGTTTGTCAGAGAAGATAATTTAGCTGTACCTGGGCAGTAGAAGAGAATATATCTCTCAGGAGACAGAAGGAGAAATTAAATGTAATGGAAGAAATCAAATTGGCAATGGTGTTCTCAAATCCTAAAATAAATTAAATGTGAAATTCACAGAATGTGAATCTCGACCTAAAAAAGTTTTAAAGGCTCATATATTTTAAAGAATTAGTGAGTCTTGTTCTATGGTTTGTACAAGGGAAGACTTGTATAATAAGTATGATAATTTAGTAGCAGATCAATAGAGGAACTTGGAAATATCTTCTGCAGATTAGATGGAATGCCTAAATCCATTTAATTAACAGCAATAGCCAAGTAACTGGAATGAAAAAAAGGACATTCTTTAAAGACACCTAATTCATACACTCATGAATTTCAGTTTGCACCAATTTTTCCCTTTTCTTTATGTTGTGGTTTAACCCAATCTGGCAATTAAGTACAAAACCCTCACTGACTCAATCCCCGTTCCCTGCCCTAGCGTGATGGGAAGAATTAGAAAAAAAGTAAAAAAAAAAAAAAGCTAAATATTGTAGATTGAAAAAAAAACCAGTTTAGTAACTGAAATAAAGTGAAATAATAAAAATAAAATAATAATATTATTAGTGATAATAATAGAAATTAGTAGTGAATTCACATTTGAATAGCAGTGTTCTAATAAAACATTTAAATACTTTCAAATCCTCTCTTGAATTTCTCACAAGTAATGACTAATCTTTGATTACCACACTTTTTTAGAGAAAAATAACTTTTCTTTTTTTTTTTTCTTTTTAATATATGTTAATATTCAATTATTTTTACACATGTAGATAATTTATGTATATATAATTATTATATGCTGTGAGTTGAGAATTTTCTTATAGCATTGCTGTGAGTTTTCCAGGAAACAGTGAAGAGAGAAAAGATAATATTTAAAATAGGACTGCCTAAAAGACAATGAGATTGTGAGATTTTAGAATTCTTTTCATCCCATACTAGAACAGAGCACCAGATAGCCCTCTGAATTTGAAGAATTTTAATTGGAAAACGCAATTCTGCATCTCTGAAAATCACCAATGGAATAAAGTTTCACTGGATATTTTTAAATCAATACTAGTCTTAAGGCTGAATTACATTTGTGTAAAAGAGAGTTACCTTCAGTGCCTTGAACAATTGATCTCTCACTTCCAAGTAGGAGCCATTGCCTGTAGTTGTTGGGGTTTTTTGTAGTTTATTGTTTGTATTTTGTGTGCAAGCTATGCTGTCTCGTCTCCTGGCAGAAGATATTCCATAATTGTGAGAATGTAGACTTTTTGATCAGTGACTCTCAACTAATTTTTTTTCTAGACTGAATTTCCATGTGCACCACATAGACTTTAAGTCTCACAGGACATTAATATTATAGTTAAGTGTCAACTAAATTGATGTCTGTTTGAATATGGTGAGGCTCTGTAACCAGGCACTGTAAGGTTTTGCAGAGAAGCTGTGGATGCTCCATCCCTGGAGGTTCAAGGCTGGGCTGGATGGGGCTTTGAGCAACCTGGTCTTGTGGAAGGTGTCCCTGTCCATAGCAGGGGGGTTGGAACCAGATGACCTTTAAGGTCTCTTCTAATGCAACCCATTCTTTGATTTCATAACTCTAGGATTTTTCCCTAGTGTTATAACTGAAATAAAAAATGGAGATGTATGGGGGATAGTTCCAGGTTAGACGGCCAGGAAAGGGACAGCTTGGGGCCAGCCAGCCATGCAGATAGAAAGAAGGAACCAAAGCTGTGTGAAACAGCTCATAGGTAAAGGAATCAGTACAAGCTGCTAATAAGAGACTGGAGTCAGAACTAACAAAGAGGTCTATAAGATAAGGAGTCAGAGTTGTACAGAATTAACAGACAGACTTATGAGAAAAAGAGTCAGTGTTGTATAAGGAAAAGGTCTGTAGAAGAAAATGAGTTAAGTTCAGAGTTGTATGAGAATAAGGACTGAAGATAAAAATGTGTAGATCAAGACTGTTAAGAAAAGTAAGTGAAAAGGGCTGATGGTGTTGTCAGCCCTATCTGTCTTGCCTTAGCTGTGACAATTATTGTCAGTGGGGGATTAAAAAAATGAGGTAAGCTAATATTTTGCTCAGGGAGCAGAAATATTTTACAAGTTGGATGGAGGAAAGCAGTGTAGACTTGCAAGGCTTTTCCTTTGGAATTTTCCTTTGTTGTCAGTATGGTGGGACGTAGAACATGGGTTCTCAGAGGACAGCTTATATTAATACAGGAAGCTATTCCTCTTACTATGGTAATAGGATAAACATTGCTTTGAGTGGTAAACTGCTGCATGATTATAAAGACAGTTTAAAATCATGCTTAGCTGGATGAACATGTTTTCTGCTTGATAGTTCTTCAAGAAGGCAATTGGTTGAGGTTAAAGAGGTTTCAGAGTGTGAATGGATAATTAAGACAATTCACCATCTGCTAAGCAGGAAAAAGAACAATCAAAACAGAATCATACCCTCCAATGGAGTAGCATAGTAATAGCTGACAGCAATTATACCTGTTGTCCCACTGACTATTATTTCATTAGACTCACAACTAAAATAATTCCTTTGCTTGTGCAGAGAGGATTTTGGCTTCTGAGTACAGCAATCTCATGATACATATGGACAGCTGCCATCTTTTTATCACACACAAGGAAAAGGATGTTACACAGAAGGAGTGCAGTTTTGCTAGTTTTTCTGTTGGAGACACTGGTCTATATCTCCACTTTTAGCTTTAGGTCATTTTCTTTATATAAAACAGCTGTAACTGGTAATGTATTTAAAATTGAGGTCAGCTTGATTAATGCTCCACCCTGATAGATTTGTAGTTTGACTTGGGACCATGTACAATATCCAAAATGTAAAATCATCAAGAAACTGACTTTTACAACAGATCTAAGCTGGACTCTACTGTAAATCAATAAAGAGGCTGTTTTTCTCTGTGTCAACCTGTAAGTTTCAGATTAATTTAAGGTGAAAATCCAGAAAGAAACTGCATGTTGCAAATTTATGCATGTTGGAACAAAGGGAAAGGCTGTGTCTGTGTGAAATTTACTCAATTCAGTGCTTCTCAGATGGCTGGCTTTTCAAACGTGATGCAATATGCGACTCCATTGCGCCAACAAAATCACAGCAGGCATTGGCTGAGAATAAACAACCACCATCTCTTCAGATGAGAGGCACTGGGCAAGCTGCAGGGTCTCCTGCATGTGGGTGGAAGGACAACTGGTTATTCCTTTCTCACACTCCTCCAGATTGGAAGGCAACTCTCTACCAGATGGAGTAGGAAGAAAAAGAGTGGACACTAAATCTGTACATTAGTTTTGGTGCTGCATTTAAATTTCTTCATGATACACTATGGAAGTTATTAGTTATCTTGGCACACTGCAAGATTGCATGGAAAGCAGTGTAATGCAACATGATATATCACTACTCTGCTATACTAGGTGAAAGAGTCCAGAAGAGAAATAAGCTTCTATCTTCCCTGTATAAATTATATTTGTGAAGGAATTCAGCAGATTACCCACAATTTTAGCACCTGGATGTCTCTAATGCAATAATTAATGACTGTGGCTTTTGACCATCTGTTTTACAAGTACTGTGACAGGTGTGAATACCTGCTACCCAACACTGAAAGTGGGTTGACAAAAATAAACCTTTTTTAGGACAATTATCTTCTTATGCATCTTAAAAAAAAAGTGTTCTCTGTGGAAGCTGAGAACCCTGTTATTTTTAGGTGGATATGTAATAGAACGGTATAATGTTGTAAGTTTAAATAGTTAAATAAGATTAAATGTTTATAAAGGAATCTACCACATAAATATTAAATATTGATGAAGATTCTGAAGGAATTATTAAAATTAAACTTACATTTCATATTTTATTGTCACAACTTTTGGGTTTCATTGCCAATCTTGGTTGACAGAATCTACCATTACTGATATTTGATAAGCATAATATAAAGGTCATGTAGTTTTACATTGTAATGTTAAAGGTCATGGATCATCTTCTACACTGCAGGAAAAAAATCTCCTTTCCAAGAATAGATAATGTTTGGTAGGTTGTAATTAGAGGATACATTTATGTTTCCCCTTTCTCAGATAGAGAATGTGTGTGCATGTTTTTATCTGCAGGGTAAAGGATAGGGGATACCCATTTACTTCTTAACTTCCAAGATTTATATTGTGTTAAAAACTGTTTCAGTGTTCAGATTTAGGTTAAATATTTTATTCCCAAAGGCCATTGTAGGATTCATGTGGTTCTAGTGTCTTAAAAAGGATAGAAAGTTGGGGGAGTTGAAAGGATTAAAAACATTTGTCAGTCTAGAGGCAGCAATATCTGTTCTGTTGGAACACAGTGATCTGCTTTTCATACAGCTGAATTTTATTAGTAAATTATTTTCTTTTTGTTGATAATTGAATAAAGTGACATTGAGAGGAAGAATCCAATGAAAACCTCTGTGTGTTGATTGGTTACTTTTGTAGGTGCGCTAAAGTGATTTTGTATCTCCAAAAAAACTGTTTTGCCATATTGGAATCAGGGCCTGCTCCCAGACACATATCTGTTGAGATTAAATAATTTCAAACTTAGAATTGTAGAAATATTTGCCCATTGAATTGTCTTGTTTGTCCTGTTCATGCTTCTTACATCAATATATGTATACTTTTCTATCTCCTTTGCTGACATTCAGCAATGTGTACACATGGCACAGAATGAGTTTACTGTTGTCAACCATTCAGGTAATTTGTCTGCTTATAGAACATAAAGAAATATTAGATTAGATATATTTAGATAAATTTTTATGTGGCTGGGATTTTGTATGCACTGATCATGCTAGTCTGCTCTTTCCTGCTTAATTTAACCTAAGGATTAGTGATTTTCTATGGTACAATTATTCTCCTACATCATACAGAGTAATTGCTAGTGCTAATTAGTGCAGATACAGTTTCATTTTATTGGTTTATATCTCTTCTGTTTCATTGCTTATGAATAATTCTTGCAACAACCTTTAATATTTTCACAAAAAAAAGTCCTGCTCCACCACAAGCTTCAGGTACTTTTTTTCTCAGTCACCAAGAAGGTGAAGTGAAATCTGTGGATATGTTTATAGCTGAAGACGAGCTCTTTTGTCTTCTTCTTTTTATGATAATGATGACTATTTAACCTCTCTATGAACAAATCATTATTAAGTGGATGCTGGTTTAGCATTCAGCTGTTGGCAATACATAAATCAAATCGTGCACTCTTGTTCCCTAGGAGTTGGGCATTGCTTTTAGAACCAGAAAGAGAATATTTCTGTATCTAAATTTAAATTTTCTTTTACAGAAATGTGTAAGAAAAAGTTAACATGAGCTCTCATGGAAGAGGAAGGTGATTTTATTATGCAAAATCTCTAGGAAATTTAATTTTATCCAGTTATACTCCTATATTCACAAACACTAAGACACATAATCCAGCTACTGTGGAAAGGCTCACTTGTGAACAACATATGACAAGAAATGTCATCTTCTACGCCCTGTGTCTTCTGGTTTTCTTTTAATTGGTGATGAAAATTTTATTTTTGTACAGAAAATATATACTCTCTAAAACAAAGCTTTTATTAGAGTGTGGTCCTTTGTCTCAGAATTTTGCTTCTCTCCTCTTCCAAAGATTTTTATATCTATGCTGCCTATCATGGCTAGGGTAGCTAAGGACAAGGTGCACCCAGGGATCCTGCTCTCAGAGCTTGTCTGAGGGCTGTTAGCTGTCACCAACAAATGGATATATGTATGTAATTTTAGGATCTGAATTCAGGTATTGCTCTGGCCACCTTAGAAGAGGTCTGCAAACTCTGTGTCCCCTGGGTGTAATTTCTGAGTTATCTTTTCTTACCATTCCCTTGTTTTCTAGATTCAGCTCATATTGACTTAGTTTTATGTTTCAGGCTGAATCTTCATAAGTCGTGAGGGTGGCTTCCACTTCAGTTCTGAGATAGGTTGTTATGTTCTCTTCCTGCTTGCTTGGACTGCTTCCAAAAAAGAAATTAACTGACTTTCCTGATATAAGCAAAATTAAGGGAATAAATACCCATCAGAAAAACTGGAAATATAGCTAGAATTTGAATTTCTACTAAACAGTATTGTTCACTATATATAGTAATTATATTAATTGGCTTCATTACATGTTTCTTGTTATTGTATCTAGTTGTTTTGATTCTTCTTCTTGTGGGAGATGGAATTCCTACTAGAAAATTTCTTATTTTGTTTCTTCAATATCTTACTACTCACGAAGTTCTTTCAGAACTTTCCTGAATTTAACCTTTTAAAACCTCTGTGAAGTAATATGAATATGACTAAATTCACTTAATAGGTCAGAAAGTGAGACATATAAATCAGCATAGTACTTTGTGATGATATTGGGATCAGAACTGATATGACATAAATGTAAGACCCTTGTCACTAGAAGTTCATTCCCTTTTGGAAATTAGGTCTGGTAATTGGGACCCACAGTCTTTCCTGTTTCTGAATACTGATGATATAGTAAAGCTTGCTTTGAATATACCCTTGGTATCTTCAGCCTTCTCACTCCTCAACTTTGCCTGAAGTACAGTCAGGATGGGTTAGATGAACTTTTACTAGGGAGAGGTGACTCATAGTACAGCCTTTGTAGCTCTGATTCTATTACTTGTCCTTTGTTTCTTGCAACAATAATAAAAAGCTGATCAATAGGTAGTAGTGAGAAACCTAATTGTGGTAAACTAATTGCACAGTTAGTGGAAAAGGTATGCCAGAAAAAGAAGAAAGAGAAAGTAAACAGTAATATATAAATAATACCAATATATAAAAAATACCAACTAAGAGTAACTGAAGACATAGACAAAGCTCAAATTTTCTGCCTTTAGGGAGAAATATGATAGATCCATGGGATAAGTATGCATGTAAACTATAGGCTGCCCAAGTATTACAGAGATATAAAATTGTAAACCAAAGAAAATACTTGGTATGTAGCCTCAGTTTTTATGCTGCTCAGAAATCCTTCTGAGCCTAATTTGACTTTTTTTCTCTCCTCATTTTGAAAGCATCCTTTTTCTAATGTAGGCTGTTCTTTGACACATGGAAAAGCTTTAGTCTAAGTGTCTAGGCATAATTCAGTTTTGTCTTGGCTTATGCTTATCTTAACAATATCACAGTTGACAGTTTTCCTTTCTGTGATTTATACCTGTGTTTTAGTCTTTTTATTACACCATAGTGTGGGGCTGGTGACAGAGACAGGCTAAATGAGTTTCAAACAGCTTCCATATCTGGAAGCCTATTCTATTTTTTTTTTTGTTCTTTTTTGTTGTTGTTGCCAAGACCCAGTTTTCTTTATTTCTTTTTTCAGATAACAGAATGAACATCTCTAGCATCAGCACTATATTTCCTTCTCTCCCAGCCTATCAGCCTCTTCTTCCATTTTCTTAGGCATTTTCTCATAGCAGAAAAGAAAACTGAATATTTATTTTGCATATTAAATTTACTTATTCTATTCTCCATTTTGTGTATGCTTATGTAATATACTCACTGGTAAACTACCTAAGAAAAATTGTCTTTTAAAACAAATAATAATGATTTTAAAGTTATGTGAGACTAAATAGTCTCTACATGCTGTGTTTGAAAATACTAGCATGGTTAAGAACATGTAGGTGGGTGCTGGAATATTTGATTCCTAACCTTGTAAAAGCATTTAGCTATAGATGTGTGAGGAAGCCTAGTCTGCTTTCAGGATTATAGAAGGTTTTGTAGACAAGTTCCCTGATTTTCTCATGAAACTGCTGTGGTATTCTGGGATCTTAACTAAAGCAGGTCATGTCCCTTCATTTTTTTAAGAAACTTAAATTCAGCTTTAATTTTCACAAAGTTCTTATTTACTCTTCCTCTTTCCTGTGTGTAGTCTTCTTTCTGAGTGCCATTTTCTACCATTCTCTTTACTTTGAGAGGCAAGCAGAACTTTGATGGATGTCAATATGCTTTCAAAGAACTTCCTTGTGTGGAATTAGAAAATGGTTTAAACTGGGTTTCCCTGAGGAAAAAACAAAGTTTTAACCCATTCTTGTTCCTTGGTGTGAAAACTAAAGGTCATTTGAACTAGGGTTTAAACATCTTGTACTTACAGTGATCCAAGGAGTGCCCCATAATCTCACTCTAGCTTCCTGTCTATACCATAGCTGGGTTCCAGGATAAGGAAAGGGAAATCAGTATTCACTGTGATAAAGACTAGCCCTGTCCAGAGGAGATTGACTGTAGCCATACCACACAATATTTGAGCCCTACTTTTCTCTGAGAACCAAACATTGAGGGACCAGAAGCAAATGGGGAATTTTCTTGGCAAACTAGGCATATTCTGTTTGCACTATTCTCTAGAAAATCATGTTTAAGCAGTATGACACATCTATTGTTTAAACAGATGAGGTTATATAAGTTTACACAATGTTAAAATATGGTAGATTGTACCAGATCACCCCACTGAGAATGATCTCCTGTTGTACTGTGCACAGTCAGTTCACTTCTCTTGTATTTTATATTGCAAGGAATTTTCACTTTGTGGGTATATGTGGTGTAAATCTATTCATTCTAGTACTAAATTTGGTCAGAGCCAATATATCTTGTATATAGTCTGTGTTAGAGCTTAATTCTTGTAATTATTTAGAGTAGTATAAGTCATTGCAGGCAGTATGTGCAAGTCATGACATTAATCTAGTTACAGCTCTCATTTCAATCTCTACAAATCACACTTCACAACAATTTAATTACATTGTCAGTCTACATTGCATAAAATTTGTGAAAATCTCAAAGTTATTTAACTTTTAGTAAATGATGGTAAAAATCTGCTCCTTTTATTCCTGGAAATCAGAAACCCAGTCTCACCTAATGGGCTTGGAAACATACTGATGTTTTTCCACATGAGAAAATTAAATATAAAATTGTACCAAGAAAGCAATGCTCCCAAACTGTTAAGAAAAGTTTTATAGCCTCAAAGACCAAGGGTCCACATATCTAAAAATAATTTTGGAAATATATATCAGTAATGTGTTTCTTGCTGACAGAAGCGGTTTTGCTTCTCTACAGTAGATACAAAAATCTAGAAACTGAATTTGAATGTCTTGATCTAATCCATATGGTAGTGCTGTGAAGTACACACAGTTCTCATAAGCTTAGAAGGTTTATGGAAGATTTTGGAATTCTGTTTTTTGTGCAGAAATGATAAATATGCCTGGATAGCAGACACCAACATGCAAAAGGTTTTTTAGTCTCAGCAAAATCAGAGTGTGATTCTTATTGCTCACGGGTCAATGCATCAGTAGTGACAGTCTTAGAGGAGTGAATTGTATTTGCTGTGAAATACACATGCTTGCATTTCTAGCTTTTGCCTCTCTCAAAAAAAAAAAAAAAAAAAAACAACAAAAAAACCAAAAAATCAATTACTGCAGTTTTGATCACTTTTTACTTGAATTTCTAAATGAGGGAACTCTTGTAAGGGAAAGTATTCCTCATTTCACTTCCTTGTTTAATGAGTGCTTCAAGAAAAGCTTCTGCATTGTTTTCCCATGATAAAGACTCACTTCTGAGGCTACTTCCTGACAATATATACAAGGACAAGGAGTCCTTGACCTGGATTTCAGTGTGTGCTTTGAGATATCAGACTATGCAGCACATGCAGAACCATCCCTGCCATGACTGTCCTAAATGATCCTGCAAATGATCCTGATCATGAAAGCTCAGGAAACAGCCTTTGCCCAGTTATCTCAGTGCTCTCACATCACTAAAATTTGTATATTTCTTAACAGATGAATATGGGAAATTTTTAGCAAAATGCTGCATTTTAAAAATTTTATTAAAAGGTACTGTAAGTGTGAACTCTCATCTAATTAAAATTGCAATAGAAAAATATTTGAACAATTCTTGTTTTACTGTTCCTTTTTTTCTGAAACTGTCTCTGAAACTTTGTCACTATAAGCCAAACAAAAACGTGGAGGCTCATTCTAGAGCTTTAAACTACTTGCAAGGAAAAGCAAACAGCTATTTGAATAAGTTAAGGTGATTACAGGTCTTCTCACATGTCTCTGGCTCCATGGAAAAAACTGTCTTGTGCAGCACAGTTGGATCTATCCCTAACACCTCCAGTTGGGGCCTGCAATGTGTCTGGAGAAGAAAGAAGGAATGCTAGCTACTGAGGGAAGTGGGAGACTTAAGGGGCAGAAGAAAGCAAAGTATACTGGCAATTATGAGATTGCAGGTGTCATAGGTTTTATGATGGCACACAGAGCATCATGTAAGGACCCTTCTTCAAACTGAATGGTGACTCTCTGAGTGCAGTGGCCGTCATTCTCTTTGGCAGGTTTTTATCACATGCTTTGAAAGAACCAAGATAACAGCATTCCCTCATAAAGAAAAAGAAAAAAGCCATTTCTCAAAATAAAAATAGTGCTCTCTTGCTACCTGGCTGGCATTTCACTTTTTCCTGCACTGAGTTGTTTTTTTCCTCTTTTAAATACTCCTCTATGCAAAATTATTAATAAAAGAAAAAAAAATTAAGATCTATGAAACCTCACAGACAACTTGAGCCTTTAGTGCTCATCTGCCATATCAGAGACATGAATAATATAGTTAGATTTTTAAAAATAATCGAAGATCTGTTACTATTCCCCCTAATGTTGATTCAAAGTAATGGGAGATTTACACTATTTGTTTCTGAGATTCATATTTCTGTGAGTAAGGACACCAGTTCCTTGATAATTGCTTGGTGTTCTATTTATGTTTGGATCCTTTGTTTGTGTGACTTCTGGGATGGTTGTATTCTTTTCTGAAGGATGCTTTATTAAAGCACACAATTCCCTTATATAAAGGAGCACTCTGTGAACAAACACTCATTCAATGGATGGTGTTTTTTTATGGAGTATTGCAATTTATATTACTGTATGGCTTGAACCTCAAAACATGGAGAAAAATAATGCTGTTTTGACACTGCATGAACACAACAACACCATTTTTCCCTTCACTCACATAAAACTTACAAATATAACATAAAAGTAAGGAAAAAGGATATCAACAAAAGGAGTGAAAGAAGATAGTGAGAATGCATTGATCAGCAGGATGATCTCAGCATATCAAAAGCTTTGTTAGCTTTTTCTCAGCTGTCACAAGAGAGCAGTCTACTAAGAGGAGATAAAAAAAAATGATGGTGAATCACTCAGTGGATGTTTATAGGTACTTTCTCTTAAAAAACAGGAACATTATGACAAAGTGTGCATGGGTCTGGAATAAGTGAACAGTAAGGGTAATGTCATGGGCTGATTTAAAAAAAAAAAAAGCAAAAAAATAAAAAACAAAAAAGCCCACACCATAGAGAATGAGAGGTGGGTAGGAAATAAGGACATCATATGTCTGAAAGTCTTTGTCCCCAAAGTGGTATCTCAGGTGAAGGTGTCATCAGGCAGAGCTGCAGCACTCACATCTCAGAGAGGGGTCTGCAGATGAGGGTGTGCACATCATTGACCCAGAGGGCGGGAGGCACACATGCAAACCTGCACCAAGTGTATATGTGGATGTGTTTGTGTTTGTGTGCAGGGAGAGACAATTTCAGTATTAATCATGAAAGAATGCTAAGAAACATCTACAAAATTTGAACACTTAAAGACACTGTGAATTCTCTTCCTGTTGTGGTTTAACAGTTTTACCACAGACACTGATCCTGCTGGTTAATTACATATCAGTAGTAAATCAATAAATTACATCAATTGTGATTTGTTTTAAACCATGTGCACTGAGGAGTTTTTCCTGTGTTGAACACCTAGGAATGGCTCCCATGTAGGGAAAAGCCAGGATCGAAAACTGAGCAGAAGAGGGTCTTCACTAGTTCAAGAGGTGGTGGCTTGGAAAAGCATGGCTAGCAAAACTTGAAAGGGAAGTTTAAAGAACTAAGAAAAGATTTGAGGAAGGGATGGTAAAAGACACAGAGAGACACATGCACTTTGACAATAGAAAGGGACATTGGTTTGAAAAGGAAAAGAGAATAATAGTGGAGGTACAAAGGAATCCGGGGAATGCACTGGGAGTACAGAGGAAGGTGGATGGTTTATAAAATAGGAGTAGATCAATAAATTGTTATGTGAAATAATAGAGGGAGAAAATGTGGGATGAAAGGAAGGAGTGAAGCAAGCTACAATGGATTTGTTGTGTTTTGGAGTTTTGGTTTGGTTTGGTTTGGCTTTTTTTCTATTTAATTTCTGCTGCTGACCAGTAGGATCCAATTCAGGGAAAGATACAGGAACAGGTTATTTGGGATCAGTTCAGAGTTGAGTTGATGGAAAGATTTATTTATATTGGGAAAATGTATTTATTTGGAAATAGAATTTTAAAAATACATTTGAAATCCAGAATAGCAGGAGAGGTTGTTTTTTTAAAGGCATAATGTCTCTTCATTTATAAAATATTTAAGCTAAAAATATTTATTAAAATATATTATTTAAAATGTTACTTAGCCTGCTGTCCAAAGTATTTGGACTTTTTTTTCTAACATATGTAGCCATATACTTTAATGATATTAAAAAGAAAAGCAGAAAGTCTGGGAAGCAACAGATTTTTCTGAATCTTACCTCTGACAATTGAGTTCTTCAAGAACAGAGATTTAATAGTTTACAAAGATGACAGTTGTGGTTTGTATAATTGATATAATTTTTGAACATTGAAATTGTGCAAAGTTAATTGATGACTTCAGAGTGTCTTGAAGAGCCATATGTCAAGAGCATGTTGTATTCTAGGTGCCCTGAGAACTACCTTCTGCCTTGTTTGCCATACGAGGTCCTTCTTGCCAAATCTCCCATGCCAAAATGCTTAGAACTATTGAAATCTCTGGACTTGTTATGAATTTAATTACAGGTATTTTTTATGACCCAATTTAATTTTTCTTTATATACATGACCACCAATTGAAAATCATGACCATATTACAAGATTCTGCTGTATAAACCAATGTTAATTAAACGAGAAATGGTTGAGTGAGTGGAAGGAGAAGAAGCAGAATATAAACACAGCAGTTGTTCCCCAGTGAGAAATAAAAAGTTCTGTTCATCCATTTGCATAGGTTTGATGTGAAAAAGGAGAAAAATTTTTTCATTCAAATGGTTGTTGCTTTAAGTTCTGAGGTTCAAATGAATGACTAAAGCTAAAAAGTGAGGAAAATTCTTGTAAATTGAAGCTGCAGAAAGCATCTGTTTGAAGCTGAAATGAAAGTACCTTGCCCAGTGTTATTAGCAATCAAGAAACACTGAAAAAAGAAATCACTTACTTAGCTACTTTTGCAACAAGCAGTATGGAAAAGCACAGTTATTGGCACTTTGACTAGTAATGAGCAGCACTGTAGTGGTACAAGCCACTAAGTATTCTCAAAAGACTGACAAGAACTGATGTATTTTTGAAAGGAAAACATAAATATTTTGGTTTAAGGAAGATGGAGGGATGTATAATTACTAGATATATAAAAAACTATTTATATATATATATATATATATATATAACTATTTATAATTTTTATAACTTTAAAAATACTTTCATTATTGTGGATATAAAATAAGAATCTATCAAATATTGGGGATTTCCTTTGTTATTATGATACCCCTCTGAAAAGTCCTAGGAAAACTCCATCATAAATGCACTTCATGTTCATACAAAATATATTTTTGTACAAAATTTTATATATTACTGACAGAAATAAATTAAATTGGAAAAAAAATTACTTTCAATTTGTTCAAAATATGCCTCCTGCTTTGTATTACAGTTAGGAGCATGCCTTAAGAAATTAAAATGCTTTATAGTGTTTAAATGGTGGACATCAAAGTATGTAGACTGTTTTAACTTTCTGTGTTTCACCTTCTAAAATAAAACTAGAACAATTCTGACATAAAATCAGAACTATGGAGGTCCCAAGGTGTTAAAATAATTCTGGAATTATATGGCCAGCTGTTTTGAAAACAAGAAAAAAAATAAAACAGGCATTATTGCCACATATTGTTCCTTTCAACTCTTCCAAGAGCAATGTCTGAGAGCAGTTCAGTTTTCTGAAGAACACTGTCTTGTCTGGTGTTGGAACCTCTCCTCTTGAGGCATTACATGGAACATTATTGTGATGTCAGGGAGTCTCTATTAATAAGAATGAATGAAGTGTTTGACAATAGGGATTTAGTGACCTTAGTAACACTGGGGAGAGGGCAAGATTGAAAGTGCACGTTCATTGATCGTTATGTGTGGTGTACCTGATGGACTGACTGGCTTGAGGGAGTGTTGTGGTGAAGAGACAAAGTCTATTTCACTCTTAGCACTTAGCTGGCAAGCTGCATGAACTGTTGCAACCACTGGTTGTTAAAGTCAGTGATCCCACCAGGAACAGGTTTTCTTGAGGCTGTGTGTTAGAGAAAAGTATTGTAGTATTTGGTCATGTTTTTGTCATGATAATAAGAAAGATACACCTGAGCCTGTGTTTGCCTGCTAAGTTACTTGAAAACACTCTTATATCCTCCTTCACTGAATTATACACCTTCTTGAAGTATATAAAAAGAAGTCCAACATTCCATGATTTGGCCATTGACATCACCTGCTCAAGACTACCGTACAACTTCATAAATCTCTGATTCATACATTGTAAATGTTGAGCTGTGGGACGGGTAAATTTTATGACTGCACATTTTCAGCTCATGAATTTCTAACTAGACATTTGCAACTTGCAAATCTTATTTAAGAACTGTGACCTTAATATGAAAAGACTTCATGCACTATGGTGACAGTAGAAAAAATTTGCTGATTATTGTGGAGCCAAGCCAATTGCATTTGTCTCTAAAAATCATAGAGCAGAGGAGAGCATTTTATTGATGAAGTTTCAGTACAGTTAGATTTTTTTTGTCTGGAGGTTGTTTGAAATAAAACTCAGATTTTAGTACTTTTAAGGCAGAGATGTCTACTGAATATTAGCTTAGATAAAAGTAAATAGCATAAAAATACTCATGTGATGATTACCAAATAAATATTGCTAACTCATAAGATACAAATTCCTATGTTCATCTATCTAAAAGTTAGTCCTTATAAGTTAATATTCTTCTATTTACATAATGTTTATGAAGACCTCTCTGTTTAACTTGAATTAGGGATGATTATGTTAGTTTGCATCTTGATATGTCAGTTTTACATATTCATGCAAAATATTTAATATTTTGATTGAAGTGAGACTGGGTATGCCACAATATCTAGAAACAGGCTACTTTTGTAGGATTTATGAGACACTGTCAAAAGTCAAGAACAGAAATAAGCATCAATTGTAAGCAAGTAAGAGAAAAAAAATCTGAATAAATCTGCAAAAAAAGTGACATAAAAATAGATCAGTTTCATATACAGACAGATAAGAATGAAGTCACAAGTTCAAGATTTTGACAAAGGGTTTAAATTTGTTCTTGCAGAAATTTCCCTTTGCTGCCCAGTGTGTCACAAAGACCAGGATCTCTCTGAGTTTAGCCAAGAGAAGACTTGAAGCTCTTCAGTCCCTGGGTCTGGGCCAGCAGTGAATGCCTGAATATTTGGTTCACAGTGAATATGATTTTTCCTGTCCTTTGACATAAGAAAATGAACTTGTATGTACATCTTGTACAAAGCAGCTCAGGGAGATAGCAATGCCTGTTCAGCCCATATTTTTCTTAATAAATAAATAAAGGCATTGAAATCATCATGATGGCTCTGTATTTTCCATAGTATTATTATATATTTGAAGGAGAATGTTAATTGCTCAGCCAAACTTGTCAGTCTTTTTCAGTTAATTGTTAGAAAGTTTGGTAATGTGTCAGAGAGACTCTAAACTGTGAGTTTTCTCAGATAAAATAAGAGGCAAGCAAAAAGAACTTGATTAGGCAAACCTGAATCAGAACTTTATGGGTTTTAAAAAGTCAAGATCATAATGGAATTATTTACACTCTGAAACTTCACTAGTGTCTTGCATGAAGACTTTTCTGAGGTTAATTATTTCTCAGCTCAATACCAAAATTGTCTTTCAAGAGACAAGCTCTTAAATGAAAATATATGATCGCTTTTACCTGTAAAGGCAATCACTTTGAATTCTCACTTCTGATGTTTTAGATTGTCAGGATTTCAGATATATAAAATTAATAAAACAAATGTTGTAAGTATAGAAGTGTATCTTTGCTAGGCAACAAAATAGAAATGTGCCATGATTATGAGTTATGAGAGGAAAAATTGAAAATGCATAAGGAGCATGTTAAAATCTTCTGACTTTTGTTTGTACACTTAATCAGAGTTTTAACTGCAAGTGTTGTTGGGCAAAACTTAAAATTCTTGGATATCTTCTTCTTTTCCTGGGCAAAAGGGATACAAATATCAATTGTATGCCAAGGTGAATTTCAATGTGTTTTTACATGGGTTGCTTATTGCTATAGAGTTTTGTTGGCCAATACAATGGTTGGCATAAATTGAAGCAATTGTGCTGTATTGTACTCACAGCAGTGTTCCTTCAGTCTCTCAGCAGAAATTGGTTTTAGACATGAAAATAATCTTAGACTGAAGTGAATTCTGCTGAGACAATTAAAAAAAGAAAGAGTTTGGGTCAAGAGTTCTGATTGTCTTTTCTTATTAATACAGTATTGCTTACTTTTGAAAGAGTTAGTTTAAAAAAAAACCTTCCATATTTATGGATATAGTTTCTAAAACTTTGTTGCCATCTAACTGACTTAAAAGAATGTCTGAGAAATAAGCCTCTTAAAAGAAAACATTTTCTCTAGGCTACCCTAAAGCATACTGAATAATTCATGCAAGTCATTGAAATAAACACAATAAAGAATGAAGCAGTTAAATAAATACACTTCTCCGAGCTCTGAGATTGTATATTTAACTATTTGTTCTACGTGCAAGGTTTAGTCTTGCAAATCTTGATACTATGAACTAATACTAGGAGGAAAAAACCTACTAAGAGGATTTGTTCTTTATGTCTTGGCTTAAAATACTGTAAACAATTGAGAACAGACCCCTTGAAAGGTCAGTGTTAAGACCATCTTGACTGGAAACATTTAAGCCAATTATAATGTGATTTTTATTTTCTTCCTTCTGGTGCTAGTTCTCAGGGATCTTTTTTGGTTTGTATATAGTATTACATATGTACAATAAGTTTTTTGTTTTGTTTGAAAAAATATATTATTACCAACAGTGGTTAAAATCTAATATTCCCAATAACAGTCTACAATTACTGTAATAGCTAAAAGTCAAAACCCACCACCACCACCAAACAAAACCAAGAAGCAACCAAAAAATCCACCCTAAATCCCAGCATCTTCCCTAGCATACTCATTTGAAGTCTAGCTCTGTGAATTCCCAAAATGTTCTTTCATTCTTATTTTTCTCAATTTCATACCTAGGAAAAAATCTCACAACAGTGAAAAAACCCAAACCACCACCAGGAACCAGCCCCTCACCTCCCCACCCTGAATGTATTATTTTTTTCCCAAAATAGAATCACAGAAACCTGTTAGTATTTTTCAAACTAGATATCTCAGTTGCACTAAAATCACCTCAATAATTATTCCTTTACTTCGTTTATATTTTTTGATATTATTTAATCATGTAATTATTTACTAGTGTAGTGATATTAGGTAATTACACGGATAAATGTAAAAAAGTTTTCCATCTTGATTTGTGATACATGGCAGGTTTAGTAATGTTTTTGAGGTGACGCATGTCAATGGTGGGAAGAAAAGAAACCCTAAAAGACATAAAATTAATTTAAACTAAATCATTTTCCATGTGAAAACAGGGAAAAAATATTCAGGATGATGACACATATAGGGGATGCTTTCGTGTTTTGTAGATTTTTTCCTAAATATTGCAAATCATCTCTAGTTCTTTTGCAATATGCAAAATAATTCAATTTAATTCAAAATATGTCCTGCTGACATCCATTGTAAAAGTAATAATAATTGCCCAATTCATTTGTTTGTTTTTTTTTTTCCTTCCAGTGTTCAGGACTCATGACTAGAGCAACAAGAAATAGGCAAAGTGTGGTACTGCTGTTCATCATAACATCATTTTCAGATTTATCTATTCAACTGCAGACAGAACATGTGCTACTTTAAAAAAAGTGTCATAATTTTTCAGTGCAAGATCTGCAGCTATATATATACATCTATATGTGCACAGAGATATATATGTACGTATATAATGACATAAGCCGGAATTTTCTGTTAGCACAACCACTCAATGGAACTGGACTTAAGCTCAAAACTTACTTTCCCCTGTCTCAGCCTGCTTTAAAATAAAATGTTCAATGGTGAAAGTATGAGGGTGGGAATGGATCCACCAGAGCACAGTCCTCAGCTCTCCACACACAGAGTCAGACTTTACTGCAAACGGGTCAGTTTGGCAATGTGCGAAAGTGGAAAGAAGCCTGAAACCATATATAGGTTCAGTGATGAACTTCTCCTGCTCCTCATCTCCCCAGAAATGTTTCCTCTCTTACAAGATCTTACTTTTACATACATGTAGTCATTTTACAAGTGATAAATGCGGATTAGAAATTAGTCTAAAAACAATGTTGCCAGAATCAGTCTTCGACATGCAAGGCTTAATACAAAATAATGGTCCTTGAAAATAGAAAGATTTGGAATGGTGATCAAAGTAAAAGACAGAACAAAGTGATTAGCTTTCTAGATGATGCAGAAATAATTTCCTAAGTGTCACTATGATTTTTTACTGATGATAAAAATCTTCCACTGGCTGAAAACTTTTATTTAGAGTACTAAAGAGAGATGGCCCATAAGAATATTTTAATGTACTGTTTCTGTATGATTTTTTTCTTTCACTTCCATGGGGAAAAATTTCTACTTCATTTTAAGGGTTCATAGTGTTAGTTTTATTACTTGTTGGCTGAATCATAGGCTAACTGGGAGTATTGTTGGCAAATCATAGTTTGGGCATGGTGAACTTCCATGAGCTTCCAGAGTCCACTTAGCAAAGCTTTGAATGTTACTTCTTAAGATTCATAGTCACAATGTACACAAAATAACCCAACTTAGTTGACTTTTGTTCTTTTCCAATTTCTAGAATTTCTCTGTTGCCTCCAAGATACTTGCAAATCTTCAACTAGAAGAGGCCATTTCATAGTATTTTGGTTTTATGCTTTATTTCTGCAAAGACAGTGCAGAGAAGCCTTTTAGTTGCTTCAGCCAGAAGTCCCCAGATCTGCACTTTGTTGTCTACTAAATATACATCTATTAACTAGCATTAATTTTTTTTCTCGATTGATTTAATATGTGATCTCTATTTCCACTAAATAAAAGCACTGGAAACACACAATACCAGAGGTAGCTAAGTAAGTTTAATTTTCATTTAGACTTCTTTGGTTGATTGTTTCTCTCTGATTAAATTCCCTTGGTTATAATATTACTACAAATCAAGTGTTTGTTAGAATTTTTATCTAAAGATTAATAATTTTGAAAAATATTAGTCAAAAAAAGACACGAAAGAGTAGAAAACCTGCATATTTAAAATTATTTTAATTTAATTGTCTTTTATATCCCACTACAGCCCTTGGAATGATAATAAGTGACATTCATTTAGTTTGCTTATCACATAGTTGATTCTTTTTGTTTAGAGGTGCCATATCTGTCTTGGATCTTTATCACTGAATGCATCTCTCTCATGGCAACCTCTGTTCTATAAAGTCATAATTGAAAATAATTCTTTACAGCATAATTCTGAACTTTTAATGAATAACATGTGGTATGGCCTCTGCCATTTTCCTTTTTCAAGAATTACATTATAACATGTGCTTCTATAAGTCTTGAAAATTATAGCTCCTTTATTTTAAGGCAGATATAAGAGTCTGGGGTTGTTGTTTGTTTGGTTGATTAGTTTATTTTTTAAATCATAGATTTAATTTTTTGAAAACAGCATATAAAATAATCAATAAAAATTAATTTAGTAAGATTATCTTAACAAGCATCTGTAATGATACTCAACATCCAAGTTTATTTGGCAAGGTTATTTTGACTACTTGAAAAACGAAAGTCAAGCTTAAGAAGAAATTTTCAAATAGATTTAATCTGGTTTATAACAACTATCTTGGACAGTTTCCTGAGTAAATGTGATTAAATACCTCACTGGTATAATCCACCTTTTGTGGCCTAAAATTTTCTAAAGGAGGTGCCACATCAAAAACGTAATGTGAATTTTCTTCCAAGGGCAAGTAAGAATTTCAGTAATGGGGAAACCTTTCTTTTTTTTTCTTTTATTTAACATTCAAAGTTACCTTTTTATTGAGATGTTAGAGATGAAATTACTGGAATTTTAATGTACTATGTGTGTCTGAAAGCAGCTGCTTCAGAGAAAAAAATCTTTATCAGGCACGTGTTTTGTAACCCACATTACTCTGCTTTCTGGTCAGTTCTTGCACCTGGTATCAAGTAGGTGAATGGTGCAGGGTGGAGTTTTGTTTCTTTGCATAGAAACAGTTCATCCCTTATTTTCGAAAGCAAAATTTAAAAATATTCAGACAATCACATTAACTCTTGATCCTTTGTTGAAGATATGTTGAATATATCTCCAGGTGCTGAAAGCATATGATAAATTTACTAAGAAAATAATGGGTACTTTTTAAACACAGATTTTGCATTAACTGAATTAGATTTGTCAAGACTTCACTTGCTTTATTGCCACATTGTTGGTGTGTGTTGGTATGATGAATCCTGAAATAGTGGAATGAAGTACAGCAGTACTTATTGAAGTATTGAAGTTCTGCCATTCAAGTGGAGAAACACATGGAGTATGGAGACAGGGCCACTATACATTTTGGAAATGTTGAAGAAGATGCATGAATACTTTTTGTTTTTTATTTTATTGGGTGGATAACAATCTTTCTCATATAAAGTTTCTGAAAAATATCCCATTGTTATAAATCAGGGACCCCAGCTAGAGTCAAATATGGATACAATCCATAAATGTAAATTATCTTCTGGGAGATTTCTGGAAGGTTTTTGGCAGCAAGTGCAACATTATGAATTTTCCATTTAACACTAGCATGAACAACTAGTATATATCAGGGATATAATGGTCAAATTTTTTGACTTTGGGTCTTAGGAAACTTGAGTAGGGATCCATTTGTAGAGAAAAAGCATGACTCAGGGCATTAACAGGGTGATAGTACAGGACTCTCACAGACTGAGGAAGAGAATATATAAGAGAAGGGTTTATAACAAATACAGATCTACAGAAGGGGGGAATGAGAAACAGGTAGGGGAGGAGGGGAGGTTGGAGGGGGAGATGAAAAAGCTAGAAACAATTTTCTACTCAGGAAAAGGGAAATTTTCAAGATTATTACTTTCTTCTCCACTGTTTAGATTTAAAATGGCAAGAGACTAGACACTCAGGTATTGAATAGTCTGACAGTTGTTTGGTTTATGGGTTGCTATTTACAACAAAACAGAAATTGAGAATCTTGAAGCAGTTGAATCCCTGATAATACAGTTAGATAGAAGAATATCAAAGCAGATTTTGGTTTGGAAACACTATAATGCTTTGATCAGAAACTGACATTTTCATGTTTTCTGAGTCAGACTTGGCTTCAGTGATTCTTCATTAATCCATGTGAGTTTTTTCCTAATGTGGCTAGCATTGGTTTTTTTTGTAATTGCACGGGGCTTTTTTCTCTTTTCTTTCCTTTTTACTTCACTCTATTCTTTAAATGCTCCTTCCTTAAGTAGAAATTATTCAGAAAATGCAAAGGAATCACACTTTAAAAAAAAACAAAACCTGTAGTCCTCTTTTCCCCTCTTAGATTTTGAGACAGGCCTGCTGGTGCATTCGTTTTGAATGTGTTTAACCTCTAATGTAGTTTTGAGATCAAAATTTTGCAAACCAAATAACCTTTTTTTTTTTTTTTTGTAATCTACTCACAACTATTCATTTGACAAAAGTTCAAAATCAGCAATCTTTTAACCTTTCAGTTTTCACATGGAACATTTAATCCACTGATCTTAAATATTAATTTCTCAAACAGCTTGAAATTCATATGAAATATGCATTATCTTACAGTCATGCTACTGAGTTTATGGTTTTATGGCATAAAAAATCTAGTAAAGAACATCCATATGGAAATGGATGTTAGACAGATTAGCAAATCATTGTGCAGTAGTGAAGAAGGAAATAGTCATCTAGGAGAGTAAAAGATTCTGATTCTGGTACCTATTGTATTCTGTACAATAGAAAGCTGTGTTTTCTTTGTGGGAATACAAGATGTCAAGTGATTTCCAGCACATTTGTAGCCATCACAGAAAGGAAATGTGACTTCCTAACTGTAAGCTTACTGCTGGCCACAACACCCATCAGAATGAATATATAGGAAAGCCCATATTAAAAAATCATTATTGTCAACATATGGATACATTAGAGTATAAAACTCTTCCCAGAATCTTACAGCAGATCAGTGATGAGAATAGGGGATTAGACAGAGTTGGTGTTATACTAAAGTATGGAGTTTTTAAATGAAGAATATCAGAAAAAGCAAAAATAGACATAAGTATCTTCATCTTTTTTATCTTTTCCTGAATCTTGTAATGAAAAATGTGTCTAACCAAAGTTTTCAGAAGCCAGGCTAAAGCAAATCACAATTTTGGAGAAAACCTAATAGCCAGAGGTGTCACTTAGTTTATTAAAACTGTAAAATATAAGTTACAGTTACTCTAGGTTGTCAAAAGATATTATAGCCTGGGAGGTATTTTTGGGTTTTTTTGTTGTTGTTTTATAGACCTAGAAGCTGTGCAGCTGTCCTTGTTCTGTTAATAACCACTTGACCCCAGCAACAGGAAATGCTGATGCAGTTGCCTTGGTCACACATCATTTGCATAAGGATCCCTTTCAGATGCATCAGTAAAAGGCACACTGACTCCTACACACATCTGGACTCTGAGAGTCTCTGGACCCTCGTGTTTGATCTAAATCACAAATAATAGATGATAAAATACTAAATCTCATGCTTAAGTGACATCAGATGGAGGACTCTCAAAAGTTTGGAGCTACTACTACTTGCTTAATTCAAACCAGCAAGAGGTGGAGGGGCCCTTGCTGTAGGTAGGAAGTAGACCTGAAAGGAGACTGTTAGTTTTATATTGTCAAAAGAAATAATTAGTGGAAAAATTCTGATAGATAACCTCATTAGCTATAGAAAAATAAATATACAGATTTAAGAAGTGCATTCTAAAGAGTCAAACTAATATTTGACTTGAGACTTTGAGCAGCGATAGAAGGTAAATTAATTATTTGTAGTGATAGCTCTACTAATGCCACTAAAGGTCAAGCTGATTCCACTTAAATTAAGGGAGGAATTTGCTTGCAAATACCCAGTGTAGTAAGAGAGTTCAGCTTTAGGAGAAACAAGAAAACTGGTTTTGGTCTGGGTTTGGCTCCTGTTCTAGGAGTAATTTTTTGTTTGGAATTTAATCTGTATGCTATATGGCAGAGTTAGGAGGGTTGAACTTTTATGAAGCAGGTGTGAATATCAACTCAGTCTCTCTGACTTCAAATGACCATCTGTTTCTCCACTTAGTGCAGGAAAAAATGTGCAAGAATCCTTTGTTAAGCTGTGGTGGAGGGAAAGGAGCAAATATATTTGCATGCAAATTCAATACACTCTTGCTTATAAGAAAGAAGACAAATTAAGAATCAAAATGAAATGCCAATAATCTGAAATTATTCAGATATTCCTATATCTTGGAATTTATATATCTAGTTAGCTATTTTCAGCCTTTTTATTTTTTAACATGAACATGCACATTCTGCTGTTTTCATCAATAAATTTGTTTCCTCAGAGATGAGAGCTGTTTATCTGCTTGCTCCTTAATTATTCTTTATTATCAAAATGCTTCACTTTTAATAACTTACTTTCCTTTATAATTAGATTATCTCTTGGATTACACTAGAGTTTTCCCTTGAGGATTTACTTTTTTTTGATTCCCTTGTACAATAAAAGATGTCTATGTTGTATTGCAAAACTCCAGTCTTTGCTGGAGGTAGCTGGTACCTGACATAAGGTAGTGAGTAAGAGTTGAGAAAGTTTTGGACACATTTTTGTGATTTTTAACTCACAATTTCAACATATTCATCTTATTAAATTATCACACCAGAAATCTATTTCCATGTATTTATTTTATAAAATAATATTATTGATGCTCTCTCTCTTATAAACAGAGAGGCAGCAGATAGGAAGCCATTTTTTGAAAAGCAGAGAAATAAAGACAGTAATTTGTCCTTGTAAATCAGACAGACAACTATATTTTCCACAAACATATGACAGCCACTGCTTATAACTGAAAAATAAAAGTAATTGAAAATGTTCTTTGGATAAAACCAATATAGGTGTACTCTTCTCTTTTGTGTGAAATTAAGAAAAGTTAGTTTTGTTTTAATTACAGGAAATTTTTGGACCACTTTCAAGTAAATGAAAGGAGTGGTATACAGGGTTTGGTTTTCTTGGCAATATCCTTTATCTAATATTATGATTTGAATTCTAAGGGTTTGATAAAGAATGTAGTGTGGGATTTTTGTGGTAATATTTTAATCCATTAATTTTTTTAATAGACAAGAAATTACTTGAATCCAGTGTTTGCTTAATTGCATACTTTTGAATGAACAAATGGGAAAATACTTCTGTGAGGAAATGATCAGTTGAAATGCTGAGTGCCATAAGGAGATAATCTTGAGTTGTTGGGGCTTTTGGAGTATACATATTCTTGCCTATTTATTCATTTATTTAATATGGAATCTGTTACCAGGAATAGTGGGCTGACACAGTAACATGGCACACTCTTTCCATAAAGAGTTGGGCAAAGTGAAGTGGTAGGAATATTTTAAACCTCAATTAGGAAACATTAACATGCCAGGAGCTGATTTTAAATATGTTCTCAATACAGATTAGAGACATCTGCTGTGGCAATCCAAAATAAAAATAAAAATAAAAAATAAGAATAAAAAAAAAAAACCAAACCAAACCAAACAAAACAAAACAAAAAAACCCACAAAAAACCAAAAACCTCAATGCAAAGAAAATCAATGCAAAAATTATATAGTTAAAAGAGTTGGATTGCTTGAGATTGCTGAATTCACTGTTTGTCATACACACAAAATAAACTAAGGGAAGTAGCCTCCCCAACACCTGGTTGCCCCATGAAACCCCAGAAAGCCAGGAGTATTTCTTTCAGAAAGGATCTGCAGCACGTGAGATTAAATTGGGAGTATTTCAGATATCTACTGAGAATTTTTGCCATGAAATCTAAGTATTAATTAACAGGATTATTAATCTTGTTTCACATGTTTACAGGTTTTACAGTCATGTGAGACACGTCCTGATCAGAGCACATGCAAGTTTTATCTGCATTCATATGGTCAAATGGCTTCTGAGAGAAAAGGAAATAAGGCTAGGCATTCTCTCAGCAGAGTAACAGAATGTATTTAGGAAGTCCACAAAACTTGCAAGTTTGCTTTTGATTTCTGAAGCTAAATATGTGTATACTAAAGATGTGTACCATCATCATTACCCTTGGAAACCACTGGTTATATTTATATAATTTCTTTCCCCAGATATGCAACTTTAATGTTAATGGAATGGGATGAGATGAAATTCCTGCCAAGAAAAACCTGGTTCTAAATAATCCTGCTGGGCTGATTTATCTGTGCTGAATAATAGTTTAAAAATTAAGGTCAGAGGAAAAAAAAAGTTGAAATTCTAGTTTCATCTATGAATGGCTGAATGCACTGTAAAATTTTTGTTGTTGTTGTTGTGTTTGGATTTTTACTAGGGCAAAAGACTTCAGCTATTTTATATTCATACATTACATCTTGTATAATTTATGGTTTCTATTCCATGATTGCACAAAAATATATGCAAAAAATGAATATGAGGAATTGAGTAAAAGTGAAGGCCTATTTTATTTAAAGCATTTGGGCCACTTAGGCACTAATACTTCTCATGTTTACAGACTGCTTTGGTAATGCCATATTTGATTTTTAGAGCAGTCTTGACTTGTCTCCCTGTATAACTCATTCTATATAACTGGAGACATCTGTGACTAGCTGTATTAATCATATCTATTCAAGGGAAAGTGTTAGGTTTTTTAAAGTTTTTGAAGAAAAGGAAGGCTTGAATGTGTTGAAATAGCTAGGAAACATAATTAATTTTTAAAATGTTGCATAGAAGCAACAATCATGAAATAAAAAACACAACCTTTTTAATTTCTGTGGTATTATTTTCTCTATTTTAGATGTACTAGAAACCAATTTAATAACATTCCTGTGTCCAAATTTACAACAAGAGCAAAGCTAACTTCATTTTTATCCTATGATGAAACACGAGGAACAATTTAAACCCTTTGCAATTTATTTTACTAAAACGAAGGAGGCTTAAGTGCTTGACTTTCAGCAAAGGGTGATGAAGATAATTCTAGCACCTCTGGCTCAGAAAACGTGACACAAGTTGTTGCTCATTGGAGGAAAAATATCATCATTTTCTTGTCATGGGCTTTTGCAACTTTCAGTATGCCTGAGAAATGGGTCAGTAGGTGACACATGTCATTGTCTGAGACAGCAGCATCCTCCATACTTACATAAGTAACACCTGAATCCTTACTAGCATTCTCTTAGGATATGGTGTGTATAATGATACAAAGTGCTCAAACTAATACACTGACTGCTTGGAGTTGGTAGGAAGGGAGTGTAAGAAGTTGCTATCTGATCTTTCAGCTTCAATCAACTCAGGTTGATTAAAAGATTAAATCAGGACTAAGGTAATCTCATTTCTGTCTGATTGGCAAAGATTTGTGTCTAGAACATTTACAGAGATGAATTCTCAGGCTTTTGGTGGAGAAAACTCCCATCTCAGTAACAACAGTGACTTTCCCTTGTGTCAGATGTGAGGTTATGGTGTGAATGTCTTTGTAAAATACAGGCTGAGGATCTCAATGGCATGACAGAAATATTTGTTTATCTTTTAAAGTTGCATTGTGTTATAATTGATTCATTTATCCACTACTCTTTTCATCAAATACAGAATCTGCCCCAAAATCTGAGCCACTGCTCTTTTACCTGTGTTTCACACTGGCTGCTGCCCTATAGGTTAAAGGATGTCTATGCTCCATGTACAAATGCCATCTGGTTTTCAATTATGCTATTTCTCTGCAAACTATACATTATTTTTATCAAATAGGTCTTGCAGAAATCTTTATACTTAATACTCCTCCGTGGGAAGAGGATTTGAATTTTGGACCAGAAGACCTTCAGAGGTCCCTTCTTACCTCAGCTATTCTGTGAGTCTGTGAAAGAACAAAAAAGATTGTGCAGCATGCAAGGATTTTTCTATTGTGCCAATGAATACCCAATCACACATATGACCTCAATCTGAACAAAATGAGTAGTCTGTGTAAATCCTAAAGGCAAATTTCAAGTCTTTTGATCTGCAGTGATATTGTTTGTTTCAGCTGCAGCTTCCTAGAAATACAGAACGAGTGGCAGCATTTCTCTAATTTTATTAATTATCCAAACATATTAAACCCAGGGGGGCTGAAGAAAGAATGTTAATTAAAGTTTACACCCTTTGATACTTAGCACAAGAGTCCTGTACACACTGATGACATGAACATGATGATTTGAAAAAATAGACAAAGATTAATAAAACTAATTTTTGAGAGAAGCAAGCACTTATTTTTGGCTATTAATCAGCAGAAAACCATTTTCTCAACAAAGAAAAGGTATTAGTGATGATAGAAAATTATATAGGATTTGGAATTATAATACCAATCTTTTCTGATCAGATACTCTAATATGTGATGACCCTCATAAGCTGGAGAGAGGCTTAGTGCAGGTGCAGCTCATGAAGGTCAAAGTCTAAAGAGAATTTCTCAAATCAGAGTGTGGCCTGGGTGCAGCTAAAATCAGCTTTTCTGGGCCTCTACAGATAACCTATATGTGACTCTACACAATGTTGAATACAGATGGAAATCTTAGTAAAAGTAGAGAGAATTTTAATAATTCTTAGCTATACTTCTTAACTTCAGTATGCCTTTTCTTCTTATCCAGCTTAATTCTGGATTCTTCTAAACTGATATCCTTCTCTTCTTTCAGATATATTCCTGAAGTTGTCTCACTGCTTCCAGAAAATTATTTGTGGCTTTCCTTTTTCTCTGTATTCATGGTAGACAACTTTATGCTCACTTGTGCATTTCTTTTCCTGCTTTGATGCATTCCCGTGTTTCTCATTATAACTTGTCTATTTCAGAAATATCTTACACAATATATGACCATTCTATTTCTCAAGAGCTAGTGTAACATTTTCCTCTCCAATCTGACTTCCAAAGCATTTTTCTTGTTCCTATGTATAGCCCAAACAAGGTGGGAGAAATGCCTTGTTCATGAAATAGTGTTAATGCAGCTGATATACAGGCAGCTGTGACAACAATAAGTGCTCATTGCTCAGGTGTGGAACAGAAAGAGATGCAAGGGCTATTTTTCTACCTAGCAAGATGTTAATAGAGCCAGGAGTTGTGATGGTTCTCAGGATAACTTCAGAGAGACATACATTTTAAGTGAAGTGCTTTACTTATCTCAATTTGATATTGTCCTGTTGCATTGCAGCTACTTCTAAAAACTTCTGTCTGACTAATTGCATCCTTTAGAAAGAAGCTAGTCTACATTTGAAAATCTCTGCAGATCTAACATCCACCACTTTTTCTTGACACCTTGTTCAAGCAGATTTTATAGAAAGAATTTTACTTACGCCTGCTTATCGAAAGGGAGGCTGAGACATCTCCCAGTAAAACAACTGAATAATAAGAAATAGCTGTGAGTACTATTCTCTTCATCAGATACACTGTAATTCCAGTTCATAATGCATATATCTACAGAATCTACACAATGCACAAGCATGCCATGCAGCTGTGGCAATGAGAAAATCTTCCCAAGATATTTTTATTATCTCCACAGAGCTAGCTAATCTGGACATGTGCTCAGTACTGAAGCACACTGCTTGCTCACTACAGGGCACTCTGATATTGCTGCATCCTTATCCTCTAAAATAAAGAAAAAAGAATGAGAATATTGAAAGACTGATATTTTGAGGGTCTCTGACTGTAAGAAGTGTTTCCAGCTCTCAGGTAATTTTTGTTGCTATGCTCTACACAGCATATACATTTGAAGAATGTGGAGAGCCAGATGGAATAGACTTTTTCCAGAGTGATCTCAGTGAAGATGCAGTGGGAGGTAACATCATGTGCTTGGGGTAGATTTAATTTTCTTCTCAATGGCTAGTAAGGGCCTGTGTTTTAGATTTGTGCTGAGCATCAGCTGATAATTTTTTTTTTTTTGTTGCTCAGCGGAGCTTACATAGAGCCAAGGCATTTTCTTCTTTTTTTATGGCCAAGCTGTCAAGAGAGGTGGAGGCTCATGGTAGGTTGGGAGGAGACACAAACTGACTGAAGGGATATTCCAGACCATGTGGCATCATGATCCATATATAAAGTGAGGAGAAGGAGGAGGAATGGAGGATGTTTGGAGTGGTGATGTTTGTCTTCCCAAATGACCATTATGTGTGATAGGGCTATGCTGTGCTGGAGATGGCTGAACAGCTGCCTGCTCATGGGAAGATGTGAATTAATTCCTTTTCTTATTGGTTTGTGTGTGTGTTTTTTGCTTTCCCAATTATATGTCTTTACCTCAACCCATGAATTTTCTACCTTCCACCCTTCCAGTTCTCTCCCTGATCCTGCTGGTGGGGCAGTGAGTGAGCAGCTGAGTGGGGCTTGGCTGCTGGCTGGCTGGCACGACACATCATTTCTCACACAAATTCCTACAATGTATTCTGTAACACACCCCCACACCCCCAAACACACATGCACACACTCACATCTTGCATGGCTTGCCTAGTTAATCCAGCTGCAGCCAATGGCACTAGCTAGCATGGGCACACCATGTTCTCCCACGTTCCATTACAGTGTTTGCTCCCTCTGTAGCCCTGTGGGCCAGTCTGACAAGGAGTGGAGTAATGCTCCTGTTGGGGTTCATTCAGTCTGGAGACCCCTTATATTATTTCTAATTTATAACCTTTTCCCTGCCATACCCATGCTCTGTTGACTTACATTCTGCTAATTGACATTTTCTCATCTTTTGCAGTAACTATACCTTGAAGTATCAGAGCAATGCCTTGATGTTCAGGAGAATTTGTAACATTAATTCAGCATTAAAAATTGCACATTCTTTTTCTATATTAATATTTGAGCAAAGTGGAAAATCTGATAAATACAAAAAGAAAGATTCTGGGCTAATATGACCTGTCTGAGGCAACATGGAGAGTCAATAGTAGTTTCTGTCCTGTGCTTAGTGGCAAATATCTGGTTATCAGAAAAAATAAAGAGAATTGGTTTTTATTTAAGTCAAATATTTTTTTAAATCTTGATGCCTGGTCAAAGAAAAACCATCAGTTTAGTACAGATTAAATTTTATGCCACAGCAGTATGTAAGTTTGGGATACTTGTCTTTACTTACAGAACTACTTCTGGAATTTTGTCCTGCAGTTTTAAACATAACTTTTGGCTGCCTGTCCCTTTGAATCTTTTCCAAAACTCACCAGGGAGTTACACAAAACCAGTATATTCAACAGGGTAAAAAATATGTCTGTGATCTGTATTCTGATCATGGAGATATAGAGAAAAATTAACCATTTTACAATCAGTCTCTTCAGAGTTCAGATGCCCTCCTTAAGCAACCTAACACTGTCATTCCCCATGTAACATCCACACCTGGAACCTTCTGTTGTGAAATGTTTCAAGCCAAAAAGACTGAGTTCTGCTTTTTGCTGAAGTTTTCTTGTTACTCTGTTCCTCTCTCCAGAAATTGCCATCAGAGAGTTTTTATGTCCTTTTCTGTTGAAAATAATTATTTTTTAACAGAAAGAAGAAATCAAGATCAGAGCCAGTGAATGAACATCATCAGATGCCTCCAGAGATAAAAGGCAAAAGCACAAAAAATTTTGAAGATCTAATGCTTAGTTCAGGTGCCTACATTTCATCTAAATCACTTTTTTTTTTTTTTTTTTTAAATCTGTATACCTTGCAGACAAACTATGTGGTAAAATAACTTAGTGTTATGAAATGGTCAAATCTAAAGTACTTAGGTTAAAGGAAGGAGTTTTGAATTTTCATTTTACTTCAGTTATTTTTTATTCCCTCTGGAATTTTGGGCCTGTCAATTACATTTTTCAGGGCTTCAGCATTTGTATTTCAAAAAAGAAACAGCTGTCATCTACACAGAGAAGTAGTAGGTTTTTTCTGTATTTTGATAAATTTCATTAAAATACTTAAATGGATAATAATACCAATAAATAGAGTATTTATTTAACTATCAAAGTAGATATGTATATACTGTGTGCTCCAAAGATATGAAAGCATCAGATAAGTGTGCATTGAACACCCAGTGCTAGAGATGAACCAAAGTATCCATCACTGAAATCAGGATCCCTGGATCTATAGACACTTAAACCTGAAACTGCAGGTTTGGAGTACTGTTAAGACAATATCTTGATCTAAATAAGGACTGAATTTAAATCCTCTCATTTAATTTGCTAGATTGCAACCCTGAGCAATTCCCTGACCTTACAACCATTTTGACATAGATTTTTTGAAAGAAAAATTGCAGAGCACCAGGGAAATGAGAAAAAAAAGATAAGTCCTCCTATACCATAACATTTACAAAAAAGAAGAAAAGTCCTGTCCTAAAGAGGTCCCCAATAGAGTGGAAATAAAATACAAAAATATAAAAAAGCGGTATTCCACAGCCTTTTAAACATTTTATAGAGAAATATAATTTGTATTCTGGTACATAAAGCTGCATCACCAGAGCAAAAATACACACCCCATAAATGTTTATCTAAAAAATTCTATCAGAAAACAGTATGATTATTCATAATAGAATGCAATATAACTAGTTATCTCATAATCTAGGAAAAGCTGCCACATTTTAATCAATAGAAAAATCTTTGTTAGAAAGAGGCAATCAAAAGCTCTCACTTTATCATCACTGTAAAAATAAATTACCTTAATTTTACAGGAAGAAAAAATGAGAAGTTTGAAAGCATAACAAGCACAGTTCAGGATAACAAAATCTTCATTCTGCAAACCATTCCCCTCTTGATGTGACCTGGATCATTACTAATCAATGGCAACAAGTAATTTCCTAACACTTCTGTGGATTTCAAGTGTGCAGTGCACAGGTAGTTAAATGCCACCCCTCCTTCAAAGAGATTGAGCAGCCTGTCTGCTTGGTTTTGCCATTACTACTCGAGGTCATGTTGTGGATCTGGATCGAGTTGGCTTTTAGGTCTCAGGAGAAGAGGTAACAAATGAACCTCTGCCCTCATGGAGTGTCTCTGTAGGGAGTTTTGGTTAGTGCAGACTTTAATATTAATGTGCCTCACTGTACCAAGGCTGCTTTACCATCAGTGAAAACAAAGGTGTTTAAATCCCTATGCCTGACATTGTCTCAGGGTGTATCACTCAACCTTCCACCAATAGATTTATATTGAAATTTGAAATAGTCTATCACTATAATTACTTCTGTGTTTGTGAAACACCCAGCATGAGTAAAGCCCAATTCTCAGCAAGATGTGGGAGTTAGCAAAGTATAAATAATAAATGCATATCTGAAAGATCACAGTGTTAAGCTAAAACCAAAAAAAGAGCTCCTCTTTCCTATGAATAATTTTCCATTTCCTGTTTGCTTGGAGAAGATACTAAGCTTATATTTTAGTCATGCTGAAGGATTCAAACTGATTTAGAAGAGATTTGCTTTAAAGCAAGCAGACAGTGTCTATATTATGAGTTTGGTATTTTTTTCCAGCTCCTTTCCTGTGCAGCACACACTCATCAATCATTGGGAAGCTGACTTATATTCTCCACACTTTACCACTAACTGGATTACAGAGCTGAAAATCTTACTCAAAGTTTAAAATGTGATAAAAGTAATCAAATTGTTCTAGTCAAATTCTAACTGTGGTGAATAGATGGCACTAATTACCTTTTCTTATTATGCTACAAATGTAGTTTACTCCATCTTTATTCATGAAGTAGTATCATATAGCCCACCAAGGGGACTTGCAGCAATATGTAATATTGGCATATTTGTTTTCTTGTTCTTATTTTTCCCCTTCATCTGTATTCTGGAGGTGTGGTTTTAGACTGAAATGTATTGCTATGTGGGCCTTTCTCATGTCTTGATGTAATTAGAGCACTCTGCAGATTTTTGAAACTGAACTTTCCAATAATAAAAATAAGTGGCAGACTTAGTGGGGGTAATTAATTTTCTGCTTCCCTTCAAGTACCATAAAGATAAAATGTATGTATACACAAACAAGAAGTGTGAGTGTACACAAGTAATATTCATAGTGTGGAAATATTTGGTCTGAATTTAGCCTTAGGGTGTTGCAGTCGTGTACTTATTTTGGCTGGGGTAGAGTTGATTTTCTTCTCATTGTCTGATTTTGGCTGTATTTTGGATTTGCACTGCAAACAGTGTTGATGACCTTAGGATGCTTCCATTATTGCTGAGCAGAGCTCACACAGAGCCAAAGCCTTTTCTGCTCCTCACCCCACCCCATCAGTGAGGAGGCTGGGGGTGCACAAGGAGTTAGGAAGGGACCCAGCCAGGATGTCTGATCCTAAATGACCAAAGGGATATTCCATATCACAGAGCACCAAGTTTAGCAATAAAACTGTGAGAAAGATGAAAGAAGAGAGGTGTTTGGAGTGATAGCTTTTCTCTTCCCAAGTCATTGCAGGTGATGGAGCTGACTTTCCAGGTGATGGCTGAATACCTTCTACCAGGGAAGTGGTGAATGAATTCCTTGTTTTGCTTTACCCATGTGTGACTTTTGCTTTTCCAATTAAACTGTCTTTATCTCACTCCTCGAGTTTTCTCACTTTTGTACTTCCAGTTCTCTCTCCCATCCCATGGCTAAGGAGTGAGCAAATATCTGTCTGGTCTTGCCTGATGGCTGGGGTTAAACCATGTCATAGTGAAATGGTGCTAAACACAAAAAGGTTAGATTTACTTTATGTAGAAGTTATCAAGCTATTAACAGTGAAATCTACTAGTCCACAACTAGCAGTATCTGCCTCTCTTGCTATTCTGTGAAGAAATTCTGTGAAAGGTCTATTTTCTCTATAGACTGTGGCTAAAAGGATTGTTTTGATGTTTTTTTGGTTTGGTTATCTTTTTTATTTTTTTTTCCCCGCTTACAAAACAGAGAAGGAAACAACATTCTAGCTGTTTTGGTCCTTCTGTTTGAAGAATCTTTTCCTTAGGATCATGCTTCCAGACAAAAATGTCTTGAAAAATCACACTTGCTTCAGCTGAAGTGTTTGTTCAAGCAAGCTTGCAAAGGATGAAGCTTCAGTGCAATTTCAGCACCTGCTTTGTTTCCAGACACACATTTTATTTGATCTTTATGCAGCTTTCAGAGGCATCAAGTGCCTATATTTTGAATGTATGACTGCAATCGTTTTTTCTAGATTTAGGGAGAAAATGGGAGATGATGGCAGAAAGGATTGTGCCACCTCTTCCATGGCAGAAAAATAGACAGATTCCTGCTTATGACCCCTGACCATATCAGCCTTACTCTATGATAATCCCTCTGGTAAAAAGGTTAGGAAACACAACTTTGTGTAAAGGAGGTTTCATCTAAGCATGTTACTTCTATAATTTCACTAGCACAAAGGATGAGTGATTCAGAGAATTTGCACTATGACCTTTCTCCCATGCTCATGGAAAGCAGACAGATTTAGCAGGGAAAGGCATAAAACTTGCAAGATCAGACTATTTGATTTGTTCAGAGCTGATTTTTAGATGACTGCTGGCAAGAAGATAATAAAACTCACCATTCCTCCTTTTTATCTTTAAAAATAATACCCACTAAACTTCCGTATTTTATCCATAAATCCAGTAATGGCTATACTGGAGCCACCAATCAGCCCCTGTTATCCATTTCAAGGTGACTGCTCACCTCCTGTTATACATGACTGTCATTAATCCTTCCTCTGCCAAATGAACAAGGAAAAAAAGAAACAAATTCAGCTTTGAGCCAGCCACACCTTTGTATCTAAGCAAGGTAGCCAGCAAAATAACTAGTTTGTAAAAATAATTAACCTCAACCTTCAAAAATAATCAAACAAAACAACAACAACAACAACAACAAAAAAAACCAACCAAACAAAAAAAAAAAAAAAACAAAAAAAAAAAAAAAAACCCAAACCAAACAAAATAACCCCAACAAAATTTGACCAAAACTATGTAATTTGTGCCAACTTTTCAGCAATATTACCTAAAATGCTGGTTTTGTGTCTGCAAATTTTGTAAGGAGACAGCATTCAAGGAAGAAAACTTATGGGAGAGTCAATTCCTGAGTAAGAACTATTTGTTTGTTGCACACAGGCTGTGGGTCCAGTTATTGCTATAGCAAGAACAAGGTACAGATCTTAACAATTTCTCTGAAAATTTATTTTAAGACTCGATTGCTTCCATATGGAAAAGTCCAACCATTAACACAGTTTTCTTTGGTACCTGTAGATTTTCAAGGTCTCTGAGACTGGTGACAATACTGAAAAGAGAAAAAAAGCTTGTAGTGTGGATTAGAATTTTAAATTAAAACCCTGATGGAAAACACATTCATTTAATATGAGGTCTCAGTTCCCTCTGATGCTTCCTGAAGACAAGAACATGGTCAGCTGTACTGGAAAATACTTTCTCATTTCCCCAAAAGTATCTGAGCTATCTTTATGATAAATGTCCATCAAGAGGAAGATTATTTTAAAGAAAAACATTTTAAATTTTCTTACATTTTTATTGACTGTAGAAGCTGCTTCTGCTTCTGCTTAAGTGCACAATAATAAGTTTTTAATATATTTCCAGAATCAGTGAAATTTCCTTCAAATAATCCTATGCCACCACTGTTTTCTAATGAGAATTATTTTGTAGTTTTCAGGGGTTATATATACTATCTGCATGAGGCACAATTTCTAGGCTTTATTAGTCTAACAGAATACATCACAGAACAAGTAGAACAATCACCAATCTAACAGAAAATTGATTTGTTATGTGTGCTAAAGTAATGCTAGAAATGGATGGCAAGTGGATCACTGACAGTGATAAAAATATTTCATCAAAGAGGAGTGGCAGGACAGTACAAGAAAAAAGACATTACAGTTGACAAAGTGTATGGAAATGCAATTTGGCCTGGCTTGGTAAACACAGCATTAATTGAAATCACACTACATGCAGAAAGTTGTACATGCAAAAATATTTTTAAATTATTGGAAAATTGTTTGTAATTGTAGGTCTGCATGATAACAGTATTATTTGAAATAATCCAACCACAGTTTCTCAGCATGAAGCATGTGATGCTGATGTTCTTGCTAATATCTTGGAAAATGTAAAAAATTGGCAAAGAGCCATTGAAACAAGAAAAGAGCTAGAGAGTGTTGACCACTGTAATTAAAATATATTCTCTGACCTCTAAAGCAAGGTAGTGTTGTTTTCTAGAACTGAGTAATCATTAAATATATGGATACTCAGTTGAAAAAACCCTATAACTTTTGATGTTACTCAAAATGGTTTTGTTTCTCTTGAGGAAACAAAGATTCAGTTAAAATGGCATTTTCTTTCTGTGACTTGCTGCCTCCAGGGGAGTATCAGCATATCTAATAACTGTTGATGGCTACACAATTGTGTGTTTGACTACATTTAAGAATGTAAGGAATTAACCTTCTTTTGGATTATATATATATATATATATATGCAATATTACAATTATACTTTGATACTTAAACTTTTTTTTTTTTTTTCACTTTGGTAATGTATCTTTCTTTGTACCTGATATAAACCTTCCCTTTTGGAGAATATCAGTGAATCTACAAACTAATCGTGGAAAAAGGAAGAAGCCCCAGTTTCCAGCTAATTCTTCAGTTCATACAGTATTCAGTACCCTGGGAAAAAAAGAAACAAACAAAAAAAAAAACCCAAAAAAAACCAAAAACCAAAAAACAAACCCCAGAACTGTTTACACTTGATCTTAATTTTTTTTTTTTAAAGGTTACCATTGTTTTTATCTCATCTGCAGAAGAATTACAGGGTTAACAGATTTACTTCATGTTGTGAATGCATACAGAAAAAACTGAAACCAATTATATGTTTTTCACAGAAATATTCCCAAAGATTGTATTTTTTGGAATTTTGCAGTTTGGTTTGCAGTTTTTGTTGTTTTGGGTTTTTTGGGGGTATTGGTGGTTTACTAGGAGAGTATTATATAATTAATTAGGTATTATTAATTAAGTTCTTCAGGGATTGTTAATGTGGGTATTAACAAGTAGGTATTAATGTATTTTGTGTCTTCACAAAAATATGTCTAGTGTTTCAGTGAATTTATTTTGGTCCCAGTGCCTTAAATATTGTGGATTTTTTTTTTATACTTTCCTAGAGATTAATTGTGTCTGGTCTTATATTTGCTGACATGGTGCATTTGTTGAAAGCGAAATTACAAAAAAGACTGGATGTCATTAGTTGATCATAAATGACAGCTTATCTAAAAAGCATGCCAAGAGAGAAAAAATGGACAGTGTTGCCAACTCAGTGGTAAAGACAAATTTCCAAATGTGACCTCTTGTTTTGATTAACCCACATCTAATTAATGATGTCTGACTAGACCCCTTTCTCCTAAAAACAATTACATTAAAGAGAACCATAAGGATTGCTGGAGTTCTGAGGATCTGATAAAAAGGTAGATAAATGTTTGTGTGAAATATATTTTCTCCTAACAGATTCCAAACAGAATGTCCACAAGCCTCATAGTTTTGTATTACATTGTACATTAATACCCATTTAAAGTCATGCTATGGTTAAGGTCTTAAAACATTTAATGGTCCTTCTGTTCATGATTTTGTAAGTGCAGAAGTAAAATTAATATTTTTTTTTCTTAAGGTAAATGGAATTGCAGAAATTTTAAATACCTTGCTATTGTCATGACAGCTTAAAATGAAAAATAATTTCACTGTAAGGGACTCTAGAAATGACTATTATATACAATGCACTCTATTATTATAATGTGTTATTCTTATGTACAGATTTTATTTTAATATTTATAAAGAAAGCTGGATGATACAAAGGCAACTTTTGATAATTGGTGCATGTTACAAAAATTTATATTTTCCTAAAGGAACCTCACAAATTAAACTGTTTGGGTGACTATCAAATCATTTGGTTCAGGGAATGTGGTCTCTCTGCCAGTGCCACACACTCCAAATGGAAAATTTGAACCTCTGTAACATTTTGAATTTTGAACAGCAAGAAGCAAAAGCTGAAACTTATAACAAAAATCTGGGTGAGGTAAAGAGAAGAAAGGGATCTGCATCTCTCTCTCTCAGACAGGCTGCTCACCAGCTGAAAGCTCTGCTCTGTCACAGTGCTCTGCTGGATGCCCCATTTGAAGCCCATACTTCTAAAGGGTCAGCAACATGTAAGATCAGCCATGCTGCTACTAAAGGAAGCACTAAATCTGTGAGTCTCTGTAGCCTGAAATGTTAGGAATATTCATGTGACAATAGAGCTTGCAGCTGAAGATGTCACTTTTTTACAAGAATGCATCAAATTTGACAAATCTCATAAGAAATTTTCCCTCAGATAAATTTTTTCTGCAAAAATCAGTTGATAAATTTTGCAATAAATATGGTTGTTGCATGAACAGATTTTGAGTTCAAATTTTAAGATTTTCCTGCTTGGCTCTGTTTTTCTCATTGTTTTCAAGTTTGTTTGGATTTTTTTCTTATACTTCAGTATCAGCAGGGAAAGCTTTGTTTAAAAAAACCTCTTCCTTGAGTATGCTTGTCTGTTTTTCTGTCTTTTTACATGGAAGAAGCTTCCTGTATCTTCTCTTCATTGGTGATAGGAGGAGATTTATTATACATATCGAAATAGGATTTCAAAGCTGACTCAAGGTTTTAGGAAGTCTATGTTCACAACTTTAATTCATTTTTCCTCTTCTATCATAAGAAAAACTGTTCTTTTCTCTCAGATGTGGCTGTCTTCCATTTTCTTGTGTTTCCACTCTCCTCTGTGAAGTATTTTTGTCCTGCTTGACCTACTGGCCTATAGGGCTGATACCCCTTTGACTTTGCCCTGTACAATATATTTGTATGCAGACTTTTTCAGACCAGAAACAAAATAAAATGATCCAGAGGGACATTGCTCTCCTAAAGAATAACTCTAAACAGTAAATAAATATTTTATATGATCCCTCTAGGCAGTGCAAACTGTGGTAGGGAGGTTCAGTTTATGTGACCATTTGGGAGACTGAGCCTCTAAAAAGGAATGTTATGACTACACCATTGGCAGGGAAGTTTTTTTTTTTTTTTTTTTATTTATTTATTTTTTTTTTTTTTTTTAATTTTCTTTCATAAGATAAATTGGGGAATGCAAAGAAAAAAATTCTTCAGTGCTGGGAAAAGCCTGCAGGAAAATTTAACATGTATTTCTATAAGTGACAGTACTTGACAGACCTTTTTACTTACAAGGTGCCTTTTCTGTTTTGTCTTTTGTTCTGTTGCACAGCTGAGATAATATGAAGCAAGAATGTCTAACTGTTAAAACAGAAATGAGAACTCTTCTTTTTGGATGATTGCAGGCACCCTTTGTTTTGCCCTCCTGCTCAACCTGCACAGACATCTCAACAATTTTCTTTGCCTCAGCTGGCTATTCTAAAGCGTTTGTTACCCACTGCTGTTCCTACTGCCCTCAATGAAGCTAAAGATCACCATTTGATCTTTAGGTGCTGTATGCAACATAATTTTTGTCATCGTTTTATAACATTCACTAGTCATTAAGTAGATGGCCTACAGGCTGAAATATGTAAATTAGCTAATTATCTGAGTGCTGACATAAAATTTAGTATTAGCTGGTCTTCTCTGTAGGAACTGTCTGGCATTGTTAGCTCTGGACCTTCAGCACCTTCAGCTCTATTTCTGTGAATGTACACTGCATAGGACCCATATGTTTTCTGCACTGTTCTTGTCATCCTCCGTGGCTTTTCTCACCTGGGTCCTTTCAAGCCTTTTTGTTGGTGTTGGACAAAAGTTATTTATGGTGTTTTTAATGCCCTCTAGTGATACTTCTGGCTCTTATTGTAATGGTTCTGGACTAACTGCACTATGCTGAGCCCTCCACATCAGCATGGATATGCCTGGGGGCTTTCAGAGAGCACAGAGAGGCTACTACACTGGTAATGATGCAGCTGCCTAATGAGTTTGTATCAAAGTATGTGCCTGCAAACTTCCCAATCTGAAAGCAACCCTCCTGCCCATGCTTCCCTGCAGGTTCCTCTCACACGAGCTCTTCAGTCTGGTATCCCCCATCCCACAGCCAGTCCTGTCCATTTGGATGTGTGGTGCTCCATATTTCCTTGCAGCTGCTTCCCACCTCACCCCAATGAGCAGAAGAGCAACCACATCTGGTACATGTGTATGTCTCAGGCCACAGCTCCCAAATCTACTTGTGTGCAGGCTCTTAGAGAAACCAGACATCAACTGAGTCATCAACTGGGTCATTTCACCCATCCTGCAGTGTTTTTTTGATAGAACCTGGGAATGATGCCTGGAAAGGCTGACTTGGAACAGGGACTAAATAGAGCAAAAGGAATAAAATAGGTGTTTATTGAAAGGATACTCCTTGTGCAGTGCAAGAGGCTGGCCAGGGCTGAACCCAAGTCGAATCCGAGATGGATCCTGGTCACGAGTCTCTACACTTTTATAAGTTTTGGTTCATCTACGTATTGGGGTCAATTGTCCAACCACAGCCCCAGGCTATGAAGTCTCAAGCCCTTGGCTTGCCCCTTTCTCCTCCCCACTGTTTATGCCTTTTTTGTACCGGCTGTCCTTGATTCTCCAGCTGGTAAGGGATTGCTTAGTCTAACTACCCTGTGAAGAGATCTTACTGACACCTAACATGAAGTTTCAGAGTTACACACCAAGCAGCAGAGAGTCTGAAAAACATAAAAGCTAAAACCCAAGGCATCAGGTGCATGCCATTAGTTGTATGGATGCTGCTGTCTAATGCACTGTGCATCACTGGGACATCTCAGGGGCTCAGTGCCTGCATTTCTTGTCATGGCTGCTGCTTTAGTTACAGGTGTACTTTCTGGAGTGAAATGCAAAAATGCAAATCTAGAGCTGAATTCCTACATATGAATGTATTCTCAGAAATGTTATACCAAATTATGTATAGAGAAATAAAATAAGTAGACTGGAAGAAAGTAAAGGTTACGGGCTCTGAAAGCCTTCATCTTTATTCCTGGCCCTTCTGATGTGCCTATGCTGAAGAATAAATATCTGTTTATTATGCTGTGATTTCTGGGCTTCCATGATTTGTTGATTAAGAAAGTTCAGTCCTAGAGATAAGGTTTATGTATCTACATTTCCTTTATATTTTGACTTAATTAATCTCCTGAAATTTTTTTAAATAAATGGTGGGTTGGTTTTTATTTTCAAATTTTAAATAAAATTACAACCTATCTAGGAAGAAAGAAAAAAAAAAAAGTAACCTTTCTTTCTGGTCAAAAGGAGAGGTAAAACTTCAATCTTTAAAATTTTGCTCTGATTTATTAAAGGTATAATTGTGAGTGAAATAGCCAATTCTTGTTTAACTTCAAAATTCTTGTGTAATATCAAAGTCTGTGAGATGGTGACTTATGAGATTAGGAAAAAAGGGACAGAAGGAGAATGGATATGAAAAAGTATTAGTGTGTAAGGTGGAAAGATACATAAAATGAACAGTTAGATGGTTTTGGATTAAATATAGAGGTATTAAGTGATGCATAAAAGAGAGATCAAAGGAAAATTGTGCTGCTATAAATGAGTAGGCAAATGATGAAATTTCTGGTTTTTGTAAGATGTGAGTTGAAACTTAAGTGGGTCCAAGAGAAGAGATCTAGGATTGAAAGGAGGTCATTTGCAATTTAAATAATCTATCAATGAATCAAAACATGAAAGGGATACCAGCGTATGGAACACAACAGCTGAAGTTGAGAAAAGGATTAAACTACTGTTGTGACACATTTCTGGATGTAATGAAATACACTGGTGAACCTTGGCTGATGACTAGTTGTTAGAGAAAATTATGTGTTAAAACATTTGAGTAGCTGTGAAAATGAAGTAATGAAATCCATCTCTGACAATATATTTTTTTATTATTCTCAAAGTTTTTCCAGACCAAAAGATGAAATAATAATGAACTATAACTTTGTCAAACAGTAAAATAAATTTTCTAATAATTTATGTAAAAAGTATCTTTTTGACTAATAGTACTGAAGTGATCATCACATTGTTTTATAACCATATTAATATTGTAGGTTTTAAACAATTGTTGTAACATTACTTAGTAATTTGCAAACAGTTGTCTAGTTTTCATTGCTTTCTTTAATGTCTGTACTGTTTATTATGAATGACTCTTAGAGTTTCTCTTTTAGCTTCTTTATATAGAAATCTAATCATAGACTGACAGCTTAATTGCCAAGTATATGGAGGATCTACATTTTACAACTTTATTAGCTTTTTAATCTAGTAAATTTTTTTGGTTTTTTTAATGTAAATTTCACCTAGGCAACATCATCTTTCCAGACCATAATTACAAAAATGCTAAATGAAGGACTGTATACATAGAGCAAACAGCATATGTACAGGTGGGTAAGTGTGGTTCAGCTAAAATAACATAGGGCCTTCACAAAGAAAAAAGAAATAAAATAATAGATACAGGGAATAAAGACTACTGTTTATAGCATCAAGGCTTTCAGAGTAACATGGCAAATTAATGCTTCATACATTTGCTAAGTTTGAAATTTCACAGAAAGAACAGACCCGAAACATGAGCAGAATATATTTGTCAGCTTTTGATTTCATGTGTAGAATAATGAAAAGAGCAATCTTCAGCTTGAATAAAGAATACTATGCACTGTTACAGATGTACAATCTACTCGTGTAAGAGTCATGTCAATAGTAACTTGGCAGACATTTGTGTGTTTGAAGAAAAAGTAAGGTTTTTCATAAAATGAAAATAGACTTCATTTCTAGAACAATTGAGTTATAAACAGAGCTTCAAGATCCACTGGAATTAGGAAGTGAGCAAAAGCTAAGGAGGAATTGTCAAAATACTGGTCTAACAGCTGGGCTCTGAAGTAATTGTACAGCTCAGTGATAGATTGGACTCATCCTTCAGTTTCAGGTTGTAGCAACAGTAGAAAAGATTACAGACATGTAGCAATAAATCACCAAGGTCAAAATTTTTTGAACCAGGAGTTTCAGGAAAGAAAACTGGGACATTGCTGAATTTATAGTTAACTGTGATTGATAATTGTTATTTTGTACAAAGTGGTGATTTGTAGGTAACCTTTCTAACTAGTTTTGGTACTTGGCTAATGAGGAGTTGAAATATTTAAAACTCACAGAACTGCAGGCACCTTAATGTCACTTTCATGCTGAGTAAACATTTTGAAATGCTAGAAAATGGTTACATTAATAAATGCATTGATAAACATGATTCAGTGGAGAACAGTTAATGTGTCTTTTGTAAAAGGGAGTCACATTTCACGTTCATTTGTTATATGAAGAAATCACTTGAGCACACAGCCAAATTTGATAGGGTTGGTACGTTTGTATGTATGCATTTGCAAGAATCTTGCAAACTTGTCTCAACAAGGTTTTTAGAGAGATTAAGCTGTGATGGGATTACAAGAAAGATACGTTCAAAGAATCACTACCGTCCAAAAGAGGAAAAAACAGATTGATGTTAACAAAAAATACAGAGTGTGGTGAAGTCTCTGGTGTTGCACATATTGTTTATTGCGTGTTGTTCCACTATAAAATTACAGAAGAGTAAAACTCATTGTTCTGCTGAGCTGTGATCACCAGAATTAAAAATGGTACTGGCAAGGGTAATTTTAATAATGAACCATAGAGAATGACTTCTATTCAAGGAGAAATTTTATAAGCAAAGTTATTCAAATTTGGAAAAGGGATGAGTAAGGATGGTATAATTGAAATATATGAAATCATGAATGGCAGGTCGAAAGTGGTTTAGGATATTCACCATTCATGACACAAAAACCAGCAAGCTCCCAAGTAAATTATCAGGCTGAAGTGTAAATTACTTTTCGTATAATACATAATTAAACTGTGTAACTCATTGCTGCAGGATGTTTTTGATGCCAAAATATAAATCAGTTCAAAAAGCAATTAGCTGAATGGATGGAAGTAAGCCCCATTAAGGGCTTTTAAATACAACAATGTGGGTACAGTGCTAAAACCTCACAATTGCAAAAGGAGCCTTCCTTGAGAGAAGTGCCTAACTTCTTTTTCTTTACTCATGCACCCCTGAAAAAATCCAGTCTCAACCAATACAGGAGATGAGATTCTGGTCATTATGGGTCTTTGTTTTGACATAACCAGAATAGTATTGTCATAATCCTGTATGATTAGCCCTGAGAAGGATTCAGGGCTCTGAATGGAAAAACAGGCATATACAGAGCAGTCCCTTGGGAAGACAAGATCAACTGCAATGGTTGCCTGAAAAAAATAAAGAGAAAATAAGTGAGGCAGTAAAAAGTATGGTTATTTTATCAAGATCTAATTATGTCCCTACATGCTGCAGTAAATATATATATATATATATATATATATATATATATATATATATAATTAGTTTGAATATTAGATTAAATTTCAAATTCTATAGCATTCAATTAAAGTTTTCAATAAATCTTAAGCTCAATAAAATAAATTAGTTATCATAGCTCTTCTTATGATTGTTCATTAGTACATGCTTCATTCCAATTGAGAAATCAAACACGTAACAGAAATACTCAAAGGAGGGTTACTCTATTCTTCATATAATTCTAGATCTCATGGCTAAAATTCATGTAAATTTCATGGCTGTTATGCTCAAGATGGCCTCCAACCACTGTAGCACCCACAAGTCCTTTTCTCTACACTAAAAACCCCACGTCCCCTGGTCATCTTCCCTAGTTGGCTCCCTTGTCATCTCTGCCAGGAAGTTTTTTCCCCACACTCCAGGAACTCCTAGACGATTTTCCCTCTATTGCATTGTATTTCCAGCTGATATCTGTCAAGTTGAAGTGGGACTGAATATTTCCTTTTTTTGGTTGCTTTTTTCCCCCATTTTTTGTTTGTTTGTTTGTTTTTGGGTTTTTTGATTTTTGTTTTTTTTATTTTTTCAGGGATGGAGAGAATGGGGGAAGGCACTTTCTTTTAATTTTTTTTTTTATTTCAGGTTAAAGAAAGGTTTTTGAATAGATTTCTTGTAATCAGGCATTTTTAAGGGCTACAGCTAGCACTGAGAAACTGAGGATTCAGAGTAGCATTCTCATTACACTTTCCCTTTTCAAGACTGTGTAGAAAGAAGCCCTTCTCTTTCACTCATTTCGTTAATGACCTTTGTCACCAGTCTTTGAACTGAGCTGAAGACTTTCTGTGAGGGTTTCTGCCATTCTTACACAGAAGTCTCTGATGTAAACACTAAGAAGAAGGTTTAATTGATACACTTAAAATAATTAGAAAGCAACAGTGCTCAGCAGGGCCATTTAGGACTAAAGGCTAACAAAGAACCAAATCCCCAGACAGCTATGTGATCATTAGGAAAACTCAGAGATAAAACATGACATTTTGGAGAGTTGGGATTCAAAGTATTTAAAAGAAAATAAAAATAAAGACAAAACAAAGTAAAACAAAAAACACCCGCCCACTACCCCTCCCCCCCAAAACTTGCAGAAATAGTGCTGTGGAAAAGAAGCAGAATTTTTACATTTGTGAGTGCATATGCCTTCCATTTAAAGTAAAATATTTTAATATTACTTGCAGCTGTGATTCTTTACAGTTGACACATTCTTGTGAGGTTTTGTGTGCAGCACTTTAAAAACAATACTCTTTCTAACACATAGTATTTAATTTTATTTTCCTTATTTATTGTACTATATTTTATTTTATATATATTTATTTTTTTTAATTTTTTTTTAAATGCAGAGATGTATTTCCATTTATCCAAAGCTAATTTATTCAGCTGAGTGTAGAGTCAAATTTGCTAACTCTTTGAAACAGTTGAAAGTTCATTTAAGGTAAAGACTCTGTGCGTGTTGCCCACGAGTCATCTTCTTAGAATGTGAATAGTACTACAGCACATCCAACTTATTTCACTCACATTATGAGAGAGGATGAGGCCTTCTCTACTTCAGCCTTCCAAAATATAGCTACAATATGTTCACTTCAGAGTTTAGAACAAGTAGGCTCCAATTTGCAAACAAATGAACATATGTTTTAGCAAGGGCATGTGTGTATTAAACTGTGAGATGACTATCTGCAGCTATAGCTGATTTGTACTGCTTGAATCTAGTAGTTTTCATTACCTCCTGAACCCAGAGAGAAATAAAAATTATTCTGCACACAATTTGTCTTTCTTGCCATTTTACTGCATGTCCTATGGAGCAGTTAGCAAATCACTGCATCAAGTATTCCACTGAAATTAATTAAAAGCAGTGCATTTCCACTGTAACAAATAGCTAATGAGTCTCATTAAAGTCTTAAGATAACAATGATTGCGTGTCCATGACTGGAGGATGGGGTTCACTGGCTGTGGTGCTTTCCTTACAGACACAAGGAACAAGCTGTACAAACAGAGTGCACACTCCTTCGTTAATGGCATTATCTGGGCTGTGCACCATGGCCCTACCTGTGTGTGCATGTGAAGGACAGCAGTGTTTCCATGGCACAGTGGTGGGAGAGACACATCCAGCACTCAAACTGCCCAACATCAGCTCTGGAATCAAGGCAGAGGCAAAGCAGAACTCTTGGGTAAGTGTGTGAGGGGTAAAACTGGGACATAGAAAAAGGAACTGGCTGTTTGATTTCCACATAACAATACTTCCTTAACAGATGCTGGCACTCATATTCCTATAATGAATAATGGTGTATATCCTTAGTAACCTTCTCTTTTGTTTAGTGAAAGATAGTACAGGCATTTCCTTCTCTCATCTGCTTTTTGCAGCAGTAGCAGTGGTGGCCTTCAGTAACCCATACTTTTAAGGATGTGCTTTCTGGCTTTCTAAAACTCTCTGAAAAGTTATAATTCAATAGCCTGGTATTGTAAAAATGGGTGAAATAAGACTTAATGTGATTTTCACCAGCATTAACTGATATTATTGTGCTCCTCTGCAGAATAGGGAACTAAAAAAACCTTATTTTATAAGTTTGGGGTATCACCCCAAAAAATCCATGTTAAGAAAAATCTCCAAAATAAATAAAATCCCTTTATTTATTTTAATAAAAAGGTATAATTATATTTCTACTATTTTTTATTTATAAATAAATTGGATAAATATGGATCAGATATTCATAAGATGAAAGATGACAGGGACACAAAGTTTTGCAGGTGAAAAGAGCAAAATTCATTACTTTGAAATATATTAAAAAAGTAGGCATTTAGTGAACTTCATAGATGGGAATTTGGGGAATTTTAGAAATATGTACACATTAAATCTAGACCATATGATGTGGAAATAGAAAATAAAAAGTGAAAAAAAATAAAACCATCAAATATGCCCTCAAACAAATTCCAAAGCCTTGGGTAGAAGAAAGCTGCTTCTAAAATTTACTTGAAAAAAGCAAATACAAGTATTCTGGTCAAATGTGATAATTCTCATTTGGCTGAAAATTACTTTCTATGTTTTTAGGAGGGCAAAGAGAAAATAATAATAATAGAACAAAATTTCAATAAATAAGATACAAAACACTTAGAAGACAGCACATAGGTGAGTAGTATCTGACGTGTCAATAAGTGATGTCAAACACTGGAAATTTATTTCTGAAAAAATTTAAGAGTCTTTGTAGGTGAGGGACACATTAGATACCCATCTTGATATTAAGTCAAAGAATATTATCTTCCATGATATTTTTCTAAATAAGAAGGAGCTATTTTGTACATGTTTGAGGAGAATGACTCTTACAGAATTTTCACATTTATTGGCTGTTCACAGGTAAAAAAGGAAGCAGAGTATATCAGAATGATCTGAAGGTGGCTTCAGCTCTGCTCAGTGTTTTATCAGACAGGATGGTATAGTGGAAAATCTGTTTATTAAATTGGTAGGATGACTCATAAGGGTACAAGGAAAACAGAGGAGGTATTCAAAATGGTCTTCAGATGAAGGAATTAATCTGAAATACCTGGATGCAATCCAAGAAAGTCAAAATTTATTCAGAAATAATGAAGTGCACAAATGCAAACTTATGAGAAGCTATTCAGTTTTGTAGAAAGGATTAAAGGATCACAATGAATGCAATCAATCATATAATCATAAATCACGCAGGCAACTCTGATAATAATGCTCTAGTCCATTCCCATTTCATAGCAATATTGTATCCACCTTTTGTCACTGGGCTCTAAGAGAGGTATGCTTTACCTACCAGAGTAGGACACAGAAAAAAAGTAGTTAAAAAATCAAACCCTGCTAAGTAGCACTGAGTATCTTAGGTCAAAAAGATAAAGCCCTAGGGCAAAGGATGAAGGAGGAGTAAGGATACATGAAGGTAAGGGGTTGCTGCATACCTATTCTACATATAGTCACTTTTTCTGGTGTGATGTATATATGTATTGAGGGAGAACATGGAAGAAGGGGGTTATTTATAAAAAAATGGGATTAGAAGAGGTAATTTTTACAGAGTAGTGAGAATACCAGCAGTAGGAGAGACATCAATGACAAATACCTTGTGCTCCTTGAAGCCTGTGGTCTCATTGCAGTGTTTGAGAAAGTCTTTGAACTATGTTGAATGGAAAAAAAATAATAAAAGGAAAATAATCAAAATCACTGTGTTGGCCCACAGCCTATATTCACAAAGACATCAGTTGTATCTTGCTATCTTGCAGTGTCTGTGAATCTTTGTGCATTGTCTCAGCTCTTTGGTAAGGGGAATAAGTTGTAATAAATAGAAGGTGATAAGAATGCCTTTTGTATAAATTACTTAGGAAATAAAAGGTGTTTTCTATGGTATTTTTTTTCTGTTGTTGTTGATGTTGTTTATCTACCTATTTTCATTATCTTTAACTGTTTATTCAATAACACATAAATATTTTTAAGTGTTCTTTCTTTTTATTAGGAGTTGGTAGCATCTTTCTATGTAGAAACTCTTCTCATAAATATGTATGCTATTTTCTTAGCACCCTAATTTAGTTGAATATAACAGCAGAAATCTGTTGGCATTGTTAATGACTCATTTTCTTTTAAGAGGGAAAATGCTTGAAGTTGACTTAGGTATAGTAATTTCAAAACTAAATGGTATGAGCAGCACTAAGCATAATATTTTGGAGTGTCCTGAAGATGATCCTGCTGTAATATTAATCACTCTTTTTTTTAAAATTTCTTTTTGAAGTACTTTTCATTTCCTTCTTTGTTTTCATCCTTTTCAGTGTTTTGGGCTACAAAGGGATTTCTTTAAAATATTCTTATATTCCTTTATGATATAAAAGCATAGTTCATCATAACTTTTATCTGATGAAGATGCCTTGTTATCACAAATAGGTGCCAAACATATATATTAACAAGTATTACAGTAGCCTCAATTACTGATCTGGAATTCTTAGAGACATTTGGAAGAAACATGACATATAGCTTTAACAAATGTGGCTAAAAAGTGGAAGATGTTGTATTAGAGTGCAGAGTTATAAACCTTCCACATGCTCTCACCCATCATAGTACTTCATTGTAAATCTGTCAAACCTCTTTGAATGCATTTTATTTCTGTTAGACACATCCTGGAATGGCTGATCCAATGAGGAATTGTGCGACAATAGCTCTTGCAAAGTCAGTGGATATAATACACATACTAAAAAAAAACAACCAAACAAAAAAAAACCCCTAAAAACCAGTTCCCCATTTTCTTTCCTTTTTTTCATCTCATTTTTTTTTCTTCTATTATTGCTTTGTTTTGTTAAAGCCCAAAACTTAATGAAAATTGAGGCAAAAGAAAAGAAAGGTCTGAAGGCTAGACATAGCTTTTGTTTAATTGCTTCTGGTGAGACCTCTTTTCTCCTTGGATGCTGCAACAAGATACAACAGCAGGTGAAATGGATGCAGTGAAAAGCATCTGGCTGAGTGGGTGTGCTGGATCTAAACTAATTTCTTTTCTGCTAGTCAGTCCTTTATTTTGCAGGTCGTTTTTTCCTTTCTTCTATTCCCCTTTGTTTATTCTTTGCACTAAAGGTTTGTACATGCATCAGCTATTCTTGGTACCTGAAGAGGACCATTCAAAGGAAAGGAATTATTGCTCTAATTGAAAACCTTTAGAACATAGACCATGCATACAAGCAGTGCAGCAGATGAGTCATGAACTGCACTCTGAAGTCTCACATTGCCTAATTTAGAGATATACAGTGTTTTACTGAATCTTGTAGAAATATTCTTTCATTGTTTCATAGATGCAATTCATAGATGCAATCAGCATGTTAGCCAGCATGTTATGTTAAGACCTTTACTTGGTATAATCTTTTATGGAAAACAGATGGAAGTAAGCAGTGTTTTAATCTTTAAAATGGGCTTTATTTTTCAGTGTCAGTGCACAGTGCATTGGCATAAATTCCCACAACAATTTTAAAGGACATGATGGCACACTGCTGTGGCCAGACACAGAGGAAGCAAGATGTACACAAGCTAAGAAACAAGGTCTGCAGATGGTTTGTTTTACTGACAGTTGCATGGGTTTTTTTTGAAGAGAGTTGACTCCTTGACTCCTGATTTACCTCACAATAGTTTAAACAGGTACAGTGTCAGTTTCCTAGACCTTCCCTAGAACGGCAGCATTTGGTACGAGGTTTAGAATGCAGGTGAGTTGAGGAAAATTGTTGTTTATTGTAAAGTTTTTTGACTTCTAGGTCCAAGATACACTGAACTGAGTTTGCAACTGAAAATGAAGTTTATTATACTAATTATAATTTTCTTAAAGTACTTAAATACCTGAAGCATATGAGCAATCATTGCCTAGAGTGTTACTGAATGACGGGTGACTATCACCTAGTTATTATAAATGAAAGTTTATGAGATAATATTCATAACAGCAATATTGAAATAGCTGGGTGCAATTTGCACAGGGGAACAAAAGACAAAAAGAAGATAGAAAGCTAATATTCTAGAGATCAAAATTTGAGAGTAAAATGCCTGTTGGTTGAATAGTTTGATTACACACTACAGACAAATTGCTGCAGTTTGTACTTCAAGTTTTCAAGGGTTGAGAAGAGTAACAATCACAGACTACCTGCAGAAGTTAAAGTGAAATCAGATTACTTTGAAAAACATCAGATTTTTAATCATATGTAGGTAACAGTCATGCATAATGATCCCAGTCCTACGATGAGCCAGATATCTTTTCCAGCTCCATATGTGATGACTTGGTAGTCAAAGAAAATGAAAATTATACCTAAAAGACAAATCTAACTAGCAGTGAGAATTGATAGGCTTAAATAAGGAATAAACAGTTGCTGTGTTTCTGTCTTTCACTCAGTGACAGGTGATAATCCCACTTTACCTGGCTACTTAGAATTTTGTAGATATAACAAGTGATTTGAAGTTGATATATCCTGCCTGTGAAGAGTGTTTTTATTTATCACATACTGGAAGCTAGTGCTAGTAGTATAACAACAGTTGATGTTAGTAGTGCAAGACAAGGACACTTCAGCTGCATGTCCTATCCTGTAGAAAGTGGCATCTCTGCTTCTAATAGTTCCCTTTTCCTGGTTTGGGCTTACTTTGCAGACATACTCTTGTCCAATTTCCACACTTAAGTTTAGTAAATCAGGAAATAATGCATTTTCTGTACTGTTTTTAGAAAGAAAATATTTTTTAAGATGTTTGAGAAACTGAGATCTGATAGTGCCTATAATATCTACATATTGATTGGTATAGACAATATGTTCTATGAGTGTTTTAAAGATCGATGCAAACAGTGTAATTTATTAATTTGAATAGAGTTAACATCATTCTGCTGAAATTTGCCTTGCTATCACCAGTGAAGAAATGCTATGACCACCAGTTAGAATACTGACAGATAAAAACAGTAGGCAATCCATCTTGGAGAAAAGTGAACCAGTGTATCTGAGGACTGGTAATAAAATTCAGCTCCTCAGTGGAAATAACAAGGTCATGGTCAGTGAAACATAGTGGGCAGCAAATGAAATGTTTGCATCCATGCTTGCTTCCAGCCATGCTGATTTAGACTTGACAAAACTTGGGAAGATATCTCCCTCTTCTCAGCTGGAAAGTAAGAAAAGAATATTGAATTGAATTTACTACTCCCATTTACTAAACTACTAGATACTATCAAAATCAAATTAGGAGAATATTCCAGTTAACAAAGAGGAGCATATGTCTTCCTGTTTTAGTACTAAAACTAAAGGACATGAGCAGAGAATGTTCTGAACTGAGATATGCATTATATTATGGAATGGTTCTTCTGTCAGATGGCTGATATGAGAGAGAGCTGTAGGGTATGAACTCTTCCAAGCCCACAGAAAGAGTTGGAAAAAAGTTCTCAGAAATGGGTTTCTTCCTTCCTTAACTAATCAATGTAAAATAAAATGAAAACAAGTAAACAAAACTCTGAGTACTTGCAAATTAACTACTACATGTTACAATGGCAATATTTCCTAGAGTAGTTTTACTCCAGGAAAGCCAATCTTCCTTTTCTTTACCCAAACTCATGTGCCTGCATAGCTAAAAAGAGACCAAGAGGAACTTATGCAAATTGTGCATTGGCAGGAAGCTGTACCTTCAGGTATTCTAGAATGTATTCTGGACTACATGTATGCAAACATCTTAGACACACTTCAGAACATTTATGCACTTGTATGTGCTGGCATGGTCTTCACAGTATTTTTTAGTAAAGACTAGGAGTCTTGGAGAGAGTCTTTGTTTCTTTAGGGGTAATCTGAAGAGTTCTTATAAGTCTCTAACAGAGACTAAGGAAAAAAAAGTGAAGTGGATGTGATGGTTTGACCTTGGCTGGCCACCAGCTGCCCACCAAGCTGCTACACCACTTCCCTTCCTCAACAGTACAATGAAAGAACGTTCTGCAACAAACTCATGGATCAAGACAAGGACAGAAAAATCTCTTACCAGTTACTGTCATGGACAAAACAGACTCAGCTTCAGGAAAGAAATGCAACTTACTGTCAACCATAGAGAAAAGGATAATGAGAAATAAGAACAAATCAAAAACCACCTTTCCCCACCTCTCTTGTTCTTGCAGGCTAAACTTTACTCCCGGCTCCTCCCCACACACAAGGCCCAGGAGAATGGAAGTTACAATAAGTTGATTACATGTCTCTAATACTCTTTCCTGCTTACAGCCTTTCCCTGCTCCAGTGTGAGGATGCACCCATGGGATGCAGTCATTCAGGGGTTTCCACAGCACAGGACGTTCCCTCATGGGCTGCAGTGCTTCACAAGCTGCTCCAGCATGTTCCCTATTTCATAGGGTGCAGGCCCTCAGGAGCAACTTCCTCAGGGTGTGTGGCTCCTTGTCACTGTCTGTGGCGTCTTCTGATCCTGAGATCCCCACAGCAGGACATGTTGGTGGTTTTTAAAGTCCAGGTTTTTCCCAGCCTCTGCACCAAAGAAAATGCTGAAGGCCGTTTTTCAGGGTTTTCCATGGTTGTTTTTTGGTTCTAATCTAAGGAATTTTTCTCTAGCTGACAGCAGTCTGTTCAGCACATTGATCCAGGGCAGAAAAACCTCGACTCTGGGCCGGGCTCTAAACTACGTGCCTAATATTTACAATTATTTTCCAATACACTTCAATTTTCTTACACTAACTTTGTCCCCATCCAATCAAAGGATGCCAGGGTGGCACTCAACATGGATGGCATGGAGAAGAAGTAGGAAGAGACATACCATGCCCCAAATCCTCCATGTTAGCTAAAACCCCTCTGATATAAACATTTCTAAAAATTCACTTTTTCTAGCTTCTAACAGTTTAATTTATACTCTACTTATTTTTGTGACTTGTGATTCTTCCTGCAATGCTGGCAAATTTCTCCAGGGACCCAAGTCCAGCGCCCAGGACCCCTGGGCACCATGCCAGGGTCTCTGACTCCTCTGCCAGGGTGTCTAGAAGCACCCAGGGAAGACAGAGGAACACCCTGGACTCTCACAGCTCCTGAGCTCACAAGTTCTACCAGCAAACCTGCTTCAGTGTGGGCTTCTCTCTCCATGGAGCCACAGGTCCTGCCGGAGCCTGCTCCAGCCGGAGCTGTGCACAGTGTCACAGCCTCCCTCGGGCATCCAGCTGCTCCAGCAGAGTCCTCCACAGGCTGCAGGGGATCTCTGCATCCCTGGGGACTTCCATGGGCTGATGGGCAAACCTTTCTCACCACGGTCTGACCGTGCAGGGGAATCTCAGTTCCTGACCTTCCTTCTGCACTGGCCTTGTTGTCTGCAGGATTGTTTCTTTCAGATATTCTCTGCTGTCTCTCAGCTGTTATTGAATTATTTTCCTCCTTCTTAAACACCCTAAATCCCAACATTTATGATGAGCTCAGCTGTGGCCTGAGAAAGGACTGTGTTGGGGTTGGATGAACATGGCTTTGTCAAGGCATGGGGGGAATTTCTGATGTCTTCTCACAGAGGCCACCTGCGCAGTACTCCACTACCAAAATTTTGCCATGTAAACCCAATGAAGTAGATAAAGAAACAAAGACCTCTGTTTAGGCTGTGAATTGTAATGAATTCTGTTGTAGTGAGATTAGCATATAATGTATTTTCAGGCCAGATATAAATGCATGTTCCAAGTATAGTAAATGAAATTAATAAAGAAGGTGAAGATTCATGTGAGCCACTCAATAGTTTAAGACTGCAAAAGGTACCAATGACTTTTATAAAGAAGAGCAAATTATTCTGACCACATATAAAACACTGAAAAATTGAAGGATTTCTGAGGAAAACAAAAAATGAAAAATTATCTTACCAAATTATGTGATTAAGTTTTAACAATTCCTGTTATATCAATAGGCTATTTTATTAAGGAAGAAAAATGTAGAAAAAGTAAACTCTCCAGCACAATTTTCTTGTCATAATCCTCCTGATTCATTGTACAGATTGAATATTACAGCATGAGATGTACTGATTAATTGAGATTATGTAATAGTACAAGGTGAACTTGTAAAGTATTAACCTAAATAATGTGGTTGCCAACTTCCTCTAACTATAGCTATTGTTAGAACATTAAGGCTAATATGATAGAAAAAATGATACACAGGGAAAATAGGAAGATGCTTAGCATTTTTTAAATTGAATTAATAAGTTTTACCTTCCTAGAATGGTTACTGACTCCTGAAGGTCTCTGTGTGCTTTCATTGCTTTACCAAGTAACAAGTAAAAATTATGTCTGCTATATTTTTCTTTAAAAATACCTCATTACTGTAATAACTATCCTATGGAAAAATGTATCTCTGAGTAGAGATGCATCTCTTTCTATTTTTAAGCAAGTCTGTGGAAAGAAATACTGTTTAGAACCATTTGGGTCCTTAACTGCTGATATGTAATGGCACTTAGTACATGATTTAGAGGAAGACATAGTGGGGATTAAAAGCATATATTTCCCTATGACAAGAAAAAAAGAATATTTTGGAGAAAAGCAATACTTAGAAAATTTGCAACTGGCAAATTATGAGATTGTTCTAAATCTTGTTGAACTAAATGGCCATGGATTGGCCCCAGAATGAAGCTAATCAAAATTAAAACAAAGTTAATTACAAAGGACTATAAAGATTTTTTGGTATTAATTTGGGGGGCCATTGTAGACAATTAAACAATAACAGTCTGGGTAAAATTTCAAAATTTAGATATTTTGCATATATGATTTTGTATATATGATTTTGAGACAAAGCTACTGAAAACTTATTTACATTCCTTGCAGGCTAGACTGCACTGAAATACATTCTCCATTTTCTCTTCAACCACTTGTATATTTGCTGCAGGAGAAAATGCCTTTTTCTTAAAAATCAAATAGAACAGTTTTCTGTTATTATTGTGGGGTTTTGTGGGTTTGTTTTCCTTTGTTTTATTTTGGGGGGACTTTTATTTTAAACCACATTAAAGGTTCAAGTCAGTCTTACGTGACATATCCATCCACAATTAAATTACCTTTAATGGAACAGTTCTTTCTCTTGGAAAAACCCTGGGCTTGTTGCATGATGTACATACCCAGCATGAATCTGGCATATCCATTTCTCTGTCCCTCTGGTTCCTGTGCACCTGTCCTCCTCTTACAGCAACTGCAGTCTCCCTATGGCTGGTCTCTCCATGGCAGCCAGTCACAAACTTTAAGGCCAGCCTTACAGCTAGAATTTCTCCTTATGCCTCTTTTTGTCTGTTCCCTTCACAAAGGCTAAAAGAAGCTTCTTGAGAGTCTCTAAAGCCAGTTGAAAGTTCTCTGTTCCTTTCTCCCTCAGTTAGACTGGTGAATTGTGTTGCCTGTGATTAATTGTAGACTTTATCAAGGTATAAAACCCACACCTCATTGCCTGCAGTTGCATTAAATAGAAGATTGCATGCATGGCTAATAAGGACCTGCTGCAAAAAATAGCTAAGGATTTTCAGAAAATGTGAATTTTTATGTGCTAAGGCACCGGAAAGAAGATTTTAAATTTGTTTTGATTTCTTCCTGTAAAAAAAAAAAACATTTTCATTTACCTCATTTCTTTAGCCCAGCCAGGCATGAATGAAGTTGGACCTTGATCCAGCATAAAAGAAATGTAATCTGATAAGTTGCAATTTAAAGATAGAAAATACAAATCTGAAAAGTTTTATTCTCTCATGAAAGTAAGAAACCGCAACCTGAACTTCTGCCTAACTAAAAGTTCCACCTCTTTAAAGGATCTACTTTTTACAAGTCATCTATTTTAGCCCTTTGGTTTTCTTACAAGTCAGAAAAGATTTAATGATTTTTGAAGGCATTAGGACAGGCTGTGGCATAAACAATCAGTCTTCTGGACAAGATACATAAAGTTCAGGCTTCATGATGAAAAGAAGTTGAAACTAGGGTTATTTCTATCAGTCACAGATGGTTTTGAGTAAGACTAATTAAAAGAGAATCATTTAAAACTGTGACTATGCGGGAATATACTTTGTCACTAACAGCCAGTCATGAAATAGGAAAGTGACAGAGTAAATGTGTTCTCAGAATACTTCAGATCCTTGACAGTTGCTATTAAATTAATTGGGAGCAGGGTACGACACCTTCCAAAGGGTAACTGTTTTCAACTTGATTCAGCAAAACAAGTTAAGCATATATTTAAAGGAAAATGAAGATTAATTCTGATTTCATTAAAAAAAACCAGGAAACTGTTTCTTCTTCATGTGTTTTCTCCATGCTGAATTTATATTTAAAATCATAACTGGGCAAAAAACTTTTATCAAACAGAGGAAAGCTTCCTCTTTTTTAAAAAATCTGTGGTATTTCTTTTTGGATACATTTACCAAGCACAATATAGAATGTCTGAAATCATACAGGGTTTCAGGTGTGGAATTTTTAAATTTCTTTTCAGATGCATTTTATAACTTAAGCAAATTTAAATCCCATTTAAAAAACCCATATAAAGTCTGGAAGAGCTACAGTTCAATGAGTTTCTGGCAGTTTGCAGCGCTCAGTAAGAAAAGAGAAATTATTTTCATGACTCCTTCAAAAAGGAATTTCTTTAATTTTGATGAGATCATTTGATCTTATAAAGCTTTTCCTAATTAGTCCAATAAAGCACATAATCTACTTTTTTCATTATTTACTGAACTAGCATGTTTATTACCATTTTTATTACAAGAGTTTATTGATTTTTTCATAAAAGTGGCTCACTGCAAATTCCTTGCATGCTAATTTATTGTATCAAATTCACCTAGAAATTACAGTAGTCCATTTTGAACTTCCAATTTCACGCAGCCACTCATGCTTCCAATACCCATGAACATGTGAGTGTAAGCCCCTGTCTTTACACATGTGAAAGGGTTCCTACAAATAAATTACTTCAGGTCATGTGAATTGAGATCATGATTATATTTAAAGCAAATAAATTCTGAACAATGCATAGCAAGATTTAATGTGCTCTAGGCACAGAGTAAAACTACTACAGCTTTCCAGTGTTATGTAGTTTCACATAGGTGCAATGCAATTTTGAAGCAGCAAGCTATTGCATATTTAGCACAACATGTACATGTGTGGAAACATACTGCATAGACCAGAATGTTGAAGATATTACATCACCATATAAGAAAAATTGTCTGTTTCTGAAATACAAAAAAAGGGTTTTGGGGAGGATAGGAAGAAACATAAAAAGATGCATTAAAAGGAGGTCAAGGGATGTGGTTCTTCCTCTCAGGTCTGCTTGCATAAGACCCTACTTGGAGTATTGCATGAAGTTCTGGTGTCAACAACACAAGAAGGACATGGGACTATGGGAACAAGTCCAGAGGAGGGCCATAGAGTTGATAAGAGGACTAGGGCACTTCTACCATGAAAACAGGCTGAGAGATTTGGGGCTACTGAGCCCATAGAAGAGAAAGTTTTATGGATAACTCACAGCAACATTCCAGTATCTGAAAAGGGCTTGCAGGGAAGCCAGGGTGGGACTCTATCAGGAACAGGACTGACAGGAGGAAAAGTAACATGTTCAAACTGAAAGAGAGGAAATTTAGGTCAGATATTAGGAAGAGATTCTTTACTGTGAGCGTGGAGGAACTGGGAGAAGTAGCCCAGAGAAGTTGTGGATGGCCCCATCCTGTCAGGCTTCAATGGCTGCTTGGATGTGGCCCTGAGCAGCTGGTCTAATGGGAAGTGCTCCTGTCCAGGGCATTAGAGCTAGATGATCATTAAGGTCTCATCCAGCCAAAACATTTTATGCTTCTATGATTTGAAATCAAAACGGAATTGTGCAAACCAACTTGGTTTACTGAACAAACAGTAATTGATGTTGATGTATCTCAAGACCATCTTTCAATGAATTTTTTGAAAGTGAGTGGATGCATGCAGTAGAATAACATTCACCTCCTTCTCCTTTATGAAGGAGTTTTCTCTCAGTCCTACAGACAGATTCGTTTTACAAGTAGTATGGAAAAGACAGAATATCCTCTTCTTTTGGAAACAGTAATAAGAACGGAAATGCTTGGAAAGGGAGAAGCATTCTAATTCAATATGAAAATAAAGTTGAAAGAAATATTTGAACATTGAAAGTTAAAATTTCAACTCCTACTGAGTTACGGTACTCTGTTTTCTTGAAATCCTATGAATTCTTGAATTTCTATGAAATAAACGTTTCATATAGCAACTAATCCAAAAAGTCAGCTCTCCGTTTGACTACTTATAACTGGAATGTCATGTGAGAGAAAAATACAAGTGTATATAAGCTGCCTAAATTTTTGTGAAAATCAAAATCCTTTTTGTAAACCCAAGTTTTAAAAGGTTGCAAAAGGTCTCTGATTTGCAGGGAACATTAGATCAATAATTCAAAATGAAAAATTTCTCACATGAAATCCTGAGATTTACAAAGATCAAGGGATGGAAGAATGTAAATATTTTCTATCAATTTTAAGGGTTAAGGTGTGGCTATTATTTATATTTAGGGTAAAAATTAGATTATTTCTAATTTTTCATAAATTAAAATAAGTTTTCCTTGCTCAGATTTTCTGTTTATTCTTATCCAATAAGTTGTTCTTTTGCTGGGCACCTGTGAGTACAGTCCATCAGCATTTCACTGTAGTATGTCATAAAAGCACTGGGGGGTCATGGAAGACCATATATGGGAATTAATTTTTGCTTTTAAATTGTAAGGATTTTGAAGAATCGTTTTAGCCTACTCTTCCCAAGCTTGTAAACAGCAGTGCCCAGAATTTCACAATTGTAGGCAGCCCAAATTTAACATTCAGTTTTCAGATGATTACAACTCTATTCTCTGGTAAATAATTGATTAACAAGCCATTTTAAAAATTAAGACTTCCTTGCTTCCTTTATACTGAATTGACAGAAAGAAAATTGTGTACCTATTGATAAATGTCCTTGAATCACGGGCTGATGATTTCCCAAATGCTAATTTCCCTGCTGACACTGCCGATGCATGAATAAAGCCTGCCTTAATATAATGACACAGGAAGATCTCTTAGTCAAATATATTTTTGGTGTGCTCCCACTAGTATTCCAGAGAGTGAGACAGGCTTCAGGCATTTTAGTGATGTCCAAATCTTTTAGCCTAAGGGAACTAGAATAAGGCTTTTCTTACTTTTTTACATTTTCTGTCTTCTGGTAATTCAACACTACACAGATGGACTGTCTTACCATATACTTTAGAGGTAAATGTAGTGAAATAATATTCATTATTTCAGATGGTCTATTTGCAGTGTGTTCTGTATTTTTTTCACCTAACCATTGCTACTACACAAACATTTGGTTTCACTACAGAAATTCTTTTATCACTTTAACTGCTGCTGCATTTAACCTATACGAGGAAAGTTGTCTCTCAGTTCCAGATAATTTTTGTTGATATTTTCTTAAAAGGTACCAAATATGTAATAATCATAGGCACAATTTTACTCTTGAATTTAGACCAAGTATCTTCTCTTTCTAAGGCTTTTCTCCATTGTGACCTTTGGTAAACCAGTTAAGGCTCTTTGTAGAAAATGCTGCCCAAAAGTAAACTTATGTCTTTGGGGCTGTTCCTGGGCAGGGACAGGAGCTGGACTCGAAGATCCTTGTGGATCCCTTCCAACTCAGCACATCCTGTGATTCTGTGAAAAGCCACTATTTGACCTCAATCAAGGTTCTATTTGTATCAAAAATTAGAAAGATGATATGTTTGGAATTGATAATTTGAGGATTAAATACTGCAAAGGAAAGGCTTTGATTATTAGGTGTCATGTAAGTACAAAAATATTATGTTATGTATTTATTTGCATGTGTATATGCCATTTTATAGTCTCATTGTAGGAAAATGCACTTGCTGAAATAAATGGGGCCTTGGAATTCATTTGATTGTATCTGGATTTTAGCTGTTCAGACAGAGCTTCCCTCCACAATCATTTTTTGTGAGCTTGTGACAGTGAGGTGAGGGACTGTAGAGGAAGCAGAATTTTAATGGCATTCAGAATTAAAACTAAGTAACATCAAACAGTCAGGAGCTGCCAGGTCAGCCACATTTCTAAAACAGAACTTGAAAAACAGAAATTCAAAGCAGTGAAATTTAAGCATAGATGTATGTGCTGCAATTTGGAAATAACTCAGGAACTGCCATGTAGTCCAGGAACTAAGATGTCCAATTAACTACTGCTGCAGAAATGATTCAGGATTCAGCATAAGCATTCAAAAATGGGTTTTTGTATGCTTATCTGAAACATCGCTGAAGTATCTAGCTCTTTGCACTTTGCTGAGGTAGTATTGAATTTCCTTCAAACTCTGCTCATGTATAGACAATTTTTTATTAAAGTATGATTAGACCTAGTAAACAAAAACATTTTGCTGGTCAGTTTTATGTCCAGGTCAGAACTATATATTCCTCCTACTCTCTGTGGAAGGTATGCATCTTTTAGTGTCTGATGTTTATTCTTCGCTCTTTTGTAACTTTCTATTTCAGCTATGTTATTTTCAGGAACTTTTACTTATCATGTTTATTTTTAACTTATTGATAGCTATCTCTTGGTGTTTGCATGCAGGAAGCCTAAAGACACACTCTGACCTAACACTTGCAAGAATTTCAGAAAACTGTAGGGTAGAACAACTGTAAAGTTGTTCTGAAAGGGCACTGATAAGTGCCCTTGGTAGATAGCAGAAGCATCAGCCATAATTCTTCAAGTATATATGGTGAAAGATGCCACAATTAAAAAGGCACTGAAGATGCCAGGCACCAGCCCTGTCTTCTGGTTTGTGGTTTATTCACAGTCCTCTAGGGCAAACTTGCTGGTTATTTTATTCTTTTTAGTGGCAGCCCCTCTAGTCATCTCTTTCTAATCAAAGCCTAATTGAAATTTAATTCATCCAGGTAGGTGCCATTAAAATAGATTAATTAATCTCTTTGAATGCCAGGAAATTAAAATAAATTACAATATTGTTCTTTTTATTAAAAAAAAAACCCACAAAATCTATTTCATCCAGAGTGAAACTGCAACTGCAGTCGCAACCAACCATTTACACACAATATGTGATGAACACATACACACTCAGAACTGGAAACAATAATAAATTTTCCTGCACATTGAAATGTCTGTCTGATGTATCGATAGGTAAAGGCGACAACTGAGAAACATTACTTGTTTGATTGCTTCTACATATTTTCTTTCTGACTTACATTAATCTTAAAAATGTGGGAATATTGGATGATGGAAAAGGTCCATTCAGCTCTGTATTCCATATCTGGCATTGGCAGAAAACATATTCTTGGGAAAGAGCCGATGCTGGAGTCGTCTGATCTGCTCCAAGAATCTCCCAGAAACAATTTCTGATAGACATAAACAACAGATATTAAAGCTAGAATTTTTGAAACAAGATTTTGGAGTATTTAATGAGCCAAGCGTAAGGCAAATCGTATTTCATCTTCTACCACTACATTATTACAATTTTTTAGCTGCAGAAAAAAAATGCTACCATTAGCAATAATTTTGGACTATTTTATATTGAAAACTGACTAAAGACTGGTGAATCTGAGCGATATCGATTGCAATAGCAAATTCTGCCATTTTTTCTAGTTGCAAAATTAGTCTTCATTAGTACTATCACAGGCTAGAAAACTCTGCTCTGAAAATCTGTGGGAATATATCCTTTTGTTAGATCTAAGAAGCAAGCTAAATAAACTTTATTGATTTTGAGATAGCTAACCTATTAGAACACTGAAATGTAGTTGGGAATTTTACCCTATTTTTCTCATAAAAATTTTATCAGAAAGTTAGCAAATATTCATGCCTATAAATATAATTCAAGAATGTATTCCTATTCAAAGATGCATCTCTTGTTTTGAATCATCAGTAAAAATTTTTTCTTTTTTTTTTCAGAATACATTATAAATATAGGAATTCCAAATTGAAATCAATAGTAAAGTGTCAGAGGGGTAATAGCAAAATCGTGCAAGTTTTGCTTTCTTGATTGTTTGTACAAGTTTGCTAAAATTAAATTTTGCAATATATCAGTGTAAAAGAAAAGAATAATTTAAAATCCTGGAAAGTGTAGGCAATTGGAAAATCTGTAAAATGTGGAAAAATTATATTAACAGACTGTGGTAAAAACAGGTTTCAATTTTTTGCAGCACAATCAAATCTAACACTTCAGAAATATAAATTCATATTTTACACATTATTGTTTCTTGGCACAGGTTTTTCTTGATATATAAATATATAAACACATGTTTTGGATTATTTGAATTCTAGTCTTTGTTAAAAAACTTCAAGAAGGAAAATAACTTTGGCCATATGAGACACCAATCTTGCCTGCCGAAGTATAGAAACGTCTCCTGGTTGTACTCTGTCTCATAAAACACTTTTATGTTCCCATTTACAATGAATGGTGCAGAAAATGATTTTAGGAACAGAGGTTTTAGCAGACAGTTGTAGATTTTGATGATGTAGGCAGACTGACTGCTTGTTTTCTTTCAAAACCTTTTTTTTTCTTTAATTTGGAACTTGTGTTAATGGGTAAGTATAGCATGGGATGTGAAAGATGGTTTTAGTCTATGGCCATGTTAGCAATCAAATGTCCTATTGCTAGATTAAAAGTTTCAATCTATTTAATAAATAAAAATTATTTTCTTATTATATTACTTTAAATTCAGTCTTAACTTTCCTTCAAAAATCATAGGCAAAATAGACAGGAATATTAAACAGTGCATATGCAAATGGACCCTGTGACATCGAAGTGAAACCCACACAGATATCACTTAACTTTACTTTAATCTTTTCCTAATGAATTTAAGAAAAAAGAAAAAAGAAGCTGTTCTTCAAATAATATTTAAATATTGAAACACAATTATTGTTAGGAAGAATATGAAAAATGAAGCATGTTTTTGGTAAAAATGTCAGCATTTAGGACGTCTTGGTTGTTCCCTCAGAACTCATGTTAGATTCCTCATCTGAAATGATTTTGACAGAAATTCATTAGACATGAATTCTTACATTAGGTAATATTACATTAGGTTACAGTGATTGTAATAACTTAGTTTAAGTTCTAGATGAAATGGACAAGATCCTACATATTTCCTGGCCTGATTATGTCTGATTATATATTATAGGTCAATCTGATTAAAACATACCAGTAAGTGAAGTGGATAAGCACAAATTTTTAAGAAACTACACTGCTTTCAAATTTATATCTGTAAATGCACTGTATTTATATCCATGTATGCTAATGTTAAATGTGGAATAGCCAAGTTTATGTAATCCCTAGGTTATCATTCATTGCAAAGAAAGATGTTTTAGTTCAAATTACATTACTTTTGTCCCAAGTTACACCCTGGATTGTGAAAGAGGCAAGCAAAAAATTATTTTTTTTGCTACTTCCTTTTGGCTACAAGTTGATTTTTTTTTGATTAGCTCATTATAATCCTTTGTCTCATTGTACACTACTGTTTCTGGGCCTCATTATTCAATATCTTTGTTCAGATGTAAATTTCACAAAGGAGGAAGAAAGACAGTACCTAATAAAGAAATTACTAATAGCACTACTTTTACATACAAATACCCACTGAGAAACTTCTTATTCAGAATTGCTTGGTCTGTATTTGCCACAAGGTAAATGTGACCAGGATATTTGCCAAAGTTTCATCTTAGCCTTGGAAACAATGTGAGCCATAATATTTCTGTTTGAAATGTATCGTGTTATTCTCTGCCCTGAAATGTTCTTTCTGCTTCCATGCAGCTGTGTTCTTTAATACATCATACTTTTTGCTCATGTTGCACAAAGTATTTGTCTGTGCAGAAAAAATTTTTCAGACTGTTCCATTCAAGCCTGTTTCATGTTCTTCAAATCCTTAAGCAGCTGTTGGTTCTACATCCAATAAATGCACGAAAGTCTGTTACTTTTTTGGGGTTTTTTGGTGGGGGGGTAGGATAGATCATAGTGACATAATCTTAATTAATTTCAAGTTTCTTTTGTGAACTCAGCTCTGTGAACTTCTCACTTGTCCTTAAGCTGAGTCAATAACCTGCCGCAGCTCATCCACATTGAAGCACAGCAGCACTTCTTGCCTCAGGGGCCCTTATGGACAGAGGCCCATGGGGTATTGGCTGCTGCTTCCCATTATTGCTAAATGAGAGGCAGCTCACCAAATATCTGTAATCACATGGGGCGGATTGGAACAGAGTTCGTTTTAGTTTGAAATTTCACTGGATGGGATGTGCATATCAAATAAATTACAAAAAAAATTTAAAAGTTGAAACAAGGTACAGGGCAGAGATTTTCCTTTGAGGGAGAGAGAACAAGCAGCTGCTAAAGGAAAATGCCTGTTCAAAAATAGTATTTTTTGTTTGTTCTGTCTCATTTACCTCTTTCATCAAACGCCTTTATGATATCAGACTGTGTTTGCATGCTTGCCATGCATGGAGTGTGGCTGACTGCTATTACTCTGTTTTAGTAGCCTCACAGTGGTTTACCTTCTGTTCATCTCCTTGCATTCTCACTGCTTGGATTGTGCTACATTATTTCTCATGCAGTCATAAAAGTCCTTTACCCGGATTGATTTAAAAAGATAAATGTTTATTTCCCAGGGAGCTTCTCCTCACCCCAGTCCTGAAGAGCACAAATAACTGTTCAATGTGATATTTAAAAATTTGTTGTCACTATGATTTCTTTAAGAGTTTTTTTTCACTTGATACTGTAGGTGTTAAAATGAGATTAAAGCAAAACAAAACAAAACAAAACAAAACAAAACAAAACACTTTTTCCCCAACTAGATTTATGCCCAGTTTTTGATCTTGTAGTAGTGAGGTGATTCCCTGAGCCTTCCCTCTGGTTCCTTGGCTATCAAAGTACCAGGAGGAGGCCTGGGAGTCCCTCAGGAATGAGATAAAAGACAGAGAGGCTCTCTAACTATTCGTGAAAGCCCCACATTGGGCGCCACCTGCAGAGATCCCCCCACTCTCCAATCTTTCTTCTGGCTGGCTCTGGGTCAGAGATGGAGGGGATTTGGCATGGACAAAGCAAATGACCAAAGGAGGCTGCTTTTCCTGGGATAATCCAAGGTTTATTCCCAAACACTTCTAAGGGAAAAAGAGAGCGAACCAAGCAGTGATGGGGATTTTTCAAATCTTGGATGAGGGAAGGGAAAACCGAGCTGCAGCCTGTGGGGTTGCACCAGTGGGGAGGGGCTAAGGGAGGATTGAACCAGCTTCACAGAGCTTCAGCAGAGTACAGAACAAACCATTTTTCTCAGTGCAAAACATAAACTAAATCAGTGAAATACAACATAGAAGTATTGAAGTTATAGATCCCTGTCCATAGTAACTAAACCCATTTCAGTGAAAAATATTACTGTGTAAGAATTTTTGTAATATACACATAGCTGGCTTTAAGTAAATTGGTAATGGTAATTCTATTCAATCATCTTATCATTCTTTTTGCCAATAAAATACTATTTCCTGTTATTTTTAATATATTTTTTCCAAGGCCATTTTTAAAGATTTGGTTCAGGTGACCGGTCCATATAACTTTTCAATAACAGGATTTACTTTATTTCTGATGTTGCAATTTTTATTTTATTGCAAAAAGAGAATACAGGGTGAAGGTATAGGAGTAATGAGTTTTCTTTCACTACTTTATAAGACTGCTGTATAGCTGAATGTATTTCAAGGCTAGGAAATTTTACATTGCCTTGTAGTCCCCCTTTTATTGTATTTATGCCCCCTTCAATGACTTTAAGTCATTTTTCTCATGGCTTTATATTCATACTTTTCAAAGTTTTCTCTCTCTGGCATATACTAGGCAGGAGATATAAAATTTCTGCCCTACTTTGGTTCCTCCCTCAAAGGTCAGATTGTACAGAATCTCAGTTTGGGTTTTCTATTCTGAACTCTTCACATCTTGTAAATTTTGAGATGCCCACGGCTCAACATTATGGGGCGAACCCACAGCTCTGCCATTTAGGTAGATCTTAATACATGTCTGGTCTATGATGGATGAACCTCTGTTTGCACCTAAAATCATATAAAAAGTTATTATTTTTGTTTTTTCTTCTTGCTGGCATAGTGTTTGAAATATAGCTGTCTTCCTATTAACTGTTACCTCAAGACTTTTATAGTATTTTTGCTTTTCATATATTTCTGTATTCCAAAACAATTTTTTCTTACACTTAGAGGTTTGGACTTTTCCTAGTATCCTCTTCCTTTTCTTATCTCCTTTTCTTTCCTTTTTTTCCCCCCTCTCTTTTCTTTACCTCATCTATTCTCTTCTTGCTAAAAAAGTTCCCAAAAGAGGAAAACCATCAGTTTTTTAGCATGGTAACAGCAGTTAGTGTGAAGCAGAGACAGACTGCAAGTTTTCAACCCAGCCTGGTCTAAAACACTTGTTTGTCTCTATTTGTACCTCGTCTCCTAAGGCAAGAAAGCAAAAAAATTTATTGTATTAAGTTTTCCAGACCCATATCCATAAAATAAACCCCCCAAAGCTTTAGTACTTGTTGACAGACTTATGTGACTGCTGCTTTTCTCTGAGAGGCAGTGTGGCTCTCCTGAATTGACCTCCACATCTGTGTGAGTACACTGAAGCAGGAGCACAAGAGGATCATGGTGTAGGGATAGATGTCCAAAGAGTGGAACTGCCTGTACTGTAACCCTTGTCACCCTCAGGTGAACAACTCTCAGGCTTGCTCAATAAGGACTCACAAATGCCAGCATGAAGTCTGTCTCAGGAAACCTTATAGAAGTGGTTGTAACTTCCTTCTGAACAAAGTCTGCTGGGAAAGGACCTTCTTTCTTTCACCACAAAGTCGCTTCATCATATTTTTCTTTGCTTTCATTCTGGATATAATTTTTTTGTTTCAGGAGCTGAATGCCAAACAGCTACCAACTGGGGTGCCGATTTGGAGATTCATAAAGCTAACCTCAAGTGTTGAAGTTATTTTTATATTAGGTAACCGTCTTTCATAAAGTTAACCTGTGTGTTCAAGCACATCCTAAGGATCACCAGCAGAATTTGACATGAGATCAGACCTACTGCTGCCTGTTGTGATGGCTGGACAAATCCTTTGTCATTTCTTGTTGGTAATGTTCATGCTCAAAAAGGATACTTCTATTCTTGCCCTTATAATCTGTAGGAAGGTTTATGGTATTATATCAAATACCTTTCTGGACACCGACTGCAGCAGAACCTCAATTTCCCTTTTATAGGATGTTCTTATATATTATTTGAAAATAATCCTTGCTTTAATTGTAACCTTGTTATTATTTACATATTTTTTCCTTGCTAGTTTTTCTATTTTATCAGACAAAACCTAAAATTTGGAGACTTGTCCTCTTTTATAATACAAACAGTCATAATTGCAAGTTGCAGAAATGACATCTAGGTTTTTACAGGTGATTTCATGGGTATCTGCAAGTTTGTGCAGATTTATATAATGTATTTCATCTTAAAACAAACATACCTTATGACTCAATAATGTGATTTAGCACCTGCTTTCAGAAATATCAGAAGTAACTACAATGGGATGGCACTATAAATTATGGTACACTCTTAATAGTCAAGTTCTGCTTGATTTTAAAACAATGATTGATAATTTTTCAGTAAAATGATTGTCTAACTGACTTAAGATTTATTTACATTTAAAGATAAACTTTGGTATTAATTGTATATGCTTCCAATATTTATTGCTGTTTTCTCAGAAATTTAGCATACATGGATAATTCCTACCTAGTAGAGTATTTTAAAATATTTTCCCCTCTGCTGATCTTAATTTGCACTGCCAATTTTATGTCATGTCCTCTTCTATTCCTTACTACATACGTTTTATTTTGCTGCACATGTCTGAGTAATTCTTTTAGGAGCCAGTGCAAGATCAAGTACAATAATCAGATGGGCTGTGATATTTTTGGCTTTGAAATCTGTGTTTAGTTTTTGATAAGGAAAAAAATAACAAAATGCAAACTGGTAAAGATTATATCTCCAGATTATCTAGGGTCAGGTTTTGGCATTAACTTCTCCTCAAAAGAAAAATGAGATCAGTTCTCTTAATGGTCAAAAGTTTCAGACATCCCTGGCAGATGCATAGAACTGGTAAGATATCTCCTGGACTATCATCAGCTTTTTGGTGGAAAGATTGATAATAGATGAGAGAGGTAGTCTTTTTTTAATCTGAAAATTATCATAGGTATCTTCATATAAGAATGATTGAAGCTTCATATGAGTTTCAAGTGACTTGCATTTTATTAATCCATATCTGGAATTCTGGGTCCAGTTCTGGGATATGAAGTACAAGAGAGAGTCCAAAAAAGAGTCACTAAGATGATTTAAGGGCATCTCTCTCCTTTGCTGAGAGTGTTAGGACGGTTCATCCTGGAGAACTCAGGGAACTCTCACCAATGTGCACAAACCACTGAAGGGAAGGTGTGAAGAACATCCAGATCCAGACACTGTTCAGCATCCAGGGATGGGAGGTAATGGGCACAAAGTAAAACACAGCATCTTCTGTCTGAACATTTGGAAGCAGTTTTTAACTGTGAGGGTGGCTAAGCACTGGCAAAGGTTGCCCAGAAATATTGCAGTCCCTTTTTGTAAATATTCAAAAGCAGCAAATATTCAAAAGCAGCCTGGACATTGTCCTGTCAACCTGGTGTAAGTGGCCCTACTCCTGTGTTCACTTTTTGCCTTGTATAAAAGCTGTGAGTCTGACAATAAATATAGCAAAATCACTTTGTCAAAACATGTATGTTTAAATAACAAATTTCAAATGCATTCAAGAATCATGTAGATATTACAGACTGTTAGCCTGAGGTTATTATCATCTAGTTCTAAATTAGGCATCTACTTTCAACCAGCTGCTTAGTCTCTCTCATCCAAGAAGAATGGAGAGAAAGTCATCAGAGAATGACTTAAATATATTTTGTAGAATAGATTGTATTGCTTTCTAGAAGTGTTTATGCTGACTGACCATACAGAGAGAATAGGAAGCAAACTTAATCAGAGATTAATGGAGCAGCACATATTTGGAGAGATTGTGATTAAAGCTCATCAGCTTTGCTAGAGTTTTTTTAAAATTATTATTTAGCTAGCTTCTTGGCCCTTTGGAAATAGGAACACTGTCTTTGGAAAAAATCTCCTATCCACCAAGTGTCACACACATCAATATCATTTTCTTAATGTTCTTGACTTTCATTACAGCTAAAAACTCTATAAAATAACCTGGCTGTATATTGCTCTTGGCCAAACTTCTCACTGTTAAATGCAATTGGTTTAACCAAATCCTGTCTTTTCATGATAACCATTATTTAATTTATGTCACAACCCATAAACAATTTTTTCATGGTCCTAGTAATATGTCACTTAGTTTCCCATTCAGAACTGACTGTTGAATCTGACCATCTGTAAGACTTTCTTTTGTCTTTTGTGGTTCTTTGAGTTAGTGGAGAAGTACATGGCACTTTGCTAGAGAGTCCTAGAGCAATAGTTTAAAAACTGAGTAGCTGATCAGTATGGGACACAGCAAAAGTGGTTATTATAAGGGCTGGATAGTAAAAAGAAGGGGTCAATTCTCTATCTAGGCATCCCTAGGAGGAGTGGTGGTGTAACCAATAATTTTACTGCACTTCTTGAGAGTGCCCATAAGGTGTTTCATCTCTCTGCCTTATGCTCAGTAGTTCTCAAGACTGGCTAAACTGTAAGGTGTCTCTGACTGTTCTCTTCACTGTCCTACTCTTTATATAGAAAATACTACTCCTTTCCAATCTTCCTTGGAGACGTTGGTATTTGTTGTTTATCATTGCAATCAACTAGTTTAGTCTGTCATCACAGCAAATTTTTGAACTAAAGTCTTTGAATTAAATAGGTATTACTCATATGATAGCACGTTGATGTCATTCGGCATCTCTAATTCTGGTTGTAACTTAATTTACCTTAACTTGGATTTTAATTCCTTATTCTTCATATACAGTTAAGAAAAAACCACAAAAAATATATAAATTCCATGTCTAGTTCAGCAGAACCACAATCTAGAAAAGAGAATGGAAACTATAACTCCTCAGCACTACAATGGTGCTATAGGTTAGGAATTTTCCTATTTATTTAAAAGGACAGATGAGGGATTAAAAATGCACATACAATGCTTATGTGTCTTGTTTTAATTCCATCTTTTATTTCCAATCAGCTAATCTTGTAAATTAGAAATGTTAATATTTGTGAAATGATCTAAGTTCATACTTCAGAAGAAATTATTTTTCTTACATTTCTTGGAGGAATACCAAAAATCTTTTTTTCTTCTGTAGGTGTTTGGTGATTATCTCTCCTTGAAGCTCAAGACCACAAACTTTGCTTCAGAATGCAGAATGAGATGCAAAAACTGCCTGACAAATTCAGCAAACTACGAGGGACTGAAGAAGGACAGGAAAAGAGATGAAAGGATGGCAAGACGATTTGGAAAACAAGAAAAAAGCCAGAAGAAATACTTTCCATGCATTCTGTCCCAATCTTTGATCTTCTGTCCATCTGCAGCTCCAAAATCTCAGCAGGTACCATTGATGATCCTGCACCACTGGCTTCCTCTCTTCAAGGATGGGCTTTGTCACATCCGCTGTTTTATGGCTTTCCTGCTAAACTCTTGAGTGCCTTTCTACATTATCTGTCTGGCCCATGGCAGGGATGACAGGCTAGGTGACACTAAAAGTGTTCCCAGCACACACCAATCTATTATTAGGTTTCTGTAAACTTTCCACCAGCACTTTACTGGCACATTCTCAAGTGCTTTGAGTTTTCCAGAGCTCTAGCAACTGTGGTAGCAAAACATTCTCTCTCAGTTGCTATCCAATAGGCATGAGGAAAAATACAGGCAGATCAATAATGTTTTCTCTGGTTTTATTTTAAACTTTGATTTCACAGTTCCCTCTTTTTCCATCTTAAATCTATCATATTGTTACCTATTATGAAAAATTTGTTTATTTCCTTTCAGTCGTTGGAAGGTCTTGTTTTCCCTCTTCTCAGTTTTCTCCCTATTTATATTTATATTTATGATTCTAGTAAAGCTTAGGTTCTTTAAAGCCTTTTCTGCTGTCCACTCTATTTTGAGGAAATAAAAAATCATAGATATAACAAAAAATCATAGATATACCAAAAATATCTTACAAGCACAAGGAAACAGAAATTGCCACAGTACAATACTGCACTATGCCATGGTGTTAATTGAGCAATCAGACTCTTGCATTTGATGATGTAATTGCTTGAGCATAGAAATCATCTCACATAATGCAATCCATTAAACTGACCAGGCAAAATTATACACCTTGCCATAACTAGGAGTCCTCTAAGAAAATAAAATGAAAACGAGAAATCCTAGGTAAGTCAGCTAAATTGGGTGTCCAGAACAATCAATATTTTACAAAAGACATGATGTGCCACATCTGAAATCATATGTAGCACTGCTTAGTGATCTTACATTCTTGGATCCAAGGCCTCTGCAGCATTCAAATGCTCCTGTACATGGACACTTGAAACAGTCAGAGGACTCAGATCCAATAGATCTTTGCTCTGATCAGCTAAAGAGATCCTTGGTGAAAAGGCTTCGTGAGAAAGCTGGAAATGATAAGAAGTCCTAACATAGCCCAGCAATTAATGAAAGTAAAGAATGGAGTCAGATAGTTCAAAGATAACTCATGGTGGCTGTAGGAATGGTAGGTGCACTTGGAGTGGTAATGAGCACATAGCAAGGCTGACACCTGCTCGGCTTGCAATCCCTACTAAAAAAGCTTTTGTTAAGTCTGTGTCTAGAAAACAGTATAAGTAAGAAAAGCCCTTTTTTTTCCTTTTTTTGACAAAACAAAACATAACAATGTTTATTAACCCAGTTAGAAAGTAATTAGATAGAAAAGTTTAAAAAAATTAAATTTTTTAACTTCAGTCTTCCACAAAACTTTTTTTTTTTTTTTTTGGAATATAGTAAATTTGACTCTTCTAAGCAAACTGTGTTGTGGTCTGAAGAGATAAAATGCTTTTCTCTGGTGTCTGTTTGTGATGGATGTAATGATACCCTTCACTTGTGAGACAGAAGTAGAAATAAGTTTGTGGATATAAAATAGCAATATAAAAATTTTAGTAGTAAATGTGACAGTGGTTTAGCAACACTCAAGGACACAGCCAGACCAGTGCCTTTGCAACCACGTCTTTTGAAGAAACTGGTTTGTCTCCTGTGAGAATCTTGTGTCAGGCAGCCCCTATGAACTGTCACACCCCTTGGTCCCAGCCTGTCCTTCCTCTACCCCTCTGAAAAAAAACCTGACATTTCTGTGAGCTTGGTGATTACCTAATGGACGTTTTGCTAGTCAGTATGTTATTGGTAACCACGTATTAATCATGCTAGAGGACTCTTTGATTTAACTTCGGAAAGTCAAGCGAAAAAATAACCAGCAGGCAATACCAACATTAATTAAAAAACTAATATAAGTTGCTCTCATTCTCCATGTCAACAATATAATTTAAAAACATCATAAATGACTATAGACCCTTTGAGCATAGTAAGAGATCATGCAAGGCTCTCTCCTTTATTCCCCTGATCAGGAAGGAGAGCCATATGGCAATAATTTACTATAATATTACTACTACTACCACTCTTATTATTTATTTAAAAGTCTTCAGGGGGAAATGCATTTTATTTTGAAAATATTAAACTTCAGTATTATAATGAGATGTGAAGAAATCAAGCTTGTGGGTGTTTTTATGGGTTTGGTTTGTTGGTTTGTTGTTTTTTTCTCCACTGTTTTCATTCTTTGGGACTGGCAGTATAAGTTATTCTTGAGGAAAAACAAAACAAAAATAACAGAAGTAACAGAGAGAGCCATAGCCTATGGGTGCTTGGGACCAAAATATCCTGGTCTTTGATGATAAAGCCCCAGTCCTTGACTATAATCTACTATTTATATAGAGGGATGATATTGCCCAGAAAACCAAGATAATTTTCCCTTATGTTTCCCTATTCTATAATTAATGTGCAATTTCCCTTTGAAAAACCTTTTGGTTTTGGGATGTTTTTTGTTGCCTTTTGAAATTTATTTTTTATTTTAATAGACATCTCAACCTTATTTACTAGTTCAATTCACCCTTCAAGCCATAGTTATTTGGTTTGGGGTTGAATTTGGATTTGTTTTGTTGTTTGTTCTTCATTGTGTGAGCAGCTTTGGTTTGGTTTGGTTGCTTTGTCTTTTTCTGGCCAGTTCAGCACTCGAAAAAGCTATATTTGATATCCAGGGCTACTGTTGATGGAATATTTTTCTCACCTATTATTAATCTGATAAGCCAAAGGATATAAATAAATTTAAAAGTCATTGTGATTTTTTAAAAAGTTGGTTTTTTTGGAAGATATGTTCTGTCACCTTGTGTGTGTATACTTTGTTCCATTTCAATCATCATTGAGTTTTACCTAGGTTTTACATTAAATCTGCTTTTCATCTGAATGTAACAGAGATAATGTTTAAATCACAAGAACTGGCAGATAGTTAGCAACAATGACCCTTGCTGAAGTTAGATGCTGCATAAAAATACTTAAAATTTAACTTCTTGAAATTTCATTATCTTTTACTCATTTACATATAAACCCTATATACCTGCAAATTACTATAGCTAGCTAAGAAACAGAGCAAGATCTTTGCCAATCTTCTGACTTTTGGGTGCCTTCCTGAAGAACTAATATTTAAAACCTAGCTAGCATTATAATAAATTCACAGCTGAACTGGACCTGCTTGAATATTTTTAAGTTTAAAATCTCTAATTGGTCTGGTTTATTTAATTTTATTTCTATCTTTTACATTTCCTCATTCACATAAGTTAGAAATGATGTTTAAAGACAGACAAAGATGCACATCTCTAAAGCTTTTTATCAACACTATGTGTGTACCCCTTCTATGTCGTGCTTTGAAAATGTAGCCAATGATGTTGGTCAATTTTATTTGAAACATCCCCACTGTTGAATTTCATGTCTATTTATTGTAGAATATTATTCCCTCCAACTGAGATGAAGAGAAGAATGCTAATCTTTATTCATAAGGCAAATAAATTTTTTTGAACTATGCATCTGCTATAGGCTGAAACGGCTGTGAATGAGATGAATTGTGACTTTGTTTATATATACAGTGGTACTTATTTGGGAAAAGAGGTATAAGCTTTTTGTTGTTTCATTCATTCTTTTGATCTTTGATGAAGTTTTTGATATAGAAGGTGAAATACAAAACAAATGAAGCCATACACGGATGATTTTTATAATAATGTATGCTCAAAAGAGAAATAAAACAATAAAAATATCCATTACACATTTTGATAATTTCATTTAATTTTTACTTAGGTCATGTTTCAAAGCTTATGTGAACTCCTCTGCACAAAGCAGAAAATAAAATAAGAAATTTATATTTGATATTAACTCTCCCAGAAGGATGATTACTTTAATATCCTTTAATACCATTTAATATAATTTAATACTTTAATAATACCTTAAAATAGCTCGATTTTACTTGAAACTGGTTGCAGTACATTAATTTTACATCTTTTGATGGTTGTTCCATGGTATTTGAGCAATACTGGACTCTTTATGCCCCTACATGTTGGCAGTGGCATTAATTGACAACGTGCTTGCCAATGTGCTTGGCATAAAGGCAAAGCAAAAAAGTACCTTGCAATTGTTTTAATTGCTAACTCCTTAAAAAGTCCATGAATAGCAGAGATTTGTAGCTTCTTGGTGATCTTTTCCCAAAAGGGGGGAAAATATACTTGGTACAATCAAGGAACACAAGATCTTGGTTGTCTAATCAAGCATGAGAGTAGTCCTATAAAAAACATAATTCAATTTTTCTCAGCAACAATAATGCTTTCAAAGAATACAGCAGAATAGCTGAGTGTGGGATATCTGTGAACACCCTTTGTGTTTTGCTCTTAGTTTACAACTGAACAGAAAGCAGATAAAAGGCTTGTATGAAGGATTTATATAAATAATCATATTTGCTATTGTAACACTGAGTAATATCTACTTCTGTTACAATGAATGGTTATTTCTGTCTCCCTACTTATATAATTATTTTCATTTGTGTTTTAAATAATCTGTTATGATGCAGATTAAAAATTCACAACAGGCTAACACCGTCAAACTTTTTGAAGAAAACTGCTTATCTTGTATGAAGCCATTAAAAAGCTCCATTTCAAGATGTGCTTCCTCTTAATTTCAGTTAATAAGATCTAATGGCCTCTCCCAAGAAAAGATGTATTCTGCCAATGTGCTTTTTAGAAATAATTATTGTATCTCTTCAGGACTACAGAAACAGTGCTCAGTCACAAAGGTTTCCAGAGTCACAATAAGATTTAGGGCAAGGACAGGATTCTTATGAACACACAAGCAGACACAGGAAAAAGCTATGCCTTAATCTGAATTATCCCTCTATATTATCTTTCCTAGCTGATCTTTTTGCCAGTTGCTACATTTGCTTTTTGTTTCCAGGAAAGAATATCTTCATCTGTACATAATGACAGCCACTTTTTTTTTTTTTTTTTGCAGGACCACAGATATTGTGAATAAGATGGTGAGCATAAGAAGACTGTAGAGAAAAAAAATGACAGAAAGGAAAAGACAGCCATTTATAACGCAGGCTTTAAGCTGAAACCAAGAAAACTAGATTTTTTTTTAAGCCTTCCTGGATCTGCTACAGACTTCCTGTGTGCTGGAAAAAACTGTCATAATGCCTATGCACAACAGGGCTAATTTATTCTGTCATTCCCTAACTTCTAAATGTTTGATTACTCAACCTTAATGTTCTTTTAATGTTTTTTGTATGCAGTATACATATATACAGTCACAATTTATTATTAAAAATTGATAAAGCACCAACTTTTAATGATATGCACGCTTAACTATGCATCCCTAATGTTCCAAATATAATTTTAAAAAGGGATTCTGCATTCAGTAGTGTCATTCTTTAATCACCTAATATAAACAAGGGTCCTCCCTTGTTTAACAATGGCAAGTGTGGGTCATTAGGCTCTAGAAAATGTCTGACTATAATTACGTGATTTTTGTCCTAGGTATAAAGAGCTATAACCCTGACTGAATACTTCATGTTATGTACCAGTTGCAGCTTTTTGGCCTGTGACTGCCTTGATCCTACAACTAGTCACATATCTTGCTGTTCATTGCAGAAATAGACGTGTTACTGAGATAACACCTATGCACTGCCCTTGTGAAAGGAGATTTTAATTTTCCATGAATACAATCCGTAAGGTGCAGATGGCACCAAATAAAACATAATGAATTAGACTGATACCTTGATACTTGCAGGGTTAAAATATGGACAGACAAGCAATGAATAAGAATGAACTCAACATAAGATTTTATGTGCTGTTTGAGGAGTATAAAATCTCCAGAGGTGCTCTGTTGCACAGCCATATGTTGTTTTCTCACTCAAGGCTTGTGAAAGTTTAAAAAATTAATAAGATTACTAATATTAAAGTCTAAGCCCAGAAACCTCACTAGAATCTTAAGAGAAATAAATGACAGACAAATATGGGAAAAATACAAGCTGGGAACAGGGAGGGGGCAGGCAGGGGAGGGGAGAAGAACATTGGGCTTTGTGCTAGCTTTTAAAAGAATTTCCTTCTTTGTCAATAGAATGGACTTTTATCTTTATATGCTTCTATTCTATATGCTTCTATTTTAGCTTTATATGCTTCTATTACTCCATGATATGTCATACTGAGTCTACTAAGTAGTGAAATGAGTTTTAAAGAAAAGGGCTGCATTTTTTCCCTTCTATGTAAAATTTGAAGAATTTTTACAATAAGCAAATATTTTTAGGATCAGCCAGTATCTCAGTTAAACTCTCTTTTTCTTTGAGACCTGCAGCATAGAACTAGGCTGTATGTTAATATTCCTGACCTCTTGGTTTAGAAGCACAATTTAGCCAAATCTGTAAAACAGGTGTACTTTTCTCCCTTAAAAATTGTGCAAAACACCTGAAGGCCTGTATAAATCAATATATTAACACAAATACTCCTATAAGTTTTCTTGCATTATATTACAATGCTGAGATTTTCAAGGATTAAAATAATCTTTTTCGAGATTCTAATATTTCATTGTCAGAGACACTGAGGTTCCAGACTGCTCTTTCCTTATTAAGATTTTTTTGTTTAGTTTTTCAGTGGATGCATCTGGTTTTTTTGGCCATTTCTCCAGAGTAGCACACAAGCAAGTTGCCTCTGTTTCTGTCAGATGACAAAGCTACAGATGGGCATTATTTTGAGTGTAAAAATCTGAGTCCTCTTTTGCTTTTTGACAATCTGATTGCTTTTCCTTACTCTCTTACTTTTTTATATGATTAACAAGAAGCATGGTGAGGGTTTTTTGTCTTTTAATCAACCTCTAAAGTTGTTGGATGCACAGTCTAAACAATTTTCATTTACGATGCCTATTCCCATTCCAAAGCAGTCTGAAAAATAGACTCCATTCTTCAATGCTAGATCTCTCCATGTCTGCTATACATTCCCTTCCCCAACATGACTTCTGGTAGGAAACTGTTTAATCCAGTGGTAGGAGGAAAGATTTTGTACTGTCAAAAATTGTGCACTAAGTATATGTACACACTACATAAAGTACACTATCATTAGTGTTACTTATAATAAATGTGTCTCAGATAACTGAGATTCTAGGTAGGCAACCAAAAACATGTTAACTGAAAAACCTGCTAGGAATGGCACCAATTCTGAAGTCTGTTCCATGTTGGCAGGTTATTGTGCTAACAAAGTGAACTTTCACAGTGTCTTTCCCAAAGAAGAATGTCACCTGCATGGAAGAAAAGTACAAAGCTGGAGACCAAGACTGGATTCTCTGTGGCAGCCATGGCCTCCTCAGTGAAACTGCAAACACATCTCAGCAGAATAAGCATCTTGCCTGCAATGTCAGACCCTTCATATAAACTCTTCCATCCCTTTAAGCAGTTGCATATGTTAAAACATAATTTGTATGTATAACTTACGAATGTTTGGGGCTATCTTATTTAAACAGACAAATTGATCTTTGCTGGCTTCTGAATTTCTACTAGTCAAGCTTTATCAAGTGTCTGACTGTGAAAGAGCTTCTAGAATAGAAACTAAAGCTTTCCTATTTCAGTTGTTATCTTTCAATTAATACATTATATATACAATACACAGAGGAAAGACCAATTTCTTAGGAAAAATTCAAGCAGGAGAAGAGCTGAAGAAAAGGGATTGCATATTTGGTAAGATTTCATAAGAAAAAATAAATTTGAGCAGTTTTAATCAACATATCACATCACATGAGTGACTGGGGTTTTTTTTTACTTTTGCATATATTGTACTTTTATTGTTGTAGTGGTAAAAAGTGTGTATAAATGCTTTGGAAGATTTACATAAAAGTTTTCACTTAAATCAATATGAAAATTTAGTTTTGGTCAGGAAAAAAAAATCATGTTTCCACATAATTTAGATTTCAGTGACTATTTTTAAGTCAACATAAATAAATAAAATTTCTTGAGATATCTGAATAGTCTATCTGACAAATCTACATTAACACTTTCAGTAGAAAGACTGGAAATTCAATATTGTGTACTTAGAATACAGTATTTATACAAAATGCAGTATTAAAACCTACAGAATATCTTCTTAGCTGGTCTATATTACCATTTAGTTAAGAAGATTGGATTCCTGACACTTAAATCAGTATTTTTATTTAGTAATCTATAAAGTTTTGTTTTCTTTGATAATTCTCATTAAATAAGCCACGTAGAGTAAAATATTAAAAGCATTGTATAGTTGATGGCATTCAGTATTGCTAAATTCATGGAGAAAAGCTGTTGGCATATTGAAAGATGGAGTTTTCATCCCTCAAGGAACCCAAGAATTTCCTTGACAGGAAACTTCATGGATATAAGCAGGGAGAAGTGCCAAGTGGAAACAAGCAGCCCCCACGTGGGCTGGGAGGTTTCCCTGCTGAAATGGCCTGAGGGTTGTGGTGGATTGAAAGATTGAATCACTGGAGGTCTTGTCAATGAGGCAAAAATGTGACTAAATCAATCCATTATTGGTGATGCTATTTTGATCTAGGGATTTGATTAAATAAACTTCAGACTACTAAGATTTTATGGGGCAGAAAAAAGAGGGGGGAAGTAGTGTCTAATTTAAACATCATAAACTGATGTTCTTTTAGCAGTGGACAGCTGAGTAGTTTACCAATTATCCTGAACACAAAGGCCAAATTGGAGGTCTCTTAGAGTGCAATATTAAAAAACCTGGGCAATTTCCATGAGTTATTTTTAATGTGTTCATCCCATAAAACTCTGAAATTCCTGTAATTAACATGGTAACAATATATTCTTAAAAGATCACACTACCTATGACACTGCTGAGCAGATGCAAGTTAATAAAATACCTTGATAAATCTCTTTTCACACTTTTGCAGTACTTTGTAGACTTTGCATTACTGCAGTTTATTAGCCTGCCATAAAAAGCTAAGAAATAAAATTTCCCAACTTTGCTACAAAGGCCACATATGCTACAATAGCTTCTGAGTTAAGAGCTTTCATGGTGTCTGTGATTTATACAACAGGATTGTCCAGGAAAGAGTTCTTTGTGTTATATCAGTTTATTCTGGAATATTAAAGACTCTTATTTGAAGTCATGGATTCGTACAATCATTTAGGTTAGGAGAAACTCTGTAAGATCTTTGAGGCCAACCTCCTAAACCATATCCTTAAGAGCTGCAGCAACACATCTTTTAAATACAGCCAGGGATGGTGACTCCACTAATTCCCTGGGCACGCTGTTCTGATGGTTAACAACCTTTCATGTGAAGAAATCTTTCCTAATATCCAATCTAAGCAGATCCATCTTCCTCAGTTGCTCGTCATAAGGCTTGTCCTCCCAACCTTTCATCAGATTTGTTGCCTTTTCCTGGACACACTTCAGCATCTCAATCTCCTTCTTGTAGTGTGGGGCCCAAAATTTAACACAGGATTTGACCTCTCATCTAGGGTCACAATCCTGTGTGTGGCTAAAAGGTGTAACAGGTAACTGCCCATCTCCCTTTGGATTATCAGGACTTTATTCTCTTTCCCATCCCTGTCTTCCAGATTCTGTTTTGCTCATTCAAGGTGTCTGTTAAAAATAAACATATAGCTGTCTCATCATTTACTTGTTTTTTAAAAGTGCTGCAAAGCTGAAAAAGAGATAATAAAAAGTGCCATAAATTTAATTTTAAATTTCCATCTGTTTTTTGGCAAGGTGAACTGATTTTAGGCTATTATCTTTCAGTCATTATATCTTTCAATTAAATCATAGATATGCCAGGAGTGTTGAAATGTCTTTTGGGATATTAACTTTATACAGTGTTTGAATATTACTGCTAATTCTATCTTAATACCAAGTAACTAAAAATATATGGCTTCTGACATTGTGTGTGTGTATAACTGTTCTGTTCTAAAAAATATTCGAAAAATATCTTCATGAAGGGATTTACTGAGTGGACAAATCCAAAGATCATTGCTGGGATTTATATTTGTTGCAGACTTAATTTAACATTTTGCTTAGTACTTTCTTGGAATTGTATCTGCCTCCTTATTCTTTGTCTTTAAATAACTGGAATAATGTAGGGATCTTGTCTTCATTACCAGAGCTTATTAGAAACTTTGCTGTAAGAAGTGTCCTATCTGCTAGAAGAAAGTCAAATAGGGCTAAGGTTATATAAATGATTATTTCTCTTTCCAGCCTTTGAATGGAACTGTTACTGCTACCAACACCTCTGTTTTGTTAGCAGCAAAGGCTCAGGCAGTCTATATTGGTTTAGCCCCCTGCTACAGACCATGCAGCCAATTTCTCCCAATCATCTTCCCTTCTCCCCACCCTGTGGTCGGGAGGAGAATTGGAAAGAAAAGTTAAGCCTCAGAGCTTGAGAGAAGCATGGGTTAAACAGTTGAAACAAATGAAAACATACCACTACTGCTGCTATTACTACTGCTACTACTACTACTAATTATTATTATTATTATTATTATTATCATTATCATTATCATTATCATTATCAATCATTATCATTATTATTATACCCAAGAAAAGGAATAAGACCCAAGAAAATCAAGTGGTGCACAATATAATTGTTCTCACTCCCTGCTGACCAATGCCCAGCACATCCCCAAACAGTGATCAGCACCTTCCAGCCAAGTCCCCCAGTTTGTATACTAGGCATGGTGTTCTGTGGTGTGGAATTTCCCTCTGGCCAGTTTGCTGTGGAATATCCCTCTCCCTCATCCTGCTTCCCCACAGCTTCTTGTGCATCTGCTCATTGGCAGAGTATAGGACTGGAAAGTCCTTGCACTAAGCACTGCTTAACAACTAAAATATCAGTGTGTTATCATCATTATTCTTATATTAAAGCCAAAATGCAGCATTGTACAGGTTACTTGAGAAAATTAAATATATGCCATGCAAAACCAGGAGAGCCTCTCATGGTGTCAAGTTGTCCAGCCTTGAAAAGGCACTTTCCAATGTTGCAGAACTAATAGAGAATATGAAGGGATTTTTTCCTTAAGCAAATTTACAAGTCTAAATTCTGGATTAAATTGATGCTATTACTGAAAATTTTATTTCTGTAGGTGTTCAGAAGTCTCCTTTAAACTTTCTTTGATTATAAACTGACATTTTGAATCTAACCTGCCTTCTTAGTTAAGTATAAAGATGTCTTGATCATATTACAGATGCACTTGAAATGAAATGTATTCTGGTAACACAAACATTGGCATGTGAAAACATTGTTTCCTAATATTGTCATGGAGCCATTTCTCAGCCTTGAGACTGTAACTATAATGTTACAAAGCTATGCACACAAAGTAACAGCTGTTAACATTTTCATTACTGACACCCTGTTTTTCAGGTGAAAAACCTATTGAAAAACCCTTTTTCCTTCTTCTAGTATCTACTCTGCTGGGTATTCAGGGGCTGTTGGACTCTTGCTTCCAACTTGGGGAAAGATTTCTAACCATAAAAATCAATTAACTGCAAATTATGACAAAATGCATTGTTCCAACATTCACACTGGATAGCACTAGAGCAGCTCAAAACAAAGGCCATAATGTGAGACATCATGACTGAAAATGTAAAACATAGTGTTTAGCTCTCCTGTATATCACATAGTCATATTTGTCTGTGAAGCTGTGTCTAAACCTACATGTTAGTCAAACAACCAATATTTAGATTCCTGTCCTTTTCTGTTAATGAAATCCTTCTACTGACTGGTGATTGGACATTGCATATGTGCAACATTTCTCTCTTTTCTCTGGTCCACACAATTCTACAGCAATTTTTGTTTGTTTGTTTGTTTGTTGGTTTTTGTTTTTTGTTCGTTTGTTTTACTACTTTTTTGTTGTTGTTGTTGTTGTTGTTGTTGTTGTTGTTGTTGTTGTTTTGTTTTTTTTTAATGAAAAGCTGCTAATGTAAGAGAAACGTGACTGAGGCAGATGGATTCTGGCCACCTCTCTTTGCTGGCTGCTATACAAGTCTTATTTGCAGCTGTACTTCCTCCTGCTGCCTTGTCCTTGAATGCTGATGGTTGGAGGTAGCCAACAGGCACCTTGAATCACTTCATCTTCCCTTCTTCCTAGTGAGAGATTGAGCTTGGTAGTTCACAGGACCTTCAGAAGTAGGCTGTCATGCAGAGAAGTTTGTGGTACTTTTTCTTCTTTTTGGCTTTTTCCTTTCAAACTGAGTCTTTCCAGTGAATTATTTAAACTGACACTGTTTTGTTTTGGTTTTTTTTAAGTGGAAAAAAAAAACAAAAAACTTCTGCTTATATATCTGCCCCGTGTTGCTCTTTTCTTCAAGACATTTTCTTTTGGCCACTTTCAGACAGCATGTGCTGGGATAAATGGACCTCTACTCTGACCCACAACAGTTTTTCTACTGTTCTTGCTGAAATACCAGCAGCAGAGTCAGCCCTTAAAAACAGTCCAAAGAAAAAAATTTTAGACCACTTTTACTGTTACTTCTCAGACAAAATAAAACATTGCATAAACTTCCTGGGTAAAGGACTTAATTTAGATCTATTTTGGGGGAAATGGTGTGAATTTTGGTGCATGGCAGGGGTTCTCACTAAGATTTGTCTTCCTCTTAAGAACAATTTTGCAGTCTTTGTGCAAACTTAGGTTATGCAGTGCAGCTTGTAATTGATTTGTAATACAACATTTGCTACTTTTTAAGTTTCTAGGTACTCTCAGAGGGCTGTAAAGATGATCTTTTCCATAATCCAAGTGATTAAAAATTAGTAATGTCCATGTAATTAATAAAAATTAAATTGGGATTTAGCAAAAAAGCACATGTAAAATCAATAAATTGTTTATCACTGTGAATGATGTATTCTTTCATTAGACTTGCTAGACTATGATCACTTGACATTTATTTTAGGGTTGTGTTTTGGTATTAACTTAATACTTTCTTAGAAAAGAAGTACCAACTTTTACAGTACTTTCTACTCCTGGATCCACAGTAAAACTAAATACAAAGTTGATTTTCCCTGTTTCATACAGTTCCATTTCTAGTCTTTATGCCTCTGAAAACGTCTTTATAAAAAAAACCTCAAAAAGCAAGCAGGGCTTCATATTGAGGGTTTTTTAGCAAGTATTTGTGAACAAGAGGAGTATATGCACAACAGTGATATGGTTCCTATGACAGGAGCATGCTTCTCTTTTAGAGAATTAATGTAAGCACAGAAAATCAGTTTCTGTTTCAATGTTTACTATTTTAATACAGTGAAAGTACTTAGCTCTCATTTTAAGTGTAGGAGTCTATATAATGACTGAACATTAAAAAAATTAAGTTTTAGGAATGTTGCTAATGTGACTAATGGATATTCATTACTCACAGTACACTTATTCAGAAAATGAATTCTGTACAAGCTGAAATCATAATGAACCTAATAAACTGTTCTGATATAGTTGAATCTCTGAGCTACGTCAATAAGCAGTGGAAACATTATTACTATATACTTCCTACTTCAAATAGCAAAGAATTAACCCACACAGTCCTGACAAAAAGTCACAGAGTATATTTAACAGAGAAGGCTGCTTAGGGTCTTGTCTTGTTGGACTACTAACAGTTTAAGCTGATCTACCATGTGGGAAAACCCCATAAAAAACAGAAATTTGCAAATTAAAGCAAATTTATTTTCCTTTCAGTATTTTTCCAAGGAAAATGAAGAACAACAAAACTGGTGAAAGGCATTGGAGGAACATCCTATGAGGAATCACTGAGGCCTTTGGATTTCTCTGCTTTGGAGAAAAGGAGGTTCAGTCACGACCTCATCCAACTTTACAGATGTGCTTTTCTCCTCCTTGTGTATTTACAGGATGCATGGGAATGAGTCAAAGCTGTGCCAGAGAATGTTCAGGCTTTACATGATGAAGCATTCCTTTACTAAGAGACTGGTGGAATTCTGGAACAGGAGAAGTGGTCAATGTCCCAAGCCTGGCAGTGTTTAAGAGGCATTTGGAAAATGACCTTAAGAACATGCTTTAACTCTCCTTAACTCAGGTCTGAAGTGGTTAGGCAACCGAAAAAGATATTTGTTACAGGACCTTTCCACTGAACTATTCTTTTCTATTATTTCCTCTTCTGAATCAAACATTATGATTTGAATGTAGCTCTCACATTAATGTGTTTTTCTTTGCTAGCAAGAATTTCCCTTAATTAATTATTTTTGCCAAAAATTTTAACTGATAAATGAACTAAGAACATTTTCCCCGCAAACAGTCAGTTAAAAAAAAAAAAAAAAAAAAATCTGTAAGGAAAATAATCTTTTATCTGTCGGGATGATCCAGAATGCTTTTTAATATTTTACTATTAGTTATCCTTTCTTCCAAACAATGATTTACATGTGTATATATACATATATATATACAATAAATGCCTGTCTATAAAAATAATTTCGAAACACTAAGTAAGCAAGGGCCCAAAACCACTATTTTTCCCCCAGGGAGTTGTGTTTGAGTTTATTTAAATCTTGAACTGTTTTAGAACTTAAAGTTCCTAAGATTTTAGTACACTTCAGTTGTTCAAAAGTACAATCCATATGGCACTTTTTACAGAGAGAGTGCTACGTTATAATTTGATTTTATTTGTGACTTGGTTCTTTACCCTGTCTTTAGAAATGTCCTTTGAAGGGTCTTAGTGCTGGAAATCAATAGGAATATTGGTCATCCTGAAATTACAAATCAGGATGATGTAACCTGTTCCATGGACCAGGCTGGGAAGCCTACAGGTTTCATTTAAATATTAACGTAAAATATTTAAATACAAAACAAGAACATACTTTGGGTTTGTCAAAGCACATCTGCATTACTTGATCAGCATATATTGAGATCCATTTTAGTGGATTCAGTGTGCAGCACAAGCTCCTGCCTTGGTGACAGAGAGGGTTAAACAAAAGCAGTCTTTGTGTACTTTCACATTTCATTGATAGTGCCATTTTTTGCCATTTCAAGTCAACAAACCAGGTAGGACTCACTGATGTACAACTGCCTGGTTTGTGATTAATTTGAATTCTTTTTTCAGTCTTAGTTACACCATAGGATTACCAACATGGATTTGGTAAATCCACTAAACCTTTTATTGTTCTATTCAGAGTGGACCTTCAGTGCCATTCATCCAAAGGTACAAAGACACCACCAAGATCAGAGCAAGAGTGCTGTAACTAACATGAGAATCAATAACACACAGAGGAAATTGAACAGTTAGGAAAATTATCGAGATGGAATGGCATTTTTCTATCCTTTGCTTTCACAGCAGAATGTGTAGAGTTTGTGATCCTTTAAAGAATCATTTAACTGTCCAACTTCACAGCACAGTTTATCATTTCAGACATTTGTTTGGTCTCTCCGTGTTCTTCTCTGATGTGCAAACAGTTGTGATGTTTAATTCTTTGGAAATACACAAAAGTAAACTGTGTAATTTGCTAAATGAACTAAGTACTGTGTCAGGGAATTTTTGTGTTTTCCAAAAATATATGAATGTACAAGCAATATATAATTTTGATAAGTCAAGAATATTTTTCTGATAGTTGCTCTACTTTAACATATCTCTGGACCTTATTGTTACAAATAATTGTAGGAAAACACTGTTTAGTTTATTCCTCTGACTCTCACCTCTCATTCAGCTGGCACTTGAAGGACATTAAAGTCAAAAAGTGGAAGATATTCTTCCAGCTGTGGCATCTGACAAAGCCAGAGGCAAGTTTCTGCATAAGCTCACCAGGAAGCGACTCTGACAAGTCCAGAGATGCCTTTGAGTCTACCACATAGTTTTACTCCTGACTGGTTTCTCTTTATGTCTTATTATTTTATGCTTTTTTTTCCCCTTCTTTTATTTTTCTTTTTCTTTTTCTTTTTTTTTTCTTTTCTTTTTTTATGTTCTTATTTTACTTTAGAAACATTTCATCCTCTTCTTCATTTAGGAATAGATTTCGTGGTGTTTTTCCTGACTTCTGGAGAGAATACTTTCCTGATCACATCTTGCCTGCATGAAGCTTTTCTTACTTTTTCTGAGCCATAGTTTGATCTATGTTCCTCTGCCATCCTAGCAGTCTTTGAGAATCATGAGTAGTTGTTGAAGAGCTATTTTTCTCTAAACATACGAGTCTCATAAAAAAATAAAAAGCAAACAGTGACAAAAAAATAGCATAAACCAGAGTCCATTAAAAAAAGGCAGAGAATATGTTGCACTAATTTCCCTTCAAATTATATGTCTTTAATAACATACACAAATATAGGTATGACGATAACATATTCATGTACCAAAAATATTTTATTCATCTTAGCCACTCATAAGCCATTAACATATCAGACTGATTGCTCTGTGTCCTTTACAGTGTACCCAGTCAAAATGTGATTCCTGGTCTATGCTTCAATGCTTGACTGTAAACAAATTAATCAAGTATCTTTCTGTTATCCTTTGAAGATATTCTCTTAACTACAGAAAGGAAATGAAAACATGCAAGGACAAGATGCTTTGTAATTAACAAACATACCTTTGTTTTGTTTCAATATCTTATTCAACTCAAAAAACCTTATACAATATTTAACAGTTTCTGAATTAGTTGACTTTGCAAGGCAAGGAAACCTTGCCAAATACTGCAACAATATTTACCCAGTGCAAGAATTGCATGACCTTCAGTATCATGTTATTTCAAAAAAACCCCATAAGATAAAGACATATGGAATTATCTTTACAAGCTGTCAATTAAGACTAAGTAATCTATACATTTAATAGCTTTAAAAGCAAAGTAATTTAGAAAAGTCCTTTTTACTGAGATTTTGGAAGATTAGTTGTACATATCAATTTACCTGTTCCTTTTGATTGTGCTCTCTTTATTTTTATTTTGAAGAACAGAATATATGAAATCCTTTTTCATTGAAGTTGGTGTCAAAACCCACATGCTTCTAATTAGTTAGAATTTCATTGGAGTTTTCTTTTTTTCCATTTTTCTAAAATTACTTAACATTTTCTAAAAAATATGTGTTCCATTATTCTTTATTTATCCTCTTAAACATTCTCAGTCAGTGTGTTTGTCATTTTATAATTCCAATGCATAAATAAAGATGGAATTTATATTAGAAAATGGTATTTCTTTTATATTAGTGCCTCTGTTAATTTGTACCTTTGTTTCCCTCTTAATGTGCTCATACTTGCATATAAATTGCATGCAAAATTCAAATGGTATTGCAGAGTGAACACACTCATATTTTGCAATATATAATTAACCACTGCATAAAACATTCATTACATGAAAACATTAGATAAGAAATTTTGCCCTGTTTGTTCATAAGGCAGAACAAAATCTTCCAAAAATGATTGCCAAGACAAATATTAAAAAAAAAAATTCCAAACCAAAACCAAAATTGAAAACTTGTTAAATTAAGCTAGAAATATTTAAAATTTAATATATTACCAGGAAAAAAAATTATGTCTCATTAAAAAAACTGTAGGATACAGATTTGTTTGTTTATTTGTTTATTTATTTAATTAATTAGTTATTTGCTCCATAACATTATCAAGTGTTTCTGGACTATCATCAAATACTCTTTAACAAAGCCAAAACTTACCAGGCACATATCCTGGGATATAACATAGGATTCTCTGTGTTTTCTGCATCCTTATCTAGTTAAAATAATTGTGTGGACAGTCTTTTCACAGCATCTGCTTTCCAGAATTCTTAGTTCAGCCCTAGCAGGCTCCAGACTGTCCTCCATAGTTCATGAATTTCTGAACTTTTGGCTCTGAAATGTCATGAACTTCTGGCTTTGAAATGAAGGTCCATATGAACTGCTTGTGCTGATGACTCAAAACAGAGTGGTGTGCTGCTGTCCAGGAGAACCTCACCTGGAGAGAGAAAAGGAGTGACAGGAACCCCATGCAGCTCAAGGAGAAGTGCCACTTTGAGCAGATGGTGAGGAACAGCCCCAGGCATCACTGAATGCTGGGGCCACAGCTGGAAAGCAGCAAAAAGAAGGACTTGGGGCTCCTGGTGGACAGTAGTTGAGCAGGAGCCAGCAATGTACTGCAATGGTATCCTTAGCTGCACCAAGAGGAACATTATTGGAGATTATTCCTCTGCTCAGCACTAATGAGGCCACATGTGGCATATTCTGTCCTGTTCTGGGCTCCTCACTAAAAGAGACACATGGATACACCATACAGAGTTCAACAAACTCTCACAAAGAAGGGACTACAGCAACTCTCTTAGAAGGAAAGATTGAGAAGCCTGGGACTTTTTAGGCTGGGGAAAAGAGAGCACTCAGTATATGGATATCTGAAAGGAGAGTGTAAAGAAGACAGAACCAACCTGTTTCCAGTAGTCCCCAGTGACAGGAATACTGGCTATGGGCAACACATGGAAACACAGGACCTCCAATGGAACATCAACAAACACATTTTTGCTGTGAAAGCTTCAGGGTCCTCCACCTTGGAGAAACCCAAAAGCAGGACGTGGTCTTAAGCAAATGGCTTGAGGTGACCTTGAGCACGGGGTTGGTTTTGACTCAAGACGTCTTGTTTGTTACTATATGTTTTGTTTGCTTTGGTTTTTGTTCCTATTCTAATCTATTCTAACATCTGTATGCCATGGTGACCTCTAATTTACATTTTCAGGCAGGCCAATGAATGACTGTTACAAATCACATACATGAATAGCCCAGTGTTGGGGTGAGCCCAGCACTTCCCTCTGTATCCAGTTTGCATACCTATCCTTAGAAAAATCCTTCATCCTTTATGAAACTCTGAATTTGCTTCAAAAAATTATTTCTCTTTTCCCTAGTCCTTTTGCCTAGTCAAGTAAAATTTTTCTTGTAGCAATTAGCAAGTTTTACTTGTCATATTTAACAACTTTATCTTAAGAGTTTGCAGGAGAAAAATACATTTCAATTCAACAAAGTATAAAATTTATAACAATTTTACTTTTTTCAGAGCATAAAATGTCTCCCTTTTAATCTCTTTCTTGGTGTACATTAGAAGACAACAGTTAGCTTAACAGAATTCTTATTTCAAAGCTCTTCTGAAACATGCATGTTGAAGCACTCATTAATATTCAAACAACGTTTTCAACGCTGACAGGAGGTATACACAATATTTAGTTTCCTTGCAGTAGTTGTGTAAAGTACTAAAGTACCTGTCATGAATGTATACTAAATAATTAATTTCTCTGTAAAATTCCAATGAGAGAGAGTTTGAGTCTGCCTTTAGAATGTTTTCTATGTAGACAGGTTTATACCATGCTGATATTGAGACAAACTACTGTTCATGTCATTTCACACACACACACACACAAAACAAAAAAAAAAAAAAAAAAAAAAAAAAAAAAAAGAGGGAAAAAAAGACTGTTTGCTAGTTGTGTTATTGTCATCTATCCCCCCATCAGAGTATGAGGGTTGTCATCCTTTTTCCTCTCCTCCTGGTTTTCATCCAGCTTTCTAGGGTGACAAGTTTGTACAATAAGCATCTCTTTAAGGTATTTAAGTAAAATGTCTTTAAAAGAATGTAGGAAAAGAAGCATCCATTTTATGACCTTTTTTTACCTTTATATGTACATATACACATTGTTTATGGAGGAAGTTGTATTCAATAGTAGTCATACCCATCCCTGTTGTATTTTTAGAAGAAAAAAGAAAAGTGAAGTATGTTTACTCTCTGGTTTTCACTCTTCATCTGTTCCAAGTTTTGAGTTCCTCTTTATTTGTCATGAGGATCAAAGAAATGGAATGTCAGAAGAGTAAATCAGTCGGCATTTCTTGAAGGGCTCTGAGTGCACCAAGGGAGTAAGAGAATGAATATCAGGAGCAGAGAAGAAAGATCTGAAAATGGATGGATTTTCTAATGACAGAAGAAAAGTAAGTTAGAAGGACAATATTCTGTGGATAAAAGATGGGAAGAGAGGAAAAACAGAGGTACTACAAATTTCTTTTTCCTGATCCTTGTTCTCGCTTCAAAATGTTCTTTTTACTACAAACTTGAAGTGAAAATTGGGATGAGAAATCAAGTAAAACAGGATGCTAAACATGTTTTCCAGAGTCCATAAGACACAAAATCACCTCTTTCTAAACAATGTTCGATTCATATATAAATACCCTATGAACGACCTGTATATATACACACTCCTTCATTTTACAGTTCTAAATGGAAGAAACAGTCTAATGGAAGAGGCCAAGGCCTTTATCAGGAAAGAATATATTGTTTCATACAACCTCATCAGAAAAAGGCAGTCTCAAATTTTAAAATGAAAACAAGAAACTGCTTTCACTGCAGAGAGCAGAAGGATGGTGAGAAAGAAAAGTTGTAAGGGAACAGTGACTGTGATCAGACATTGTGCTAGTGCAAATATAGCATTTTTGAGAGGCCATTCTGATTTTGCACAAAAATGAAGGAAAATATTTTTGTTGCAGAATGTTGCTGGCTGAATCACAGCTACAACAGACCTTTATCTTCTCAGGGTGCTCATAGATACATTCTTGAGCTCACTAATACTTTTGAGTGTTTCGTGGATATCTTACATTGATGTATAAAAACAACTGGGGAAATAATTTACCTCTCCACTTCTATTTCCCTATACACCTTCTCATATAACACAACACTGAATTCAGACCTTGAGTGCCTGGATAAGTCAAGTACCTTCAGCAAGAAAATTTCAATCAGAAACAATCCGCCCATTTATTGAATTCCAGTCCCTGCTTTGACCATTGACTCATTTTATATATGCATTTATACATATATATATATATATATACACATACTCATGTATATGTACATTTATATTGCAGTCTGTAGTCTAGATTTTATCTGAACAGGAAAGGAAGAGGCCTTGCAACTTGCAATCTGTGATAAAGAATGATAAATAAGGAGGGTCCTGTCTTCTAATCTGGCTGAGCAAATCTCTGTCACAAGCTTGCATATTGACATTGATTTGCCAAGCAAGAAAATTGAGTAAAAAACAAAAATAAATAGAATAACAGTTTAGACCTACATTTCCTAACCAAATAAAGGAGTGTAAAACCAGCCATAAACTAGTACTATATGATATCTCTTCATATTATCATTGGACAGAACATTGTTAATTCAAATGTGAAGAGAAATCTCTAAGCCCATTGTGTGTTTCTGAATTTCAGCAGTGACAAACGCCATGGTAAAACCGGACTAAGTTAGAGATAGTTTAACTGATTGAACAAACTTATACCAGCAAAGAACCATATAATATAAATCACAAATAGCCCAGTCTTGCATTATTATTGTTTCACATAGTGCTTTTGATTTATTTTTATCCTGTTTTCTTTTTAAAAAAAAAAAAATTATAGCTATTTTTTAAAATCTCTTTAGCTCCAAGACATCATTAAAATCTTTGGCATTTTCTGTAACTATGTCCCGTACCATCAGAATTTTAAGGGTACCTTTATCAGTCTTGGAGAAGTTCATTGACCATTAAAACACGTTGGGTGGCTTGTTAAGACAACAGACATTTTGGCAGGTCTGCTCCTTCCACCAGTGAATGGGAAGGGAAGACTCATCTGCAAAGAGATCATAGATTGAAAGTATGCTCAGCAATCTTCTGTTTTTGTGTTTCCAGAATGCAGTGTGAGGAACAATACCAGTAGAGATCTTGCATCCCAATGGCTTTGGCTCTAGGAATATGCATGAAAACAATCTTCAACTTTACTGAGGAAGAAAAGATTTTAGACCTAGAATGCATTCAATGACAAATGTTCCAAGACACCCTCAAGGGCATGTGGAGACAGTTATTTCCAACGTAGCATGGATTCCATTTGCCTTTCCAAAAACTTTTTCAGGAATTTTTGGGTAGTACTGATTGTGCATCTGAATACTTAAAGTGTGTTTTTGGATCTTTGGCAGAATATCCAACTCAGTTGCCAAAATCTCCAGCATTCCTTGACAACGCGTGCATGAATTTTGAATTTAAAAAGCTGCAGTAATTTTTAATTTTTAATTTGATAATTTTAGGTCACAGTGTCAGCATAAAAAGTAAAGAGATTTTCTACTGCTGCTACTGGTAGCAACAACAATAATGCAAGATTTACTGAGGAAATTATTTTGTTATTTATAATATTGGACTATTTAATTTCTCTTTTTCAATCTATATTTTTCCCTTTCAGTTGCCTACACTAAATACAACACTGGTCCTTGAGCGGTATGATTTAGCCTGCCTTTCTTGCCTCAAAACATTTTTTATCTAAGACTGTGTGCATTGTTTTCTAGTTTCATCTGGATTTTCAAAGCAAGTTAAAAAGGTGTTTCTGAATCAAAAACTGTGAGCTCTTAAATTGTCTGGTACACTGAGTAGGAGAGAAGACCATAAAAATGTGATTATATGCACATCTTCAGGTACATTACTGATGTACTGGAGATAGAAACAATTTCGATGTTGACCTATTTAGGCACAAGTGCATGTTCTATGTAGTACTGAAATAATGAGACCTGATTGAAGAAAAATAAATTAAGTCAAAGTGGCATTAAAGAATGCTGGAAGATAAAATTTATATGTTGATTAAATAACAGTACTTCACCCTTCTTGCCCTTGCTTTTCATTCCTTGCCATCTATCATTTGGAAATTCTTTCCATTAAGTGCAAGTTGAGTATTCTTCATATGATAAAACAGATTATGCATGACAGAAATCAAGTTTTAATAACTAGCATGGAACTAGCACCTTTTTATTTTGGAAAGTGGTAGGAAGACATGGGACTTTCCAGCCTCAAGGAGTGCATCTCCACTGCCTGCTGAGGGCAGCCCCATGGCCAGATTTGAATGGTATGTAAGACCTAGGTCTCCAAGCAATATTTCGTGTGAGCCTAGTCTGGACCCCCTGAAGCCTCAGACACCCTTGATGTTTGAGCATGGCATTGGGCTTAGCTTTCTAGGTTAGTTTTTGTACCCATGTTTTATTTGTAAGTTCTAGATTAACTAACTTATTGTTTTTTGTGTTTGTTTGGGGTTTTTTTTCCTAAATGTTATAGTTTCACCAATAATTTCTATGTTTATGTAATGACTACATGTAATTAGTATAGGTAGTTATATATTAATTAAAATATTTATAAAAAATTAAATTATATATATACTTGCTTTTATTTGCAATTATTGTTAGCTAGTTAACTTCTATGTGGATTAGTGTTTATCCACTGCATCTCTATGAGAAATGCAAAGATTATGTTGTTGTGGTATGACCAAGTTTTCATTAGCAGGAACCTTTTGGCATGCCTTTTTGGCTTTTGGCTGTTTTAGCTGTTAAAGTAGCACTCTGCTCCATTACATAATTTGGGGCTCAACTAGTGGCCCTTCTCCTTTGGCTCTATCCATATAGATTTTTATTTTGATGACAATATCTCACCTTTGATATGATATACTGGTCCTTTATTATTGAGACTTCCCACTTTATTATTGAGATATACTAACTGCCAGCCTCCTTCTCAGTCTGCCAAGTGGGACACTCCTGCCTCATAAGTTTGAAAAACTGGCTGGAGCTGCTGCAGTAGTGTCTTCATGAGAGTTCCCAGAAATGTGCCTAAACTGGGAGCTTGTCCCATGAGGGTACAGCTTCTGTATTGTACATTTTATAAAGTCCAGTGTAGCACTTATCTCAGATAACTCAGAACTGCTTTGCTTCCTGCTTGCCAGTTTTAGGGTTATTACTTCATGGTGATAAATTCTGAGATAACATTAGGGCTGTCTGTGATAGTGTCAAGTCTGTGGGCAAATAAGTGATGTACAGAAATCAGGCATGGCTGAAAAATACATTGCCTTCTGCATATATTTATTGTTCTCCCTCTTTCTCTGTCTTGCCTGCCTTATTTTTCTTTCTTTGTCCTTCATCACAGATGCTGATGGCTATAAGCCCCCCGTCTGAGTTATAATTCCTATGAAATGAACAAGTGGGAGGCAGCTGAAGTGCTAGGAAAATAAGGAAAACTGATTTATTTTGTGTAAAACTGACTCAGCATTTGGCAGGGAAGAGTTCACACTGTTAGACTACTGAATCATGAGCACACTTGTGCTCTCTCTAGAGCTTCAGGCTCCAGTGGTGACTGATGGATCAGGAGTTTGACTGAGGCCACCTTGCACTTCTCGAGTGCCATGTCATCGTAACATCCTCGTTTCTCTCCAGTTCTCCCCACTGGCAGCTCACCAGGCAGCTCACAGGACACACAGTAAATCTAAACTGTAATAAGGGCACAAGTGGAGAACTCAGTTTGGACCACAATGAGCATTTGGCCATGTCCATAAAACATTTGCACAGCTGGGAACTGCTGGGCTAATTCTGATGAAGGGACTGGAGCTGGGGTTACAAGGCCACAGCCACAGACAGTGCACTTGCAGTTATGCAGATAAGCCTGCACTTCATCTTCCCAAATGATGCCCAGAGGCTGCAAGAACAGTCATTCCTTCACTTTTATGAGCAGTGAATTTACATTAGAAGGCATTTAAATAAAGGCTGCAGAGTACGCTTAAAAGATGTTGTTCCAATTTGAGACTTTATTATGGTGCTGTGGCATGGCGAAGTGACCCCACACATGATTGAGCTGAGGTGCCAACCTGCCCTAGAGTTCTGTTAATAAGGATTGGTGAGCCTGGAGGCAGCAGTGCTGGCAGGAATGCTGATGAGCCTCGTTAGCAGTGTGCAGCTCATTTCCTTTGGAGAAAGGTACACGCCTGTGGGGGAGAGCTGGTAGTGAAGCCAATCAAAGAGCTCTGCATCGAATAATTTATTTGGCTAGCTTGGTCTACCATTGTAAACAAGTAATGTTTTCTGTGAATATACTCATTAGCCCCCTATTTTTAAATAATTACATTACATATATGCATTGGAGCCAATATTTTGTCCTCAATTTTCTCTGTAACTCCAGGCACAGAAATCTGTTCTTTAACTGACATTATTTGCTCCACTAAGAGGATATAATATGATATATGCTTACATTTTTGAAGATTCCTGCCATGAATGAGATACAATTCCACACTTCTTGTTACAGGAGTCATAAAATTCTTCCAGAAGTAGTCCTGCTGCTTCTTCCCAGTGTGGTCCAACACGTTCTCCTGCATGCACTACTGTACTTGCAGCAGTGAAATGACTGCAAAGTGCATTAGGGAAGAACAAACTCCCATATGTAAATCTGTCTTTAGGAAGCTACAAGGGCAGAAGACAGCTGTTACAATTAGGCAAATACAGACAGCCTGCTCTGCTTGCCCAGATGCAGGTTGGAGATGCTCCTCAGATGCAGGTTGGAAATGCCAGTGAGCTGGATCAGTTGCTCAAAGGTGTTTTACCCAACAGCCTCACTTTTGTCTTGTAGATCTACTGGAGCACTTCAGTTCTGAGGAGGGGAGCACTGCTTCAGTATATTTTCCTGAGGGTTTTAATGTCTGGATGCTGCAGATCTAGGCTACACAAAGAGGGCAAACATCTTAACAAGATCACACAAATGGAGGAATCTGAACATGTTCACGTGAAAAAGTCCATTTCTATGGATTGATTTATTTCGGAGTTCAAGAAAAAGTCTGAAGCGGCCTGAATATTTCTGTGGAAATAGTTGGTTTCTTAGTATGGTAGATGGACTGAAAGATATGGAACAAAAATATTTGGGTGTAGAATTAACAATTTGATTTCTGAGTTTTTTTCTTCACTTTCTTGTGTGCAGTTAGAATGTATTTCATTTTAAAACATTCCAAATAGAAACCTCTGAAACCTCTTTTCATTTAAACCAAGAAACATTTTGATGTATATATGAAATTTTTAATGCAATATGTTAATACAGGTTTACTTAATTGTTAAAAAACCCCTTTAGATTAAAACCTCATATTTTCATCTGAAGTTTTCCCACACATTTAAAGAATTTTGTGCTCCCTTTTACTTTTCCCACATAATACCTGCTATCAATTATGCTAAACAGATTGTGTGTGGCCTCCCTTTCATCCCCTGTGAGAGATGCCTTGGGCTTAATACCTATCCTGGTTACACAGATAGAAGGCAGATACATCTGTCCAAAGTGAGTCAAACTACTAAATGAATCCTATTAGTGGTAGAGACAGCTATAAAATGGATAAGAAGCTAATGCTTCAGTGCAAATGCAGTCTAAAACTGCATTTTCATCAGGATTTCTTGACCAGATCTATTTACAGTGTGTTAGACTAGGTTTTGTAGAAACACCACCAAACTGCTTAAACCAGAGTAGAGCCTAACAGTTCTCCTAACAGTTCTCCTACTGAACTCATTTATAAAATTGGAACTGACTGGTCATCTATTAGTCTTTATTTCTCAAACTTATAAAAGGACCTCATTTTACCAGGGTCCTTTTAACTGTGACTCCCCTCTCAGACTGGTAAGCTTCATTGATTTGCTGATCCTGCTGTAGTGGTAGCATTTTGAGGGGCTAGTTCTTTAAAACAGGACTAGTGCAGTTTCAGGCAGAGGCTTTCCTCTCCAACAAAAGAGCTGTTATTATTTGGCCTAAAACTTTTTACATTTGTATGTGTATTCTCTTTTATTTAAACAGCTTTTTTTCCTCTCTTTTTGCTCCTGTAAAAAATTTTACCTTCTATATTAATTTTTAGACCTTGATATATTTTTTCCTCTTTGTTGTTCATCTTTTGTTAGTAGCTAATAATGTTAATAATACTAATGACACCACTACTAACAATGCTGATCTTATGCATCCCCCAAGATGTTTAGGTAGATGTGGTTTTGCAAGTTCAGCTTCAAGTGTAAACATTAGTGATGATCTGTGCCAACATATTTTATCAACTTTGCCCTTCTTATGGTTATATTAGAGATAAAATTTGGAGGCAAATTTATTTACATAATTCTATTCCCCCCCCACACTTCATTAATAGCTAAGTTATTTGTAAAAGCAATTTCCTAGTCAGTGGTCAACCACAATAAAATGTTTTATATCTTAAATATTTCCAGAGAACTAAATAAGTCTGTAGTCACAGGAAGAGATTGACAGTACAGAAAGTCAGTTACATTATTATTGCATTTTCTATGTGATCTTATTCCTGTATTATTTGCATTTATTTTTTTTACAGTGATTTCCCATGTCAGAAATCTATGGTACCCACATTTCACTATGCCACAGTATTAACTTCAATGTGTTCAGGATCAGAGTGACTTAGCTGGCAGGAGCTGTCCTGAGTGTTCCTCAGCCTCTCAGCTATATAAACCATGTTTAGATCTCCAAAATCCTGTGCTCTTCAAGGCATGATGCATAGCAGGATGCACCTCTTGAACAGCAGGCTTTGCATCCCCACTACTTCTTGCAGGCAAGAAAATAATTCTTCCCATTAAGACAAGCTGTTATTTTGTTCTCCAAAATTGTAATCTGTGTTCCTGGCTTGGGAAAATTGCAAAATATATCTTCTTCTAAGAAGAGTTTCATGTTTCCCAAGTTTTCTTCTGTAGGCAGAAAAACAAGTCATGGGAGCCATCTTTTCTGCTGTTTTGGACAAGCAGAGTAATAGGACAGAATGAAAATGGATAGTTTAGTTCTACTGAGTTGCAGACAATGGAGTCTACAGTAAATTGACCATGAAGAAAACACCAAAATAACAGGCGGGAGTAAAACATTACTTGTAAATATTCACTATCATTTTACCAAAAAAACACCCCAAAATTTCAGATGAACAAATCTGCCTTCAAATCAAAATATGGATGCTAAAGTCTTTATTAAAATGGATGTCTACTAAATTATTTTAAAAACATGACCTATTAATTAATAGGAAAGAAATAGAAAGATATAGGAAATAAATTGAAAGCAAAGCTGAACACCAGGAAGCTGAATGTTAATTGCTCAATTTACAGAATAATTAAAAAAAAAAAATTTCCATTTCATTCCATGCAGCAAAGTTAACGCTACTCTACTATTCTTTCAAACCTCCAGTTTGGGTTTTTTTACCTCCAAGTTTACTCTGAAATCTTAGTGATAGACTCGCTTTTTTTTTTTTTAACAATAAAATATAAGGGGGAAAGACTGCTACATCTTCCAGAATAATCATTACTTAAATGTTAGAGAATTAGGAAAGCTCTTCTGTTTCCCTATCTCATCCTACCACTGGCGTGCCATCAGTAGTGTGATTTTTGGGGTTGTCCAGTGCATGGTCAGTAGATGAACTTGATGATCCTTCCAGATCACTTCCAGCTCAAGATGTTCTATGATTCCTTGCCAGAAAAACATTCACATCAACAGTGAACCATATTCCAGTATATCTTGTCTTCTAAACACCAAACCATTGAGGCAGTTCATGTATGCAACTATATAAACCCAAATGTTCTGCCAATAGTAAAGGATTTATTCATTCCAGGATCAAAAAATTTTTCCTGAATAAATAAAATTGTATATCTTTACTTGATTGTGATACTATATTTTAAAAATTTCCCTTCTTGATATCATTTTGTGACACTCTTGCAGATGCTAAGCATTATTTACTCTTTAAGTCATGGTACTACAAAAAATCTCACTGACAAAAGTAGTGGTTTAGGTATGTCCTGAGTGAGAAGGTCAGATTCAGACTGCTAGGCTGGAGTACGCAAAAGAAATTCTAATAACAACATTTAAAAATGCTCTAAGTATAGATACTATGCAGCTGAGATCCAATAAATAAAACAATAGTAATAATAATAAAAATAATTATAGCAATAATATTTGGAATGTTTTTTTTGGTTGTGGGGTTTGGGGTTTTTTTAAGTGAACCAAAGCTAGATAGGCTTCTGTGCCTTATTTTAGATAATTCAGCCTTTTGCTCTTAGAACAGCTAAGACCTAGCAGATATAATTAAGGATGCTATAGTTTAGAGCTATATTTAGATCTTACCAAGATTTGTTAGTTTTATTGCTTTTTATACTTGAACAAAAATCTAAAAATTCCACAGTAGTTCAGTTTAAGCTTCTTAAATGCAAAACAGTTGATATTTTTTTAGGATGTTCAGACACTGATATTGTGTGAAATCAAAATAATTTTTTTTTTCCTTTAACGATCACTGTCAGCTGAATATTAGAAGACCAAGTAGGTAGACTTTTAATCTAAATTGTTAAAATATGAAAAACTAGCATTCACAGAGGAAAATATACATAGGTTTCCTAAGATGTTATATATTATATTATATATATTATATTATATTATATATTATATATTATATATTATATATTATATATTATATATTATATATTATATATTATATTATATATTATATATTATATATTATATATTATATATTATATATTATATATTATATATTATATATTATATATTATATATTATATATTATATATTATATATTATATATTATATATTATATGATGTATGATGTATGATATATAATATATTGTATTATATTATATTATATTATATTATATTATATTATATTATATTATATTATATTATATTATATTATATTATATTATATTATATTATATTATATTATATTATATTATATTATATTATATTATATTATATTATATTATATTATATTATATTATATTATATTATATTATATTATATATATACCCAACATATGGGAAACCTGCATTTTTATTGTTGCAACAAAATTTCTAATAAGTTTTACCTTCATTGTAATACAGAGTTTTTAAAGCAGCTCTTTTCCTAGAAGGGATGCTAATATGGCTATATTTGCTCTTTTACCAGAATAATATTTATAAATTCATTCAGTGATGTAAAATAAAACTCAGTGAGGGGGTTAAGAAGCTGGGCTCTGCTTCTTTAGCTAATACAGTTTCTTTCTCTAACTGTAAAGAAATCTTGTCTAGAATTAACACCACCATCAGACTTGAAAACAAAGTGTAGACATCTATTTAATTTTGGAGCACAAACACATTATTTATGCCTTCTGCATAAACTTCAGAACAGCTGAACTATCTGTTTTATTTGCTTACTGGATTCTGTATTTTGAATTAATATATCTGTAAAATTTTCTGTACATTGTCAACATATCTGTTGAGTGCTGTCAGGCAAGGATCTTCTAATCATATTTATGGCATCTGTCAATATATGTTATTAGGGATAGAGAAGTGCACTTGTTAGCTAAATCCAGGTATCCTAGAGAAGTTTAGTATTTTCTGCACCTGACTGAAACTGAACTTTAGAAATTGAGGACACTCAGCAGCTTTCAGAACCAGGCCCTCTATTTGTGAGAAAATAATGAGAATGTGCTGGAATATATCAGGCAGAAATAAACTGAGATCAAGACATTGGCAGACAGAAGTCATGGCATAGGGCAGTGCTAACATCTGCCTCCTCTAACATGCTGCAAACAGCATCAGCAAGCTCCTCAAAGCTCCTGACATTGTAATATTTGTCCAGTCCCCCAGAATGTGGAGTTAGCCACACAGTGTATCAAATGTCAAGGTGATAGACATCAGCTACTGTCACACAGGTCCTGCAAGCCATTCTTCCCAGGCTGCATGACAGCAGAGAAGCTGCATGGAGCTCTCAGGCTGGAGCTGGAATTCTAGCCTGAGCAGCCAGCAGGAGCTGAGAGTATGGCTAAAAGCCCAAATGATCAGATTGCTTTCAGCTGGTGTGAATGGAACTTGTTTGTTGTAATTTGAATTTCTATTATAGCTGTTTATTCAACACTAATTGAGGTCTTGGGCAGAGTTTTGTAAAATGGAGCTATGCCCACTAGTCTCATCTTTCACAGTCAAGCTTAGCTTCAACCAGCACTATCCCTGATATGTCAACTTACATAAAAAGTGACAAGCCTGGAAGCCTAATATGGAGTTTCCACATGTTTCTGTGGACAGATGGCTAAAAGCACCATGGTCTGGGAGAGTGTTAAGCACAAAGAGCCTGATAAAAGCATCATGTGTATGTTTATTATACTTTTTGCCTGAGATTATCTAAACGCACTAGCTTGTTTCAGTCATGGCAGACAGCTTGTAGAAATAGACATTTTTTCTAGTTACCAATGTAAAGAACAGAAACAAATTATTTAAAAAGTAACATTGACAATAATGCTACTACCAATGCAGCTAGACTTGTAGCCATGCTTGAATAATCTTTGATGATAAAAGCATATTTGCTTCCCTTAACACTTAGTTACTCCATAAAAAAAAATTATTATATCGTGAATTTGTTAGCTTGCTAAAGATTTGGTATATGGTTAAAGCATTAATAAGTGTTTCTCAGGCATGCATTATGATTTATTCTCATCAATATGTTGACAGAGATGCTTGAGTTTTTGGTGAAGATCTATTTGTAGGATATGTGTACAGAAAAATACTTCTAAGTGAACACTGGGGAACAAATAAAAGAAAATCCTTGAAAAGTCTTATTTTATAAGACTTTAGGCAGAAAAAGACATCAACAAAACCTAAAGAAAATAATCAGAACTATTTGTGTCCCTTATCTTCATTTCTTCTTTTACTCAGGCTTGACTTCACTGTTTATCACAGAAGAGGAGCCAGTTAGAATTTTCCAGGCACATTGCAAAAGAATTATGATTCCAGTAATATATGGATATTTTCAAGTTCTTCCCTACTGTTTCCTCTATTATAAGAATTGAATTGTATTACTAATACATAGATTTTGAAAAAGCATAGAGGATGAAAACAATAATTTTCACAGTGGTGGTAAAAATAGCCTGAGAAGTAGTGTGTATTTTATGGTTTGACCTTTCAGATTTTTCCCCATATTTAAATCTATCAGAAGATCATTACCTTCATGTAAGGTACCATAGCTCCTGATTTTTAAGTTCCAGGTCTCTTGTTGTAAGTCCCAGCATTAGATGCCTTTAAGTTCTTCTCCACAGAATCCAGAGAGGATTAGAAACTTACAAAGGTCACTAAATTCTGCATTTTTGGCAGTAGAAAATGCTGTGATTTCTTATTTTGCTTCAGAACAGGCTTATCCAAGTCTGAGCTATGGACAGGTGCCTTCAATGCAGTATCTGAATGCATGTACTGAGGTTTCCTCTAATCCCAGCAGCTCATGGTAATTGAGCAGGAATCACTTTTTGTTTTCCAAATACAGACAGGGAAGAAATCATACAACTGTACAGTTGGTTCTGATTCTTACTTACATATTGTTTGTAATGCTTATCTAGAAATCTGAAGACTTTCTTACATATTATATTAAGTTGCTGAATGTCATATTGAACATACTTAGTATTGACCTTTCATATGGGTAGAGAGGAAGAGGAGAGAGGAGAGAGGAGAGGAGAGGAGAGGAGAGGAGAGGAGAGGAGAGGAGAGGAGAGGAGAGGAGAGGAGAGGAGAGGAGAGGAGAGGAGAGGAGAGGAGAGGAGAGGAGAGGAGAGGAGAGGAGAGGAGAGGAGAGGAGAGGAGAGGAGAGGAGAGGAGAGGAGAGGAGAGGAGAGGAGAGGAGAGGAGAGGAGAGGAGAGGAGGAAGGAAGGAAGGAAGGAAGGAAGGAAGGAAGGAAGGAAGGAAGGAAGGAAGGAAGGAAGGAAGGAAGGAAGGAAGGAAGGAAGGAAGGAAGGAAGAAAAAGAAAGAAAGAAAGAAAGAAAGAAAGAAAGAAAGAAAGAAAGAAAGAAAGAAAGAAAGAAAGAAAGAAAGAAAGAAAGAAAGAAAGGAAGAAAGAAAAAGAAAGAAAGAAAGAAAGAAAGAAAGAAAGAAAGAAAGAAAGAAAGAAAGAAAGAAAGAGAAAGAAAGAACTTCAGATCGTTTTAGTTCTGCATTTTTTATTTATTACTTATGTATTTATTTGCTCTCAATGAGGATTTTTTGCTTCCATTTATTTCAATTACAAATATAAAATACATGAACACTTAAAAAGCAAAACCAGAACACACACCATTTATATTTCAAGGTAAATTTTCTGAGTTGAATAATGATAATTTTTTGTGTATATTTTATTTTGATCTCTCAAACCCTTCATGTCTCTTAAACTTGAATAACTAGAAAGACTCATAAGAAATTTTTCTGCTAGATGTATATTATAATGGCTTGATGTTTTGTGAAAAAGGAGCCTGGTCTATTATCTATTGCATGATGGCAAAGAAAACATAGAATCATGGAAAAAATATAATGGTTTGGGTTGGAAGGGACTTTTAGAGGGCTGGTTCCAGCCCTTCTGCCATGGGCATAGATACCTTCTACAAGATCAGATTGCTCAAAGCACAATCCAGCCTGGCCCTTAACACTTCCATCATAGAGATATCACAAGAGATATTTATTAATGGCCTCAATAAAATGACTGTCTTCATCTTTCTTTTAAGCCCCCTTTAGGTATTGAAACCATAATAAAGTATTTCTGGAGTCTTCTCCATGCTTAACAATCCCAAATGTCTCAACCTGTCTTCACAGAACAGGTGTTCCAGTCCTCTGACCCTCCTTCTGGACCTGTTTTCTTAGGTCACTGTCCTTCTTGGGCTGTAAGTGCTGGAGCTGGACACACTGCTCCATGTGTGGTTTCATAACAGCAGAGTAAAGAGGAAAATCCCAGGGTCCTCCTTATTACCCCGCTTTCTGGAAGGAGAATGTGTAAATATTAGACTGAGATAATCAAATATAGATAAGAAGTTGACACCAAGAGAGAGAGCAAGAGGATATGAAAAGACTTTTGCTGTATTGTGCTATGAGGTAGTGTGAGTTAAGTATAGGAGCAGTTCTTGTTAAATGTTGTCATCTTTCTTGGCACTAGTAAAGGAATACTTATCATAAAATTGTTCTCTCATAAAGATAAATGTACTAAGAAAAGTATGTTGGAATACCTGAAAGAAAAAGATTAAAATAAATGGCATGAAATTCACAACACAGATTTCCAGGATGTTGAGGGCTAAAACACTTTTGTTGTACACTGAAATGTTATGATGTGGAAGCTTTCAGCAGCTGTTAAATTAACCATGAATTAACACAATGTGGCCAGTGAGAGCACATAGTACCTACTCAGCTCTCTAGTATGAAAGACCTAAGAAATAGATACTTAAAACAAATTATGGAAGGCCTAAGAAATAGATACTTAAATGTTTACATCTGAAAAAAGTCCCAACAAGACAGAGATGTATGACTCTTCCTGTGAGATACAGATTGTCTGTATTAAGATGTAAAATGAATAAATAACCTCTTCTTCAGATACTATGTTCCTTCCACACTCCATTCAATGATCAGAATTAAGCAATACACATGCCAATAACATCTACTTGCATATAAAACTACTGATCTGAACATGAGCTATTTTTTGCTATGACAATCCTCTGTCCTAGGTTTGAGACATAGGACATGGAAATTAGAACATATTGTTAAAATCTCATGTCACAACTTCATAGTTTTGACAAAAAAAACCCCAAATCTGGATCAGTATTTTTCAGATTGACCTTTATTATGGGATAAGCTCCACCTCATTTTGGAGCCTGAGCTAACCACACTGGTGTATTTTCAATAGACATAGAGTTTGAAATTCCCATCAAGGGAAACATAACATTAAGTTGACACTGGTAATAACTAATAAAGTAAGATGGGGAAATTCCCTTAAGTGCTTTTTAAAGTTGTCTCCCCTTTCAAGATTTCATAAGTGTGGGATCAGAGCTTCCCTGCTTATGAGATTGTTGTTGCCATGCAATTCTGAATTACAAACATTTTCTCTAAGTTTTGGTTAAATATTCAGTTGTTTTCTTATTCTCCAATATATTTGCTATTTATGAAATGACAGAATAAAAGCAATCAAGATAAATTTCATCAAAGACTAGAAGAAGGTCTAAATATGAATATTTTATGGATAATGAGTTTTATTAACTCAAAAGTAACTTCATCTTTTCCACTTTCAGATAATAACAAGAATTCTACTTCAGAAGTGAAAGAAATTATAATTCAAAACACATCTATTTCTGCAGTTTAAGCACAGTCATTTTGTCTAATCATGTCTTATGTTTGTTCTCTTTGACGTTATGAATTTTGCACTGAGAAGAAAAAAATTACAAAGGTGCAAAATGTTTCAGAACAGTAATGCTGAAAACTGTCATTCATAGTTTTCCTTTTCAAAGCTTTTCCACTAAAAACTTCTAGATTTATTGGAAACCTGTAGTATTGAACTTTTCATCATTAAATTTTAATGATAATCTCCAGCAGTTTTGGAATACTTTTATTTTGACAGGGGTGACAAAATATATGTTCATTTAAATCAACTTAGAAAGTAGCATATCAATTTTAATGGACATTTTCTTATCCCTGATTTTTACTTTACTTGGAGAAGATCACTGTTTGGGATTGTTTCCTTCTGTAGCAGATTTTGAATGAAGTTTAATTTTCACTAGTTGAGATATGTGTTTAAGATAATGTACATGCTATTAGCAGTGCTCAAATTAAGGGCTGGTGTGGTTACCTGTAAGGGAAAGCAACAATCATGGATGCTGTCATTCCTTATTTATTTATGTATTCATTAATTCATCATGGTGTTTATGTAACAGGTGGTGGTGGTATAAAGAAGTCCTGATTTACTTTATATTGTGGGACTAAAGGTAGGAATAAATAATCTCAGTTAGGAGTAGCCATTTAGACATTAAGAAATTTCTTCTGAAAAGATTGTTTTCTGAGCCAGTGTCATGCCTACCTAGCACCTAAGCAGTTAATGCTCTCTCTTCTAGATATAGATAATTTTGCAGTCTTTGCAGAGACTTCAGACAGGAAGAGTCACCTGCAATTTTTGTCTGCAATCAGGCAACTGGTTTAATTGGGCATTGGCAGAGCCTTGCAGGATGTCCTAATGAGCCTAATTGGTAGCAGAAATCTGACTCCTGGGAGAACAGAGATAGAAACCAGACAGAAATAAGATGGAAGGGCTCTATCAGGGCTCAGTACTGGTATATACATTTCTTTGTCTCTTTCTTCTCTTAGTCTCTCTTGCTACTTTGTTTACCAGCTGTGTGCCCATGGCACTATTGTCTGTGTCTTTTCTGTTATTGAGTAGTCCTGTGGATTTTTTGTGCTTATCATGTCTTTTTTTCCAGTGTGATCTGAATATGCAGGGAGTCCTAGCTTGAAAGGCTGTCCAGTCTAATCACAAAACTGCTTTTGCAACACTCGGTGCAATGCGGAGTGAGAGGAAGAAGAAAAAAATGTCTGATCAAACTGTGTTTCTGAGAGGAAGAATCTTCAGTGTGGCTTCGACCACCACGCTAACAGTATCCCTGTCATCAGCTGTCACCGTTCTGTCACTGAAATTCCTGGCAACAACTGAATTTTAATGAATGTCTGCCATGCTCTAGAATTTAAATGAGATATTTGATAAAAGAGAGAAAACCTTCTGCATACCTACCTTATGCTCTTAACGCATTTCTCCTGGTAAAAATAAAGAAATAAATTCAGGATTATATTTCCCTGCAAAGCTGTACTGAACTGTTTTCATGCAGATTTCCCTCTGTTCTGATAGAACCCAGTTGCTGTATATGTAGCTCCTGTTGCTTTCCAGCTTCCTTAGCTCCGCAGACTGGAAGTGGAATTCATCTCTGGTTGTCTGGATCAGTGTCAGAATGTGTGAGGCCAGCAACAAATACCTTAGTGGTGTCATACTCATCTGAGCAGAGTTATGACAGTGCACATTACCAGGATCTTTGCAGGTGAGCTGCTTATTAGTCCCTAATAAGGGATGTGTTACTGGGTACTGAAGACCTTAATGACACATTTGCTATCTTTCACCTGCCTGAAACTATTATGTTTTTTTGGTAGTGCAGACTCTATTTTGTTCAGTGATACAGGTGTGCATATCAAGAGAGTGCCGATTGTAAAATCCTCAGTTTGCTGAACATTTCTGATCTCAAAGTAAGTTTTCAAGCTCAAATGGAGCCATAAATGTATTGGGGGGAGGAAGTAAAAGTTAAGTATTTTTAGTATGCATTGTCCTTTTTTCTATGCAGTATGTGACACTACCTAGGCATAAACACTGCTTCACACAGATGTGCTAGTTGAATTCCTGGTTGTATGTAACTGCTTTTTGGGAAGTGAGTTTTAATTATACTTTTTTAGTTGGCTAACAGTGGGGGTATACACATATGAGCAAATGGGTGTGAAACAAAGACCCATCTTGTAAAGAATGTTTCTGATCAATGGTAACAAAATGAAAATATAATGAACTGCAATCTTGTCACAGATACCCAGGATTTTTTTTTAATTTTTTTTTACAAAGTGAAGGTAATCTAGACATTTTCCAAATAAACTTGTGGTGCAGAAGACTATTTTTTCATGCCCACCACTCTATGACAGATTTTAGATTAAAAAAAATTCAGTAATGAAAGAAGTATACAAAAGGTCTCTGTAAGTGCAGCACTGGAAACAGAAGTTGTATGTAAAACACAAAGAAAGGAGCAGCTGGTACTTCTGACTGCAGGCTGAAGTATCAGTTGTGAGATCACCTGCTCTAATGATTACTGAAATTCATTGTAATCTGCATGAAGTATGTCCCAGTTAGAAAGCTGAATTCCACCATCCCCTCCTGATATCTCATAAATTATGTCTTGCTACCTGTGTAAGCACAGTTATTAGTACAGGCTACCCTTTGAAAGGTATCTGTGCTTTTGTTTTGGGGATTTTTGTTTTGTTTTGTTTTGTTTTGTTTTGTTTTGTTTTGTTTTGTTTTGTTTTGTTTTGTTTTGTTTTGTTTTGTTTAGTTTTTTGCTTGTTTTTTTTTTCTTTTTTTCCCCTGAATGAAGAAATGGAGGGCAGGTTTAAGGAAGGTTTCACAATGATATTTTGGTACATGAAAAGAGATCACCCTCCACTCCATTTTAGTATCTGTGCATTATCACAGGATATGTTCAATTTCCTATGCAAATAGCTTGAAGTGTGAAATGAAAGTTCAGAAGAGTCTAGAGAAAAGCCAGGATGCCTAGCTGATAACAATACAAACTGGCAGTGAAACACAGAGCAGGGTGCACACCAGGGGAAAAATTTGTCACAGTAATCAGTGTCTGAATTCACTGCAATGTTATAGCATAGAATGGGAATGAGATTATCTTCATTCACTTATCAATGCTGGCATTGATGATGAACAGTTACAACTACCAGGCCTTTACCTTATGCCAGTGAAATTGGACCAAGAATAATTGGGTGGTGTGGGCTGAAGAAAAGCATAATCATTATTGTGCTTGATCACTCTGGATGCAGAAGTGAAATCACAGAAGAGATAGTCTTCACATATCTTAAAATAGTACTGAGGGAAAGAATTCTGCTTTTCTACCATTAAAAAAATATAATATACATTTAAATGTACCACTATAATTCTTATAGCACTTACCTCCATGCCAAATACTAAATGACCTGTGTAATTCCTAATCTCAGGCAGTCTGTCTTTCCTTCTTCATCTCCCACTAACATCATATTAACATAGATGATTATGAAGACATCTAGCAATCTAAACTTTTTCACAAGTTTCACATGTAGACCCAGGCTCAGAACTTGGAGGTTTTATAAAAATAGTTGCTTGCCTTCTTGGTGGAGCTCAGAGCAGATCAGGCATTTCTGTCAAGTAACACTGGCCTCCTGGCTTGAACTGCACACCTCTGTGTGCTGGTACTAGGATATCAAACTCTTTTAAGCCTCGTGTTGGTAGCTGTCAGCACAAGATGGCATCCATCCTCTTGGATTGCTGGGGGATGGTCTTCTTGGTCTGTGCTCGAGTAGCAGGATTTCACTGGTGACATGCTCATCTGCACAGGACAGAGCTCAAGGGAACGTGAGAGCCATTTCCTGCACTGCTGAGAGAGAGGGTCTTGACTGAAGCAGAGGGAAGTGAATCCATGTTGTCTATGGGGTATAAAGTTTGAATCAGACTCCTCTGGTTTCCAATTCCAATTTCATTTTTCAGAAGGAGCAAGCTGGCTTGAATTTATTGAAGATTCCAGAAGCCAGCTGTAGTGGTTGTTGTGGGATAACTGGAGAGCAGCGGGCATGTGAGATGTCAGGGAATGAGCCAACTTCATGCAGTTACCAAAATGTCTGGGCATAAGAAAATACACACAACCCTCCTTTGATGAAAGAGAGCATCCTTCCACTGGTAGCTAATTGGATCAAGAGGACACTTTTCAGACTGTTTTTAAAATGGCTGAAAGTGACTGGAAGGTATCCATTGGGGTTTGTGCCAGAGCACAGCTGCTCTGGCCTGGAAAGGGAAGTGGAGAAAGAAGTGGCAAATTTTGATGATAATGCTAAATTTATGCAAAATATTAAGGAAGGAATCTCAATGAAGAACACTGGGTACATTTTGTGAAGTTGATTGACTGGTGATAAAAGGGTAAGTGAGATTCACTTTTGACAAATGCAAAATAGTGCTGGTTGGAAAAACAATCCATCTCTACATATGCAGTGAGGATCTTTAAATTAGTTATTACTATTCAGGAAAGAGATTTTGGAGTCATTATATAATATCACCCTGAAAACGTCAGCTCAATGTTTAGTGGTGGTCAGAAAAATAAATAGAATTTTGAGAACTGGGAAAGGAATTGAGAGGAAAGCAGAAAGTATAATTATGCTGCTGTATAAATCCATGTTGTCCTCACATCTTGAATGCTATTTGCAGTTCTGTTTATAATAATAAAATATTAGATATGGAAAAGGTACAGAAAAGGGAAACAAGTATGATAAATAGGGTGAAATGGTTTCTGCAAGAGAAAAAATGAAATAGATTTGGATATTTTTGTCTGGAGAAGAAATGGATAATGAGCACCCTGGCAGTGAGTGAATAGGAGAATAGTTTTTCATTCATTCTCAGAATACAGAAACAAGGCAGAGACAAAGGTAATTTTAAGGAGATTTAAGTAAAAAGATAAAAAATGGGTACATATTTTTCCCACAGAAGGTCTTATTAAATGATATGTGTTTCTGACAGGGAATAATACGTACAGTAAAAGTTCAGATGAGTTAAAATAAATTACTGAAATCCGTGGAGAAACATTCATTAAGTGCTGATAAACACAAGGATAAAACCTGTGACTCAAAAGCCCTCAAGGTGCAGATTATTGTTATCTCAGAGGAAATGTAGGGGTACAGTGTCACAGAATGTCTGCCCTTTTCCTTTTTTTCCCCTGAGATATGTGCTCTCAGAGACAGGATGTGGTAGGTGGACCTGTTTCTGACCCAGTGCTGCTGTACTCAATGTCAAGGCTTAATCATCCAAATCTGTATATCTCAAAACACACAAAAGTGTAACCACTTATTAAACCTGTTTTCAGAGCAGAATTCAGACTGAAGTAACCCAGTCTTTCAACAGAGACTAACCACTGGGAACAAAAAAGCTAAAATAGTTTTATGATGTCCTAAGACTACAATGGACTGTGAATCTGCAGTAAAAATCACAGCTGTGCTTTAATGTGTAAAACTTTTCCTGTTGAGCACTACTCCAGCCTCTCTCTTTTTTTATTTTGGTTTTTATTCTTTTTTTCTCTCTTCCTTATTTTTCCTTTAGCTTCTGGCCAGGACAAAGAAATGGCATATAAACAAATAGGATTGCTTGATAGTAGTTATGTAAATACCAAATATAAGGAACAAATTATTGTCGCTAATATATTTTATTGTAGCTGTTCCATGAATGCTATATGTAGAATGGTGCTAAGAAAAATGTGTTCAAGTGGCAAAGGTCTAACCAGGGATATTCAGACATTTCTCTCTAAGCTCAGGAACCCACAGTGGAACCACCACACAGGTGATTGTTCTGTGCTTATTTATTCTTTGCAGCTGCCATATTATGTACTAGAACTAGGAAGAGGAATCAATTTCTTTTCAGTTTAACACTAGATGACACTTTCAAAGAAGAAAGAATTTCCCACTGTGAGTCCAAAGATGAAGAAACTTGCCTCCAGGAATAAAGCAAATAGCTAGATCACCTGAAAGAAGCAAGGAGAGAATGGTCTTCAGAAGGATTTAAGAGGTACTGAATCTCTATAATCTTTGCTAATTCCAGTGTTAGTTTCACCTTAAACAAAGCTTTTACTTAGATATGCCCTTAAAAACTAAATGGGTCCTAAATTTCTTTCCAAACTCTTCCAGTCAGGGAAAGCAACTTTTTAAATGGGCAGATAGAGATAGGACACCAGTCACCAGTGGTGTTCCTCAGGGGTTTGTGCTCAGGCCAGTCCTGTTCAATATTTTTGTTGATGACATAGATGAGGATATTGAGTCCTTCATTAGTTAATTTGCAAATGACACTAAGCTGGGAGCTTGTGTTGATCTATTGGAAGGTAGGAGGGCCCTGTAGAGAGACTTGTAATGGTTGGATGGATGAGCACAGTCCAATGGGATGAAGTTTAGGTCCAAGTGCCAAGTCCTGCATTTTGGCCACAATAACCCTCTGCAGTGCTACAGGCTGGGGACAGTGTGGCAGTGCCCAGGCAGGAGGGGACTGGGGGCACTGGTTGACACTGACTGAACATGAGCCAGCTGTGCCCAGGAGGCCAAGAAGGCCAATGGCATCCTGGCCTGTATGAGCAATAGTGTGGCCAGCAGGAGCAGGGAGGTCATTCTTCCCCTGTACTCAGCACTGGTGTGATGTGTCACTCAGCACTTGAGTGCTGTGTCCAGTTCTGGCCCCTCAGTTTAGGAAGAACACTGAGACATTTGAGCGTGTCCAGAGGAGGCAACAAGGCTGGTGAGGGGCTGGAACACAAACCCTGTGGGGAATGGCTGAGGGAGCTGGGAGTGTTCAGCCTGGAGAAAAGGAGACTCAGGGGTGACCTCATCACTCTCTAGAGCCCCCTGAAAGGTGGCTGTGGTCAGGTGGGGGTTGGTCTCTTTCACCAGCAGCAACTGACAGAACAAGAGGAAACAGTCTTAAGCTGCACCAGGGGAAATTTAGGCTGGATATCAGGAAAAAGTTTTTCATGGAAAGAATAATAAAGTACTGGAATGGTCTTCCTGGGGAGGTAGTGGTGTCACCATCCCTGGATGTGTTTAATAAAAGACTGGATGTGGCCCCTGGTGCCATGGTTTAGTTAGGTGTTAGGGCATGGGTTGGACTTGATGGTCTTGGAGGTCTCTTCCAGCCTAGTCATTCTGTATGTCCCCTGTGTGTGTGACACAGGGGAACAGTTTTAAACAGGAAAGAGCAAGGATTTAGGTTAGATCTGAGGAAGCAAACCTTTATTCAGAGGGTGGTGAGGCACTGGAACTGACTGCCCAGGAAAGCTGTGGATGACACATGCCTGGCAATGTTGAAAGCCAGGATGCCCTGCACAAGCTGATCTAGTAGGTGGCATCCCTACTCAAGCAAGGAGGATTGGACCCAGTTGATCTTAAAGTCTCTTCCAACCCAAACAATCTTATGACAGCAGAGAAGGCATTTGAGCATGTAACAGAGTTACCTTAGACATCCTCTTGAACTCTAGATGGGCTCCAACTTTTACTCCTGGACTCAGGTTTCTGGAAACACATCATGTGTCGTGTCTGCTTCCTCTGGTTCCCTGAAGTTTCAGGTGCCTCAATTCCACCTTTCATGCTGTTTCTGGGTGGTACAGAAAGGGCTTTTGTGGATATGGAGGAGTTTTGTCTACATGCACTTACCTCACAGGTTTTAACTATGAAATCAGTTTTAATACAGGCTAAACTTCAACCTGAATTGTGGGTTTTTCATCCAAGACTGCCTGCATTACTAGTGGAATAGTTTTATATATGATCCTTTAGTAATTAAAACAGCATGTCCTGGAAATCTTCACACTGTGGTACTGTTATACCTACAGAGTTCCTAATGGCCTTGGAAGGTCTTAAACAATGGTGGGAAGGCAAAGTATATCAAGGTATTTTTCTGGAGTTAAAGTGGGTTAGGCAGTCTCACTGCTAGACTCATAGAAAGAGGCAAGCATTTGTTGAAAGGCATAAAACCCCTCTTTCCCCACAATGTAGTATTCAACTCTTCTCTTTTCTTTCACATACCTTTGGCCAATGGGCAGAAACACTCAGTTAGTGGATGTTTCTATAACATTTTTAAAGAAAATTAAACACTTCTGTAGCGTTATTAACTTTCTTCTTTTCAGTGGTACATGCAGAAAGTAATGGAGTATCACAAAATGCTCCAAAATTGTATTTTTTATTAAAATATGTACTTTCCTACTAGGGATTGTAAGTGTAAATTTAACAAATGCAATAAAAATTAAAACATAAGATTTCAGGATGATTTCTGAATTTTCCCATAAGACTTCACAGAGCCTATTTTAAAATGACAGCAAATCAATCATAACCCAGCAGAATGTATTAACTTCAAGATGTTGAAATTAAAATGTGTGTTGGGGAATCAGCAGAGAATAAGCCAATGATATTTGTAATGTTCTATTAAAGTACATCAGGTATTAAATTTAGTTGAATTTTGATCTCCAATTGTATTTTGTCACTTTCAGCTATTGTAACACTTGAAAGTTCAGCCATTGCTAAGCTTAAATCTTTTACATGAAATAAAAGTTACCGAATATATAGCATGAAACTTGCTAAGAAATATTTGTAATAATTTAAATAGATGCATTTTAAATGTGCAAGGAAGATGGGACTCTATCTTTTCATAATAAAATATAAATTAAGGACTTTTTCATCAGCTAAGTTTTTGTCCCTGTCCATCGCCCAACTCTTAAACAATATGTCATTAATAGAATTAAAACTGTTCTCCAGTAGGATTAAACCTATTGTTGTAACTGCAGTGCAACTGTAAAGAACTTTTTCCGAACTTGGAACCAAAGCAACTTTGTTTAAATTCTGCCTTTATAGAATTTTCTTTCTTATGCAGTTATATTTGAAAAGATAGAGAAAAAAAACAATCTTTACCCTTCAGAAAGTTTCCTATGACTTTTTTGCAAGTGTTTTATTTGCAGTGTCCTGCAGAATAAATAGCAAGTAAAAATATGTTTCCTTTACGGGATTAGAAATTTTCCCTGTTTTCAATATTTCTGTAATAATTTGTCCAGAAGCTTTCTCTTTTGCCCCTGTTGCTAAGTTTAGTATAAGAAAGATAAATTAGTTGAGTAGTAGTTTGTACAACTTTGAATTGCTCAGTGCATACATTTAGATAAGCAGCTTTTAACTCTGCAGATCTCAGAAGAGGATGTTGATTTTTCATTTATTGAATTTTTTTCAATTGCACCTGAAGAAGAAACAAAAAGGAGCAACTCATCCAGACCAGATAGCTACATAACATGAGCACACACTGAGAGTGAGAAAAATGTGGAAAAATAAGTGGAGAGATAATGCTTGTTGAGGCACCAGCTGAATGGTAGGAGCATGAATCCTATATTGATCTTCTCTCCCCTGCTTCAAGACATGCTTGTGCCAAAGGTGAATCACTGTCAAATTGCTATCATGCTTGACAATACAATACTGCTTCATCTCTTGTAAAAATGTGAATTCTATAATAAATAAACTGTATAAATATGAACCAAAGATTTTCCTATTACATACACTGACTTGCTAAGTGGGGATAAAGTTGAATATCTTCCAACTTAGTACAGTCATGCTTCATTATGTTCTTTTTTATGAGAAGGCTTTAATCATTTTACTTACTGATATTTCTGCATGAAACACTTTTCCCTCTATTCTTATCTTGTATGTAATTCATAATTTGCTTCAGAAATAAATTTCTTTTCTCCAGCCTTGATTTGTTTCAGCCAATTTCCAGTTGCTTTTATTTATCTGTCATATAGCCATTAAATAATTAAGAGTGGAACAGATTTTTGAAATCTCTTCCAATTTACTTCTCATTGCAAGACTAAATTCTGGTTAGGTTAGGTTCTTGCAGCTACTCTTAATTTTTATCTTACTGTACTTCTCTGAGAAGATTCTTGCTCCTGCATCTCTTCTAATACACTGAAGGTACACGATTTTCTTCTTGGAGAGCTTCATGAGGCTCCTGTCAGACTACTGTCATCCTTATGATTAATATTCCAACTCTTCACCCCAGTTTTAGTGGTCATGACCAACTGTTCGTCCTAGTTTTAGTAGTCATGACAGTCAGCCTTTATTGACTCATTAGTAAGGTCTCAAGGCAAGTCCTGTTCAAAACTGTTTCTGTGAGCTGAAGAAGAATGTGAATGAGAACAGCCAGAAAGGATTTATCAAGAGCAAATTGGACCTGACCAACCTGCCTGAATGGTATGATGAAAAAGAAGCATGGCCAGCACACGGAGGGAGATGATTCTTACCCTCTACTCTGTCCTTTTGAGACCCCAGCTGAAGTACTGCATCTGATGCTGGGCCCCTCAGCACAAGAAGGACATGGACAGGTTACAGGGAGTCCAGAGAAGGGTTCAAAGATGTTCGGAAGGCTGGAGGAAGTCTTCTTTGAAAACAGGCTGAGAGAGTTGGGACTGATCAGCCTGGAGAAGAGAAGGCTCTGGGGAGACCTCACAGCAGCCTTTCAGTACATAGCAGGCACCAGGATAGTTGGAGAGGCACTTTTTACAAGAATATATAGTAAAATGGCCTTGTACTGGAGGAGGTTAGGTTTAAATTAGATATTAGGAAGAAATTCTTTACTCTGATGGTTGTCAGGCACTGGAGTCCAAAGAGATGGTGGATGCCCCATCCATGGAAACATTTGAGGTAGTTTTGAACAGGGCTCTGAGAAACTTGATCTAGTTGAATCTGTGAACAAAGTGACCTTTAAAAGATCCCTTCCAACAAAAATTTTTATACGATTTTGTCATTCTATGAAATGACTAGATTTGTGGATGAGGAGATGGTAGCAATAGCCATTTACTTTGACTTAAGCAAAATTTTCAACATGGTTTCCTGTAGCATCTCTTCTCTACTTCTCTCTCCCTTAGGATGTTGCACTGCTACACTTTAGATAGATTGACAACCAGAAAGGTGAAAACCTGGCTCATTGGGTTCAAAACATAGCAATTAGTAGTCATATTGCACCTGATGGACATTCAGACTTGGAATTTTCCAGGGGGTCTGTTCTGAGGCCTCTCCTGTTTGGTACCTTTATCAGTGGTGTTGAGGAGGAGGCACAATGCCCCGTGGTCAATTTTTTTCGGTGACAGAAAACTAGGAAATGGAACAGGAAACTAGGAAATGGAATAATGCCCAAGGAAAAATCTGATGTTCAGGTGGCTTTAGTCAGGTTAGTGTGATGGAACAACAGGAACTTAATGAAATTCAACAAGGACTAATGCAAAGTCCTGTACTTGGGAGTGAACCTCCTACAGTAATATGGAAGGGGTCTGACTGACTGGATGGGGAGAAGCTCTGCTTGGGGCCCTGGAAAACAAAGAACACGAGTGAACACGGGTCAGTCATGAACCCTGGAAACAAAGGGTCAACAACACTCTGGGCTGTGGGAATAGGAGTTCTGGGTATGAAGCAAGTGTGATGGGCCTTAATTTCCTGGATATTCCTATAAGCCCTTCTTGTAGCTGGAGGGGGACATTAGAATTCTTCCAAGATTCTGGGGTGTCCCCTGATCTTCATAACTTCTCAGAGATTATGGAGAGCAGACTTGCAACGACATCAGCCAGTTCTAATGTCTCAAGGTGGATGCGCTCAGGGTCCGTCGATTTGTAGATGTTCTTTTAACTGGATTTTGGGAGGTGGGAGGAAAAACACTGTTAGGACTTCAAGCACTGGGACATGTTGTCCAGAGAAGTTGTGCAGTGTCTTGAAAGATATTTGATAGCAAATCAAATAATCCCTGAGCAGCTCTGAATTCAGAGCAGACCCTGGTTTTAGCAGGACACTGGACTAGAGATCTGCTGACATTCTTCCAGCATGAGTGATTCTGTGATGCTAGTCCAGGTATCCTGAGTCCTGGATACTGAAGTCTTGTATTTCAAGCTTACCTGTCTTGCATATGGCAGGAAATCCCTAAAGCTATGATTATTAGTGTGTTTCCTCTTCCAGTTCTGTCCTGTAAATAAATTCTGTTACCAAATACACCACAACCTCCCCCCCAAAAAACAACCTAAACATAATCTTAAAATTGGGTGGTGTAACTGTGGTACTTAGGCTGCTGTTTTGCTTCATGCTGCTGGTATTGTGTCACTGTCTCCTTTTCTTCCTGTCTGTCTGCTCTTTAAGTGCCAACTCCCCAAATCTGTAGCATACTGGGCAAACACGGTTCCTTTTTCCAGTGTAGTGCTCTTAGGCAGTTCTATTCTAATAAAAACCAAACAGCAGCTGAAATGAAACCCCTTCAGCACAGCTGGAATAAATTTCTAATGCAGGATAACAGTTTATGTGTTTGAATTGGATTAACAGGATCACAAGGGATGCTGACAAAGTGCAAGGCTGAAAGAAATGTTTTATCATGTTACTAACAGTTACATGTGAATTAATTTGAAGTCCACTACAGTTCAGCCATTGTAAAGCTCAGTTTATGACATAAAAATTTTTGAGGGAATTTATAAAGAAAGGCAAAGCTTTTTAACAGTTTGCAGCAAGCAACAAAAAGCATCTAGTGTAATTCAGAGTTTTGTCTTTCAAATACAAAATCTTGCAGATACACTGCTATTTTCTTCCAGGCTCTGAGAAGGATTCAGATGGAGAGCATGGAGAAGTCAGCACAGGGCCTGTGAAGGTTACTTAAATTTCTAATTTAAGGAATTTCTGATTTAAGGATTGCAATGTCTGGGCTCAGATCTGATCTCCCAGATGTAGGAAGTATAATTGAGAGGCATGATTCCAGCATTGGATATTGCCAAGTATGCTGCAGGCGTGCTAGCAAATGCTGTGTCATCATAGCTGTGGAGTGTTGTTAAGGGAAAAAAAAAAAAACAACAGTGATAAAAATACAGCAGAAGAGTAGAGGAAATCACTGCTGCTGCACAAAACAGGTCACCCAAAACAGGTGTTACAGGACATCTGTATGTATAAATATTTTGTTCATGTTTGCTTGTCACCATAAATTTGTTTGTGAATTCTTCTTACAAATATAAATTTTTCTATTGTTAGATCTTTGCCATCTACTAGCAGATTCATCAGCTGTAGAGGTCAGCATATTATTTGGGTCAGAAATTATAGATGCAGAGTGGACTACTTTTATTGCTTTAATTTCCATATTTACATATCTGTGACCTATTTTTCTGAACAGATGTGGTAACATCTCCATACAGGCAAGTGATTTTAAATGGAAACCTCAGGTGACATAATTTTGATTTGCATCAAGACAGAAGCACCTGCTAAATCAACTAAACTAAAATATATCCTCCTATTTTTCTATGGCCTTTACCACATTACCACTTCTAGTTCACATTACCACCTCTAGTTCACCACCTCTTTGGACAAGTTCATCAGGCAGGGTGGTTTGGAAAAAATGATGGACTTTTCCTGATGGTCAATATACCAAATTGTAAATAAATGTGACACAGAAGGTGCAGACTAGAAAAGGAAGTTCTATTTTGTGGAGTACCAAATGATTTTATCTTAAAAATAAGAATATTTTCCTCTAAGTGACACATGTATTGGGCCAAATGCTTACTTTTCTTTCTGTCCATTCAGGAATGGAACTTACATAAGTAAACCATAGCTGCTTCTTTGCCTCCAACAAACAGTTGATATATATTTTTTATTTTTTTGCCCAAACTGTGTTTGAAATAGATGGGTTGCATATTTTGACCACTGCAGTGCAGAAATTAGCCAAAAACCTAATTGGATTATGCTGAGATAAATCAGAACTAATTCTGAATTACCTCTGCCATGTTTCAGTCATTGGATTTACTGCACAGAAATGTGATGATCCCCTGTACTGCTGGGTAACATTGCCCCATTGTGAAGCCCTGTTTCCTCCTCCATCAGCCCGGTGATTAACTTTTGCCTCGTGGCTGAATGTTGCTGAAGTGTTGTGCTTGGATAGCACTTAGAAGAAGAGGATTACTGGCAGAGGTATAAGTGAAGATAAATGAGCTTTCAAAGATATGAAATGTTAGAAGTTGATACTGTTGAGTGGGTACTATTACTGGGACTAAGGGTTCTTTGGAAGTTAACTGGGAAGGACAGTTCAACAAAATCTTCTTGTTTTCCCCTTCAGTTTAATATAAGTTTTGTGAAACTGATTGATCTACCAGAATAGCATATACAGTCTTGTTTATACACCATTTGGTATACTTTCTATGTATCTTCTCTGCCTAAAACATTTATAAAAATCCAAACACTGAATTTCATTAAAGTAATCATATGATATTGTCTGTGTTGATACTCCTTTTTGCACTTTTTTTTGTGAGCTTCTTTGACTTTGGTTATTTTCTGTCTGAAAAAAAAAATAGTTTTGACAGGAAACCTATTATTTTGGATTTTTTGGTACACTACCTGTGTTGAACCACCAGACTAGGTGTGCTTTCCAAATCCTCCTTTACATTTCACTCCATGGTAAGTCATCCCAAGGAGCTGTAGTAGGCTGGATAATATCAGGTCTTTCTAGGTCACCCTTGCTTTGAAAATAATTATTAGGTTAATAATATAGATAATGAAATTTTTAGATATATGTGTAGGATTAGATTACACTTTATGAAGAGATGAGGCCTGAAAAACTCTAGGGTTTTAAGGAGGATGGGAAAGAAAAGAAGATTGTTTATAATATACTGGCACACCTCAGAACTAATACGGATAATTAAGACCTTGTATCCCATAATTAGTTGTTTGGCCAACAGACTACTTTCATTTCTCTCTGAAAAATGGTTTATTCAAATATATCTGAAGAATACTGGCAGAACAGTGATAGTCAAACATCTGATGAACTAGTCTGGGACAGATCAAAACCATTTTTGGAGTGTTTTCTGCTAGAGACAAGACTTCTTGTTTAAAGCACAGATACTTTTTTATCAAACTTGATTCATATATACAAATCAATACCTGCTTCTGAAAACATATTTTTCATGTCTTGCCTTGGGATCAAGGTTCTTAAAATACCTTTTATTTTTCCCATAGAATAAAGTCTTCTCCTGTGTCCTGCTATATTGTACCTTCCACCTGCAATTGCCTTCCCTTTAGTGGGATTTCAGAACTTACAGAGGGAAGTTGTGGTTTCTTGCCAGGCATGAACCTCTGCTCTCCCTTGCCTGCAGAGAAAATTAATGGCCAATCCTTTGTGGTTACTACTGAGGAATGATCCTTAGGCTCCTTCTAAGAAGCTCTCACAAAGCTGGGAGTTTAGACCATGCAACAGTCTTTTTCTGTGACTATCAAAATTGTTCTTTGTCAGAAATTTAAAAAAATAAAATAAGATAAGATAGATTAAGAAGAATTTTGCCATAAACTTTTAGTTATTAAGTAAGGATATTTACTTTGGAAATATTGTCAGTAAGGTTACAACATCCCTTAATTATCGAGCCTATGACATTTCACTGTTTTATGCAGGGGTGTTTGTGTTTTCTGCATTTCATTTTCCCATTGTAGCTGCAGAAAATCTGAAAGTAAGCAAAAGTTAAAATGTAAATGCCATGGTCTTAGCTGTAATATTAAATGTTCCCCATGGTTTTACGATTACCCTTTACAAAATCTGTTGATGCATTTTGGCAAGCACAATATTAAAAGTTTGCTTGGCAAAAATCCCTTTAGCAGGACCTGACAGACAGTAAGGTCAATAAAGTTTTAATCAACAAAGGAGAAAATACGTTTCTTCCAGATGGGTGCCACAGAGCAATACTTGCATGAAATATTTATGATTCACTTTAGAATCTCAGAGTCTGCAACATAAGGAAAGGTTGGTGATTATTTCTAAAGTAGAATGTGCTCACCCTTGGAATTTCTGAGCATTAGACTGCTGTGAAAAAAATGTTAACCTTATTACGGGAAATACACAATTTGGTATTTGACAGAACACCAAGTTTGTTATTAAGCATTCTTGTGTCCATAGCCTTCTAGCACTTTATAAAAAATTCCAGTCACTTATATTGTATGTGATGATCCTTCAGGTGTTCCTGGCTCTTTAAACTGTAGATTTTGTTTGGGCGATAAGCAACTATGGTTTTTTTTTTTTCCTTGTTTCAAAATATGGGCTGGACTCTGTGCTTGGGCAGCTAAAAATAAATCTGTAATAAATAGAATCATTAATATAGGTGAATTTTCTCCCTGAGTCTTAATCCTGATACCTCACACACTCTCAGAAGTGTGAGGAGAAGAAGGAGGAAACCCAGGAAAAGTTTGACACGGTGGATGGATCCATGGCAACCCTCACATATTCCCAGCACTATGCAGTAACTCTGCTTCCTAATGTGACTTAAGTGATCTAGTCACAGGAACTGGAGTATTGGAATGGATTTCCTTGATACTTCTCTATTCCCAGCAGAGAATTAAGTGAAAACCTGCCCTGTCCAAGCCAAAAAAGACCAGTGGCCATGGCTGTATTCCGAATCAGCAAAAAGACTAAGAAATATCAAGTTGACTAGATTTGCCAGTCACTCTTCTAAAGTGATTAACAAAGGAAAGTTTAAATGTATTCTGCATTAATTTCTGCAACTATTTCAACACTTGTTAATTAACAATTAATGCAGCCATTAATTAACACCTACAGCAAGCTTCTTAGCCACCACACTGAGAGTGTGAAAGCACTGAAACATTATTTGTGGTTTTGAGTTCTTTATGAACTCTGAATAATTCATCTTGTTTTCAAGAAACTGGTGTTTTTCAGAGAGAAAATTAAATTACAGGTGTACAATGACTTGAATTATCAGCTACATTAACATACTTGAAACCCAAAATATATTGCTTTAACTCCGTGACATTAAAGGTGACTGAAATATTCAATTAGGTGTATATAGTTGTTTTGCTGTTATACTAATTCAGTGAGTTTAGGAATAACAATTGACTTTTTAAGGAAGTAGAGTTAATAAGTATGGATAATGTAAGAATTATATAGAATGACTAATTTTGAATCAAATTAATATAAAAATGATTAAAAATATACAAAGCTGTTAACTTTTCTCTTAAACCTATTCTGTCAATCCCAACCTTAACCCTAGCCATAAATGGACTAGACTTTCAGTCTTAGAAGATTAGCTCTCTAAATTTTTTATTCAGGTAATTTGAAATCAGTATTAGTTATGAAAAATTTGTGTTCTGAGTAGGAATGGATACAATTTCTGCATCATTTTTATTAAACTCACAGTTAATTTTAAAATTTCTTGGCAGGTGTTGAGTATTTTGCATAAAATTCCTGTGATCTCTTGCGTTGCAATAAAAAGTTTTCCCTCTTTGAAAATTGAAAGGGAGTCCTTTACCCTTATCTTAATTTTAAAATTCAGAAAGGGATGGTTTTGATGATGTGTTTTGCTTTGTTTCTCAAAATATTGAGATAAAGATTTAATGTGCTTTTAATGAGTATGTTATTACACTGTTCACTCTATAATTCTCTCTGCTGTGATTGGCACTATCACTGTATCCCATAATTGATTCAGAGCACATGCAAATACACCTGAGTATACTTAATTGCACTTTTTCCTGTCAAGTCTTTAATTTTCTCACAAGCAATTTCAGGAGATAGGTTTGGGGAAAGCCAGAATCTTAATCTTCTCTATACCATGCATATTTATTGCCCTGTGCTACTGGATGGAGTCCACACTGTATATCAGTGCTTTGCCAGAAGAAAATAAAGAGCTATTTGGATCTGTCAGCATAAGTTTTGAAATCAGGCCGATCTTAATTCTAATCATACCTAACTATTGGAACTGGGCTGTTTCTAGCATCTGTAATAAAACTGCACTGTGGCCACCAGTATCTGATATTAACTGTATGTTCTGCAGCCTCAATTCCAGCATGATCTTATCAAGAAAATTTTCTGCTCAGTACTTGTTACAGCTCTGCAATTCCCATGTCTGCTACTTCTGTTCTTCCTAAAATGTGTTATTAGAGCCAGTTTCTTAATTTGTAAGTTGGTGAACCCAGAGAGTGCTGGTGGGTGTCACTAGTTGTCAAAGGAAGGAGCCAGCTGTGACTGTCCCTAAGCAGAGCTGACTACTTGCTCTCTTCCAGCTGAGCTTGTTTCATGTTAATAAACTGCCTTGCATGGCCATGGAGTCCTTTATGAATCAGTGCTCCCTATTGTAAAAGCTGTGGCTGCAAATCAAAGGTAAACATGGCAATGGACTCATTCATAGCATAGAGATTTAAAGAATTTGGTTGTAGTAATGGAGACTTGCAGCACGCTTAAGCACCTGCAGCTTTCCTTCTCAGTGAGATCCATGGAATTGTAAAGCTCCAGTTCACATTTCTGCAATGATCTCACACTGAGCAGAGCAGGTGTGTTTCACATCTCTCCATCAGATTTTTTGCCCTTGCTATCCGAGTAGCTGCATTTCTCCCTGCAACTTTGGCTCAGTGATAACTTAATTCATTAACACAATGAAAATATCAGCTAACAGGGGAGGCTTGTCTCTGCTTGAGACTGAACCTTTACCAAAGTCAAAATCACACAGTAATAGCACATTTCACAAATGCTGAGATTAATACAAAACTTATTTTATTTTTCTCATTTTTTTTTTTCAAGATTTGTTTCCCAGATAAAAGTGTTGTGAGTTGAGCAGACATTTCCACGTAAATTTAATATCACTTGACCCAGTTCCATATTAACATTAGTCTGACTATTTAGGATTTTACCTTAAAAGAAGGTTAATTCTACGGCAGCACTTTTTTCCTTACTAATCTTCTGTCTTCCCTAAGGTGGTTTCTTTGTTTAAATTACTTTTAAAAATTGAGAAGAAATAATTTTACTTTCTAGAAGTGTATATAAGGCTCCCATTGTCATAAGCTCTTGAAAAGCTACTTTTGGCACTTGAAAACAACCTTTTAAAAGCCTTGTTCGGTCCATTTCAACTAAATATTTCTCAAAGATAATATTTCCTCTAACAAAATGTCGATTCCTCTTTTCTGTGACTATTTTAATCAACTAAGTTTGTGCTGGAATTTCTGATTAAAGTTTCAGGGGCTAAAAAGTTTCAGGATCCTGTTCCTAAATAACTGGTACCCTGCTGCCCTATTGACATACAGAGGGCTTGAGTTACCTCTCAAATGTATTTACTTTTTTTTTTTTCCCTCTGCTGGTTGAACTACATCTCCATGCATTTTAATTCTTCTTTACCTATTAGAGGAATATTTGCTCGAAATCAGAATGAGGTAAGGAGTTATTTTCTGATATTTGGCATTTTGAAACCTCAAGTTTTCAAAAAGTCTCATGGTACTACCTCAGGAAAATATGAAATATTATTAAACATACATAACACTAACTAAGAAATGCAGGTTTGGAGGTGAGGAGTCTGCACTTTACCTGTAGAAAAAGGAAAAAAACTCCAGAAAATAGAACAAAATAAACACAAAACCTTAAAACATTCTTCTGCTGATAGCTTTAGACGTCTTTTTGAAATATTAAGCATCAATTACTTTTATTTTCTTACTTAGAATTTAATGCTTTGAGCATTCAATTTTTTTATACATTGATTTGAAATCTTTAATGTTTACTCAGTTATAGACTTTATTTATTTCCCAACTGCTGAATTGTATGCAACAAGTTTTCTGGTCTCTACAGCTTTTCAACAAGCCATAGTAAGAAACTTGACTCCTCTGGTATTAAGTGAAGGCAAAAAAAAAAAGTTTTGACAGGTTTAGATATGAAATGAATAGTGACTTTCCTCTGAAAATGTGTCAAATTAAAGCAGGTGGGGTGAAGAAAACAGCTACAGTATGTCAACTTTTACAGGCTTTGATTTATTTTTAATGATGCAGTGCACCTTAGGAAGCCTGAAGATGTGCTCATTCACAGCCCAGGTCTCATGGTGCTCTGTATTGTTCAGGCACTTCTTCTAAGTTGGGTCCAAGATGGGATCATGACCTAGAACCCCTGTAAATAGCAATTACTTCTTTGGAAACAGAATGATTAAAGTTTAGTTGAATGTCAGCAAACTATTCACTGCTCTCTGTTCCTCCCTTCTGCAACTTATTTACACTTTCTAACCACACATCCTCCCTTTTCTATTGCCAGCTCTCTTCATCATTTATTTATTCATCTATCTATATATTTATCTATTTATTATTTATGATGGGTCACATGAGATAATGTGAAAGAATAGGATTTTAGTAGATTGTCACATATAATAATACATCTTGTACTAATAGTTTCAGGTTTGAATAAAAATAGTCTGAAGTTTGCTGAATAAAAAATTAAAGTAATTAATCAAAATTGTTTTGGGGAAAAAAAAAAGGACCCAAAATGGATGAATCCAGAAAACAGGGTTCAAAATGAGAACACAGACAGTTCAACCAGGAAAACAATAAAATTCTTTTGGGAAAATGATTAAAGCAAATGTCCTTTGTCTCAGTTTCATAAAAAGAATTTGGCACTAGAAATGTAAATTGGACAAGAAACTGGCTAAAAGCCAGATTACATTTGATTGCACCAAAGGGAGAGAATAAATTAGAAAAACAACCTTCAATATCATCACAAATAAAATGTTTTGATATTGATATTTTGACATTTTCATTCATGAACTCAGCATAAAAGTTGCTCAGCATGAAAGTTAGTGAGCTATGATAAAAGTTTGAGAGATTTGGTGCAATTTGCAGATGAAAAGCTCAGTTTAAAGAGCAAAGTATGTCACCTTGAAAATTACAGATCTGAGTGAATTCAAACAGCATTTGCAAACTCCAGACCATGTGCCTAAAGTATAAAATAATATTTTGGTTATGAATTAACAGAGGAGGACATAGTGTACTTATTGATATGTGATTGAGGAGTGATCAGAATATTCCCTTGAAAAGATCTCCCTGGAGCCAAGGTAAAGAGCTTCATAGTGACACAGAATCACAATTAGAGTACAAATAACTCCGCTTTTTTTGTTTGCTTTTGTTATTATCTCTTTCTCTAAAGAGATTTGTTACACTCTGTGAGTTAAAATAAAACAAAGCAGGCAATTTCTGGGATTCCTATACCCCCACATCTTATCATCATAAGGGAAGACCTCAGCCTGAGGATTCAATTGCTGAGCTCTGGGAAAAAGTTTCAAGGAAGCAAGATGCAAAGTAACCATATGCATGATTGTCAGGAGCATATGATGGAAGGATATGTTGGAGTACAATGTAGGCAAATAAAGTCCCAAAGTATTCAGCTCTTAATTGAAGACTTTTTAGAGGAAAGCTTTAGAAATACTAAATGTGAAATGATTACTGGAAAAAAACCTTTGTGGAATCAGGCACTAAATCTGGAAAAGTAGCTTAATCTCTGTAGGCTCTTTATTGTGCTTAGAGTCTTAAAAGAGGAACATGTGTTAAGACAACCAGGATTAATGTGATATGATCCAACTAGCCATTCTCTAGGTAGCCTTGTGAGGATAATCGTATTTTATTCAGATATTACAAGTCAATGGATACAAAAAAAAAAAGTTTAAAAACATATTTTAGAACAGTTTTGATACGTTGGTTTATGATCAATTTAGGAGAAGAAACGTGGCAAAATGCTGTGTACCTTGAGGAACAATGAATTTGCTCAAATAGGAAAACACCTTAATTGTGTGCAAGAAAAATTCAGGGGGTCCAAGTAAAGGTCTGGATTTCTTGGTGAAGGGAGAAGTCAGCTTCAGAGCTGATGGAAAGAGCTCTCTGAGGGACAGCAGCTGATACTGGATGGTTCAGTTCAGCTCAGAAGGTAACACAGGTAAGTAAAACCAAACCTGCAAGCAAGGGCCTGCATTGTAAGAGCAGAGTGGAAGGTATAAGCTTTCTTTAGTTCAATTCTAGCAGATTTGCTAACTTAAACTTGTCTGGGGTGCTTTTTGCTGTTTTTTGTTTCCTTTTTTTTTTTTTTGTATACTTGTTTGTCTGTTTGGGTTTTTTGTTTGATTGATTGGTTGGTTCTTTTGGATTTGTTTTTGTGTTTTTGTTGGGGTTTTTTTGTTTGGTTTTTTTTTAATTTTTTTATTTAGAAGCATTTCCATTTTATTTAAGGAATACAGAATTAAGGAAGTCTAGACAGATTTAGCTTACAGTTTTAGCTGACTCAGGATCCCATTCACTTGGGTTAATAGCCTTTGATTAACACAGTTTGCCTGGCAGCCAGCTCTGCTCAGCGTGAGTATCAGTCTTCACTGAAATGTTAGTGGGCAATTAATACAGTCACTGCAGCCCAGGTACTAAAGTGCACAGCAGCCTGATGCACCAAGGGCCTTCACAGCAGGAGACTGACACTGCAGGGGGACTGATTAAAATATTACCTTGAGACTGAATTAGTGCCTAATTACACCAATGAGATAAAAAAAAAGACACAAGATGTGTGTGAGTTCCAGCTTCCACAACTTGCCATATGTGGGTTTGCATGGGGAAGAGTAAAGGAGTACCAGATTTGTTTCTCAGATGAGGTGTCTGCAAAACCCTGTGAATAAAAGTCACTTCATATACAGAATATATGAATATATAAAAACAACTGTAATGTTGTACTGGGCCCCAGCCTAATTTCCTGCCTGCAACAAACTTCCTGCCTTTTATTAAGGGATATCAGGTAAATGTATTGAAAGATATCTGGATGCCTCCTGCACTCAAATTCATTAAGGAACTACTCAACTAATTTTGCATTTCCACTTTCTTTTTTTCCTAAGCACCTAGGATTTATGTCTTGTCTTTGAAAAGTAATGATTTTTTCTGGATTACTTCTAAAAGAATCAGTCTGTTTTCAAATGAGTATTCAAAATTCAAAAACATCCATTCAAACAAAATAACATAGAAAATCATAGAAATTGGTAGTTCCTTTTAATTTTGTACAGCCATTTGACCAATGATTAATTGTACAGACTGAGTATAGAATTAGAAACCATTCCATAGTTTCCTTTTGTTATTCCCAGGTGGAAAAGAAAATTCAAAATTATTCAGACTTTTAAAAACAAATAGGTAGATCTGTAAATTTACCTGTGTATAATTGGAAAGCAGAATATTAACAAAATATTGCAAACCCACTGGCTCTATAAAAGGCCTTAGGAAATGCAAAAGTTTTATTTGATGCATTTTTATTTCCATAATTTTCATGAGTTTGGGCTCCTTCCATTTTAAATTTATTTTGAAAATAATAAATTAAAACTTAGTCCTTTTTCTTTCAAAAAATTTTTCACCTGATAAATTTTGATGTTCAATTGAATGTCTATTTTTGACATACTAATGTTGAAATATTCTTTCTCCTTTGGATGCTCTATTTGATAATAATTTAGAATTATCTTGATCTTATTCACTGCAGTGGATTTTCAACAATAAAAAAAATAAACTGCCATCTTGGATTATTATTCATAATTTTTAATAGTCAAATTTGGATCACTTTTTTGCTTTTGTTATTAAACAATTTTGTTGATACTACTGATTGAGCAGTAGTTATCTCTTATCTCTTTCCACCATTCAAATAAATCGTTACCTTGAAATGATGTCTGCAGAAGGGAGAAGGCTGCAACTCTAGAGATTATTAGAAGCCTTTTGAATTTTACTATTGAGTCTCAGTTTTACTAGAAAGACAAAAAATTGTCTTTCCCTTTGTATTACTGTGCTTTAAATTGAAGAAGGATCTTGATTTATTCTTTCCACCGTGTTTTACTGTCACCTTTAGGTGAGTAGTTTAGAATTTCTTAGACAAGTGCACTAGCAACATCTGTTTGACTGAAGGGGAAAGTTTTTGAGACATATTTTTTGAAAACGCCACTATACTTTTTAGAAATTACATTTTCTACATTTAAAAAGTAACAGAATATTTTAAAGGAATTAAATTTTAATAATTTGGCTTTGAAATTGTCAATGAGTGAGATTGTAACACACTGAAGCACTACAAATGTATATAGGATAAAAGATGTTACTAATACTGGTCACTGAAACACAGACCAAAAAGACAATACTACTATTAAGGTCAGCAATTTCTTATAGAATTTTCTACATTTTGTATCTATTCATTTCTGCCTTTGCTGGTAGCAGCAAGTCAATGTTTCTTGATTTTGTGATCTTTACATGTTCTCTTTGCCTAACTACAAGAAACCGTGATACTCAGGATACAGCTGGTTTAGTACCTGAACAATTAGGGCTAAAAGCCCTAAGAGTCCAACTATCAAAACATTAATCTGATAGAAATCCTCTGCATTCTCTGGATAGCAATATATAGCTACTTGTGTAAAGGATGAACTGAGCTCTAAGGTGTATATATATGCACAGTTTTTTTTCTGGGTTTAGATAAAAAGTCTTAGATAATGGAGTAGGTTTTATTGCTTTGAGTAGACTGCCATTTTCATATCATGAAATTTCTTGACCAGGTTAGATCTATCTATTCCATTCAGGAATAATATTTTCTTTCTGTCTTCTTCATCTTGTACCTTCCTTTTAAATTTCCTCAATAAATATTGTCCCCACCTTCTTCTGTTCCTGTCTGTAATTTTTTATTTTACTTGGTCTTTAAAACTGTCTTGACATTATTGTTCTTTATGAAAAAACTCATGCTAAGACTCTTTGTAGAACATGTCTAATTCAATACCATGGATGACATTATCCCACTAAATTCAGGGCCTTATATTAACAATTTTAATTTAAAGTACAATGACATCCCTAAAAACCTAGAATTTAGTCACCTTCTGAGGAACCACTGAGACAGGTCAGCTAAAAAGTGATACAGGTATTTCATGCACATCATTGAGAAGGCTTCTTGAGTAGATACTCTTATAGGCATCACGACCAAGTTAAGTAGAATGGTTAATTTTGTAGACACTTCATTTAAATTCTAATTTGCAAAAGAAATTAATGGATTTTTTTTTTTTTTAACATTAACCAATGTGTATTCTTCCGATCACTGTTATCACTTACGATTCCTGAGGTAATCACTGTCGGGTTTTTATAAGTTTTTGGTTTTATTTTTTGCTCTTTCTTCTCATTTCTACAAAGCCAACATTTGTTTCTTCTGTTTGTCTGCAATGTAATTTTTGATATTGTACTTCATTTTGCCAGCCAACAACATATGTACCTGTAGCATAAATTGTTTGCAAACACTGACCAACAAGTTTCAGAAATAAAGATGCTTTATTCAGCCAAGAATGTGTGACACTGAACCCATATTGTAAGCAATAACTGAACTGTTGACATACATGCTTCAATTTGTCATCATTTGTCCGCTGTCACTTTGAGATCTTAGGGTGACTAAAGTAACAAATGAGTTATCTTTTCTCAACCTGATTTTACTCCTTAGGGAAGAACTTGTCCTTTAGCCCCATTTTAAACATCTTGATCTGGTGCCAAGCTAACGCTTATGTACTCAGTTTTGCTCTTGGCAGATTCATTTTGCTCTTTTGTTCAATGGCTAATACAGATATATGTAACTAAATTTTGACTGATGTGTCTGAGATGAGTTTCTCACTGAATCCCATAAATTCTTCCCATTGATGTTCTGTTGTACACTTTATTCTGAATGAAGAAATTATTCCCACAGCAGAAGAAAAGCTTAAAATGAAGAGCAAAATCATGAATCAGTTTTGTCAGATAGCCAGTAGAACTGTTCATCTGTAAGAAAGGATGACCCCTGTCCTGCTACTTTTGGAAAGGCGTGGCTCTTGGCAGAACTTCACAACACCAAGTCTGGCTGATATTTATTGGATCTAAGAAAAATTGGTTGTCTAGTTCATGCTGCATCCAGCTTGGAGATGAAAGAACAGGCTCATATCCTTCCAAGACTATCGTGCTTGGAAGGTTCAGGAGACCAGGAGATATCTGCAATGCCTGAGGACAGCTAAATTATTTACGGATCTTCAAAAGGAGAAAAAGCAAGACAGAGGAATGCAGGTTGGACAGATTTGGTTTAGATCCTGGAAAAAAAATAGAGTGAGTTTTGAAATCTATTTCTAGGCATGTGGAAGAGAAGGCAACTGCTGGAAATAACCAGCATGTGTTAACAAAGAACAAATCATATCTGACAAACCTGACTGCCTTCTAAATGCTCTTGTATCCATCTTAGGATGTCATGGTCTGGAGGGATGGGCAATTGGCAAAAAGCTAGTTGAGTGGTCAGCCCCAAAGGGGCATGGTTAATGGGTCATGTTTTACCCAGAGGTCCACAGAAGGAGACTGTCCTGGGACTGTCCTCAATGCTTTTATCCTTTAACACATGACCCGGAGGGGTAATGCAGCACTCACTTATCTCATGTGCAGATACAACTAAAGTGAGGAGACAACACTGTGACAGGATATCATCCAGAGGGACTAGGCTACAAAAATGGACCAACAGGGACTTTGTGAAACTGAGTGAGGGCCATTTGCTGCTCCTGGGATGGAGAAGCCCCTAAAATGGAACTGGCTAAGGACAGCTGAGGCTGGGCTAAGCGTTGTGGGAAAAACTCTGGGCTTTGCTGAGCACTGAGCCAAGCCTCAGTGATCACAGGTAGCCAACAGCCTTGGCTTGAAAAAGGGCATGGCCAGGTGGCAAAGCAGTGAGTGTCTCCCTCCCCTCAGTGCTCACTAGGCCACACCTGCAGCATTGTCTGCACCACGGGGACATAGGCTGCTGCAGCCTGGAAGAGGGGACATCTGACAGCAACCCAACAGTGCCTGTGGGGAAGTTATCAAAGGGGTGGAGCCAGGCTCTGCATAGCTCAAAGTGATGAAAAAATGTGAGGCAACTTGAAAGAGTGTAAATGAGGGGCTCATATGAGGAAGAATTGTTTCTCTGCAAGGGCAGCCCAGCAGCGAGACATGCTGACTAGAGAGACTGTGCAGTCCCTATCCTTAGAGGTCTGGCTGGACTAAGCTCTGAGCTCAAAAATGGCTCTTCTGGTCTTCTATTCAGTTCTTATACCCCAGCTGCACACTGTTGTATGTAATCACACCAACAACATATGTAATTCATTGCTATTTATTATTTTAGTCACAAACGAGAACAGATCCTTATTTACCATGTTTGTAGGAACATTTTGTCTTGACTACTTACAAATTTCCTATTTCTGAATAATGTGACCATTTAAGCAGCCTGAACCACTTGGGGAGACTTTACTCACTCCATCCAGGATGTCAATCAATACATTTAAGCTGACAAATCAGATGAGACAGGGTAGGAGCTGCCTTGGGGAACTTCAAGAACACTACAAAATTCCCATCTGGAGGGATCCTGTAACAATATCAGTCAAGTACTTGATACTGAAGGTTCAATCTGTCACCTTGCTTCCAACTGATCTCAAACCTGCCCCATGGTTCATCTGTGAGTTCCCAGATTTCCTGAGGACTGCATGACTTGAGTGAACACACTGATAGCCAGCACACAGTTGTAGCTAAATGACAAATATGCTTTGTATACTTATAACTTAAGCCTGATTACTGTTGCCACACTTATTATACAAATATATTAGATGGATGGGATACTGAGGATACAGTGCTGCAGGAAAGAGGACTGTCTTGCTCTGAAAATTTGTTTCCTGTTATGTGATGGAGGCTGAAGATTTTGAAGTGAGGTGAGTGGGTTGTCTTTCCACTTCTCTCCTTTCAGATAACAGCATATAAATAAGAAATGGTGCCCCAGCTTCACCGTTACATTTGCATGCTTTGCTAAATGAGCTCGTAACAATTTCTATTTTATGGTACAAAAGTACTTAGCATACTTTTTGAAAGGAGGAATGTTCTTTCAACTGATTTCAAAGATGTACCACGTCATTGCTCAAACCCCCACATTTCCTTCTGAAAAAAGACAGAGATTATCATTTTAAAAGAGCTAATTAGATAGAAAGACTGCAGCATAAATAATGATGGTTTGGGTTTGAGATCATAAACTTTCCCCATATTTTGATGTTATATCTCTTTAGCTGTACTATGCTAAATGATGGTCTACTCTAGCTTCTGATTATTGTCGTTCCATAGAAACACCCATCTGGATGTATTTCTTTAGGTTTTTTAATCTTAAATATTCCATGTGGTAGATACATACTAATTTTCCCAGAAGTAGACTTTCTTTAATGTTATAAAATTTGTATAAAGTTTAATTGAAGCTTCACAGGTAAATATTTTAATTATATTTTTATAATGCTTTTATGATTTATTCTAATATTTTTATATACGGAACACCAACTTAACTCAAAAGCCCTGACTGTAACTGGCTCTGCATATTTAAAAATGCAGCTATGTCCCTAGAATTATTTTCCATTTTCCTTTCATGCAATATGTGCATTCTGCTCTTGGTAGCTTCTGATGTTCAGCACTAAGCATATGTTTGAAGAAAAGTTGCACAAGACTATAAGGAAAAGAAGCCTACACCACAGTTTTGCAAATCCTTGCTGGTTCTCTTTCTTTTTGATCTACACCATCACTCCAATACCCCAGATTGCATGTTCATATTATTCACAGAGCACAATGGTAAAGCTAATTTCTGCTGCTTCATTTGCATTTTTTTAAATTTTCCTTTCCTTTCCTCTTTTTGAAATGTAGGTCAAAAACTCATTACATAATTCTATCTTGAGGAGTTTCTGTCTGTTCTCAAACATATTTTGGCATTTTTGTTAACTGTTTTACCTCTAGATTCCCTACTCAATTCATGTTTTTATATGTGTATAATACATATGCTGCTTTTGTTGCATTTCTGCCATAATTTCTAACCTGTCATTGTGACAGGTTGTTTGATTCATTAACATTACATATAATACTTAGAAAATTTTAGGATATCTAGAACATAGATAGTAAGTGACTTAAGACTTTAAAATAGTATTACAGGATGAAGAGGTATTTATTGATCATGACTGCTCCCTCTCTGGGTGTACAAAACATTTACACAACTGATTCCTATTTCACTGTGTTTTTTCGTCTTGCTTGCAATTTTGGAGCAATCACAGTTTTTTTTACTATTTTATATTTTCCTGAAAGCTATGTCACAAATGTTACTGCTTTTATTTATATCTGGGAAACTTGTTTAATTATTGTGGGCCAAATTCTGTAACTTATGAGGAAGAACATTTATTACTCAGGTAATTTTGCTGACTCAGAAAAAAGTGATGTCAATAAATAAGGAAAATGCAGGGCTTAGATCCACTAGCCCTTATTGCATAGATGAGCATATATATTTTATTTTCTGTGCTCACAGATGATCTGAGATGCTTGATGAGATAGTTTTACTCTGGTCTTAATCTCTAGAGGTAAGATATGAAATAATAAATCAACTTTTAAAATAGATTTAGGGGATGGTGAGGGTTCTTCCTTTCCCATTCCCATGATGAATGTATGGAGCACAGAAGAGAGCAAGTTTTGGCATATTGTGGATTTCAGAGACTGCTTCTGTCAGGGTATCTCTTGTCAGACAGTTCCCCAGGACTGTACTAATATTAGTTCAAAGAAACAAGCTTTATTGTCTTGACTTAACGGGATGATGAGAAAATGTTTAAAAAGAAGAAAGCAGTAATAGAACAAAGGCACTGGCAGTGAGAGGGAGTCTATGAAAACAATGTACTTCAAACCTAAATATAATTAACTAAATGATCTCTTTGTGAAAATACACACTTTCAGTCTCACAAATTTATTTTTATTTTTTTACAGGTGAGTCACTTTATGCAGTCTATGCATAATTCATGAAGAAGAATATCCATGTTCCTTTTTCTGTATCTGATTATTCAAGGTGTTTCATGGCCCTCTGGACATAGAGGTACCAGCTGTCATAAACTATGTGAGCTCATAATCGAAAGAGCCTGAGAAATTAAAAGGTTGAGTGAGATGTAAGGCACAGTGCTATGAGGCAAATGCCTCCTGTCTGTTACTCTAAGCATACCTGAACTCTTGGGATGTCAGGGAAAGTTTTATAATGAAAGGTGAACACAGTTTGAATCCATGCCACTTACAAAATTTTTATTTCATTACAACAATTTATTTTTTTTTAATTTCATAGTGTCAGAAAGAAAATATTCATTATCCAACAGCACCCCCTCAACTAACCACCCACTTCATAAATATATGAAACTAAGTTTAAATTGTATTTTTTAAAAACAAACTTACTGTTATGACCAGATGCTTTCAGGATAGCACAAAGTTCATTTCCTACTAAGAGTAGATCATTCTGGCTGCCTTTTGTTGGAAAGAAATAACCTGAACTTCCGACACCTTGGTAGAAAATCTACACATGAACCCAGATGGCTTGCAGCCACACAAATTCTTTCCTGATCAATCAGAGTAGGGCAGAGGAAGCTGAGGAAGGAGGCCCTGTGAGGGCTAGGAAAACCTGATGAGACTTTTTTTATTTTCTGGTTTGCACTTGGGAAGTGGAGCAATCTTTGCACAGGTTTTCCCCCAGTGGAGCAGAGGTGTTGAATGCTAGGAGGATCATAGTGGAGATGAAAAGTGATGAATTCAGGTAATGGAAGCCAAGTTACTAGCAGACAGCTAGATGAACCCAGTGCTGGGGAGTAACTGACAATTCAAGATCTTTTCTGTTGCTTATGTTTTTCCCCTGCTTTAATATGATCTTTCAGAATTGCCATACTGATTACTGTTCTCTCTCACTGTCTCTGGAGATAAGTTTATTTCTGGCATATCTTTACAGGAAAATTATTTCCTCAGGTCCAATAGATAGATTTCAACTTTGATATTCCATTAGCATTAGATTCCCTGTGGTGAAAGGGAGGAGGGTTTAGCTTTTATCTCTTCTGCTGTTAGAATTCCTTTCTTTCCCAAAAGAATATGTCCAGCACATGAAAAAAAAAGAAAGAAAGAAAGAAAGAAAGAAAGAAAGAAAGAAAGAAAGAAAGAAAGAAAGAAAGAAAGAAAGAAAGAAAGAAGGAAAGAAAGAAAGAAGGAAAGAAAGTCATAGAATATATACTATGTTATTGAGATACCTCTTAGTTTTTATACAAACTTTCAAGTCCTAAAATATCATAATAGATCTTTCAATCTATATTTATATTATTTTCACAAAACTTTTTTGACACTTCAACTTTAGTCTGGTTCTTGGTAAATTTATTCACCAATATTTATGTATTCAAAACCACTTACCATCCAGATCTTACACACGTTCAGGCAGATGTAAAAGATTCTTGAGTTTTTATCTCTCTTTTTTTTTTCATAGTTTAAGCATAGGATTGGAAGTCCTCTAAAGCATCTACACCTGCTATACTCCTTGCATACTTTAAGTCATTTAATTTAAAACATATTTTTAAAAGTAAGAATCCTGACTGTCAACCTGTAATTAAATTGTGACTGCCCTGTGGAACCAAGAATAACATAAAATTATTAGTTTTGGCATTTGACAAAAATGACAAGTAATCCTAGTGCTTTGTGTTGCATTTTACAATTAGGAAAGTCAGGAAACATAATGACTTGCCAAAATAATTATGTCAGAGGATAATGGCCAATCTCAAGCTTGAGCTGGTAAGGTATAGTGAATAATTTAATTAAATTATGCTGTAGGAGTACTCATGGTCTGAAAAAAAGAGTTGTAATTTCGAGTCTCCCTAAATTTTTTGATGTCCAGTGTAAAAATGGTGCTAGTCTGATGGAGGAATTCAATATATTCACAGTACACAAAGCCTTATAATGAGTTAATAAGAACCCAGGATTGTATGCCCAGTATTATGTCAAATAATTGCTTTATTATTGGCACACTGTATTTTTTTAGGACTTCATGAAGCTGAAAGACTTAATAACTATAACAAACCCTAACTCAAGAACTTTATACAAACGTTTATACAAAACGTATATATACATTTATACAAAACGTTATTGCTACGACTGTTTATATTTTAAAAAAGCTGCTTTCTGGGTTCAAAGTTACTGGAATGTGCTTCGGGGAGTGAGTGTGATCCAATCATCCATAACTCTATAACTTCTTGCAGAGATGCGCTTCAGGTCACTGCCTTTAATTTCTCTTAACAGACCATGTTCAAATACTCCATGTATTATAAGGATGTATTAAATGCAGTATATCAAATCTTGGTGAAATCTTTACCTCGAGGTTTAGAGAGGGGGAATTCAAACACTCTTTTGTTAAGCAAAAATTTTATTTTTATAGAAAATGGTTTTTGCTCTTGAAAGTTTTGAAAAGCTAAGGGTCAACATATTGCTGCATATTGTCATCACAGGAAAGCTACTCAAGCCATTTGCAACCTGGATTTGCATTCACTTGATATCTTTGTGTATGTCTCAAAAACCTGACTGGGTTTTACAGTGGACAGTGGATATAAACTCTCTCTGTATGTATGCATTTATGATGTTATCAGTCATCTGACACAGGATCAGTGAATAACTGCAAATTTTCAAAGCAAGAAGAAAGATATTCCTTTAATCAGAGTTTATTCTCATGAGAGTAACTTTCTCATTATTGTAACAGTAGTCTTTTAGTTGCACACTTCAGTGATTCTGAGAATAGAAAACAGTTCATGGCCAAGCTGGAGGTGAGCAAAATGAAACCCTTAAAGAGTTTATGTGAGAGTATTTGAAAAATTGTGTATCTAGCTATTTCTACTCTGCCAGTTATACCACTACTTAGATGATAATAATCACTGTGGTAATCAGTATTAATTATCCCAAGTACTGTCAAGTTATGAAACCTTTGGTGTTATTGCAAAGAAAGATGAAACATGAAAACAAATTTGAAAAGAAGAAAAGTCCTCAGAACCTAGCACTTTTTTTCTTCCTTCAGCTCCCTTTCTACTTCTAACACGTATAAGTTGCTAATTAGAATATCTCATTAATGGAAGACTCCTGCTCAGTAAATCTTTCAGTATTGCATAGATGCTAGCAAAACATCCATATCAGATAAAAGCTTGCCTGTTTTTGCAAAGTATGTTAATCTGTTTTATCTGCTCATATGTAGCAAAAATTACTTTAACTTTTAAGATTGAAACAGTATGTATATTTAAGAATTGTGAATTAAAGCATAGACATGACAAACCTTTAGGCAAAGCTACTTCCAAAATCATCAAAAATAGGAAAATAGGTGGCCTATGACAAAAAGATAGTTCTGCTGCTCTATCTAAAGGTAGAATTTGATGGAAAATTCTGGGTGCTCTTGGATTCTTCACAAATGTCCTGGCCCTGCACAGCACTTTCCCCTGTGTTTAGCCACTGTTTCAGGAATAGATTGTCCCTTTACAAGTTGGTTGAAGACATAAATAATTATAAAGATCAACCCTGAAAGCAAATTGCAGCTTCCTGCTAGCAAACTGATTTCGGGTTTTTCAGATTTTTGATAAATATCTACTTTAATGTCATATTTTAGGTCACTATTTGTGTAGTATAGCCCCATGACAGTGACATGTTGGTGACACTCAAGTCTTCAGATCATTATTCAGCAGATTCTGAGCAGCTGGCACAGGACTTTTCCCCACTCTGAAGCTGAGAACTCATATGATGGTTTCAGAATTTTTTTTCAAAACAAGCCAACAGAGAAAAGATGTGGCATGGGATGAAAAAGACAAATTTGTGAAAATATCTCCTTAGACAGCATCAGACTCTCTGCTCTCCAGCTTGGAGTTCTTCATTACTCCTACTATGGATGTTGATGACTTATTCTAAAGAGCAGGTGCACTGAGCAGACCTCTGCTCCTAAGCCCTTCATGCAGCACACATGCCTGGGAAAGGTGCCAGCACATTACAGCAAATACAGAAGCTCAGCTCCTACAGAGGACAGGAGGATGGTGAAAGCAACAGTAATTGCTATAAAGGGGATATTTTACATGTCTATAAGAGGTCTCATACGCCCAGATTTTAGGCAAGATCCTGGTAAAATTTGCCAGTAAATTTTCCCTCAATTTTTAACCTTATCCACTGAGTTTGTACTTATTACATAAAAAAAAAAAAAAAAAAAAAAATAAAAACACTCAACTCCCAAACCTTCATATTTAAAAATCCAAGGGAAATGATGAGCAGTGACATCAGTGTATGACACCGGAGGGAATATATTTTCATAGATGGAGTTGCTCTTCCCTTTGACTGCTAGACTAAATTCCTTCCATCTGGAACAAAGGTTCCTGCAGTGACAAAAACTGAAGTCCAGATATTGTATTTTGATCCTGGTGTTTTGAAAATCAAAATAATGTAGTATATATAATTTATAGTTAGCATGCTCTTTTGTTCTTTACAGTGTTATTATGAATGGCTTTTTTTTTGTGGTGGGATATCTTTTCTTTTTCTTTCTTATTTTCCAGATGCATTTGTGTATTATATTCCTCATTCCTCACTTCATATTCCTCAAACAAGAATCTAAAACAAAGTATGAAGGAGGAACAGCCATTGAAGTGACCTAATGTGTTACAGTCATATAAATAGATGACACGTTTTAAATCTGAGATATTCAGTCTGTTATTCTCCTTTCTAATCCAGTATTTTGTTGTCTGACTTAGTTCTGAGTGTTTATTTCTGAAGCATAATTATTGTTCTGAAGGGTTTTTTTCTGCTCTTCGTTTTGTTCTGAAACAGTAATTATCACTTCAGGGAGGATGGTGAGAAATGCACCTCTCCTTCTCAAGAACAATTCTCACCCACTGTAAACTACACTAAGCAGTTTATATCAACTATTAAAAATTTAAAAGAGACACATTTCTAGCTCAGAGGTTTATAATTTGGAAACTTTTTACCTTTGTACTCTAATAGTGCTTCTCTTGATTCATTTTACAAGATTAGCTTCATTTTATGACCTTTGACTTCCAGCTAATAAAGCAATAATTTTTTTAGGGGTTCCTTTGACTCCAAGTTAATTTGATTTCATGTCCTCTGAGAATTTTAAAGCACACTAGTTTTTAGAATATATTTTAAAAGTCAGAAGTGATATGATCTGTGGTCTGGAATCTATACTCATAGGTTTTCAGGAAAACTTCTCTGAAATAATGCATAGAGGAAGGATTCTCTGATAATCTGCAATTTCTCCACTAAAATACCCTGTTCCACAATAACTGTTGAACTAATTGAAGACTAAAATCCATAATTAATCCTTTTTATTTTATTCAGTTTTTTTATAATGCCTTTCACAGCTACATAGTAGTCAACTCTAAGTTTATGTTGCACAGGGCACAGAGGCTAATTCTATCCTAGGATAATTGTTCTGCATTAAAAAAAAATTATTTACTCCATGTAAGAATCAATTCTACAATTGCATTAAAATGCAGATAAAGAGAAACCAGAAAAAAAAAAAAAACAAATAAAAAAATTTGCTGGTGCTTGTTATGTTTCCCATATGCTGCTGTGTCATTGCACTGCTCAACACTGAGCAGGATGCTTGTGGGCAGGTTTGTGAGCACTGTTAATGAATTTTTACATTTTTCTTTTTATCTGATGATAGTTCTGCAAAATTCTCTGTCATGGGTGTAGAACCATGAGGATAATATTTATTTCCTGAAAATTAACCCAAGGTACACAGGCAAATGTCCCAGGTATTTTCCCACTTGGTTGATGGCTATAATAGAGTAATACAAGTGTGTAACCACATATGGAGATGAGCTGGATTTCCCTTGGAAGGTTTTTTAATTCAATATGCTAGCTATGAAAACCATACACATGCATAGATCTCTCTTCTTCCTATAAAAATCTTTTGGTCATCACTGTGAATCCTTACAATGGAGTTTTGTATTATTGGGCTAAGCACTAGGATGCCAAAGCATTCTGTAGGAGGCCATACCACTGAGGTGCCAAAGTTAAATATTTGATTCTAGTTTTTCTTTGTCTGTGTTATTCAATATGTACTCTTTCCTCAATATTTTTTAGTGCTTTAACTGCTCTAGGCTTTGTGTTCCTCCTTGCACTTGATTACCAAAGCTTGATTTTCTTAGAGAAGAAACCTGTCTCCGTGTAAATAATTCACCAAATCATTTATGAGCCAAATTTTCTATGCTACATCTTAAATAATGACTTAAATAGAGTAGTGCTTTATATAGCTGGCTGGATAATTTGCCTTTTTAGCTATCATTTTATTGATTTCTTTCTTAAAAAGTAATGTAGATAGACATAACTTGATGTGTTAGAGCAATTTTGGCTAAAAAAGGGTAACAGAATTAATTTGAAATGAAGTGGTAATTCAGTGCACAAGTTTTATACATCTTTAAATCATTTTAATATGATTAAAAATTTCAGCTTTATTATAAAAAATAATATAATTGCTTATCCCACAAGCATTTTCTTTTTAATTATTCATGCATCGTCTCTCTTTGCTCTTTTCTATTTGTGTGGGAAGTTGGGTGCTTTTTGGATTTTCTTATACTCAGAATAGCTTTCTGGATTCCTGCAGCATATATTATGCATTAGCTGAAAATGTAGCTTCTGTGGCTAGTCATGGTCTCTTAAAAATAAGTTAAAATTTCTCCTAAGACTCAAGATAAGCAGTAGGGATATGAATAGTCAGAAATGTTCGGGCTGCTTTGATTTTGGTTAGAACCATCTGCATTTTGAATTGCTGAATATTGAAGCTCTCAGTAAAATTTGGCTTGTGCCACTTTTATTATTGCTTTATGCTGCATTGCCATCTCTTAGATGGGGAGAAGCTCCTCTTAGAATTCTGTCCAGTATGACTGCAGGAGTAGTCTGAATATTTCAGGTGTTCATTGGTTTCTTTACTATGATAAATAACCTGTTGTGTTCTAAAAACTCTTGCAAGTGAAATCACTTTCAGCTCTTACATGTACCATGCAATATCAAAGGATTTCAAAGAAAGAGGTACAACATTTATAGATGTTTTAAAGATTTAAAATTATACTTATTTTTGTTCCTTAGTAAGTCTTATTAGCATATTTTTTTCCTTTATTTTTAATCTTATCCATAACAGGCAAGTTTCTATTCCTGCAGAGAAAGGAAATCTATACCTGAGAAGTAAAATTATGCTTCTGAAGGAAGCAGAATTGGTTCCATTCTGGTCCAAGCAAACAACATACAAAAGCTCTGAATTCTGTGGTTATTGCAGTATAAATAAGAAGGTTAAAAAAAAAAAAAAAAAAAAAAAAAAAGTATTTAAAAGTGTGTATCTTAAAAAAACTGAAACTGGAGACTGGAGACACTAAATGCAATTTTTTTGTAATTGCTTGTAAGGTAAGGACTAAGAAATTCATAACTCTCATTCCAGGCTTAATCCAGCACTATGCCATTGTATTTACACTTATTTAAGGGAAAAAAAAAAAAAAAGGCCAGTGTTTCTAGCAAAGCATAGATGTTTGTACAACTGCACCTTCCTGGCTAAATAAGAAGGTATTTTTGGTTGTAGAAGAAGAGAAAGGAAGGAATAAGAAAAATGCCTTTTAACAAGATCTTTCAATGTTTAGAAACTAAATATAGAACAAACTTTGATTTTATTATATTGCCTGCAAATCATCCAGCATAGTAAAATTAGTGTTTGACTATATATATGTCTGTGTATGTGTGGATCTAAATAACTTTTTAATGCAGCATAAATAAGGGACAAATATCAGAAAATATGATAGTTAAAATTTGATATTTCATGTACAAAAATGTTTATAACAACTTTATATTCCAGGATTTTTCATTGTAGGAAAGAAATTTAATTTCTACCTCAGCATGTCATTATTTCATATTTATTTTTTGCATATCTGGTAATTACACTATTAGAAAAATCCTCATTTGAGAGCAGATTATTACTTTTCTTTTTAAAATCTAGGTTATTTTGTTTCAACCCCTTAAATATTTCAGCAAATCATATGTCACTATAAATATATATCCTACATGTCACTTCCCATTTTAAGAAGATTTATTTGAGTACAACCAGTTTATCCTCAGTGGTAGGTTGCTCACAAAAACTTCTGCATGGATTATTGGTTCCTGAAGAAGCCTGAAACAAAAGTAGCCCTTGGCTAATTTGGACCAAATACATCATGTAAAAACAACATCACATTCTCAGATCTGAACACGTAGCAGATATTCCCTGGGTGGCCTATGGAGACCATTCTGTGGGGATAGGAAAAACATGACAGACACTGATGCAGATCCAAGTTACATAAAACATGAATATGACATGATTTTTACTGATTGGTACAAGAGACAGGAGAAGGAGAGTTTAATTTGTTTTTCAAATGTTGCTTTCTTGATATATTGGACAATTGCATCTGTAAACTCTCCACTCTGTCTACCTAGACATTCTTGTCTTTATTTCCCCAAAGATAGGTACCAGTGTCTCTTTAGAGTGCCATAAAATGGCTCTAAGCTCCAGGCAGGGTCCAGGGAGTTCCAAAGGTGCTCTGCAATGGCAGGGGTTCATGCTGCCATGGGACATGGAGATCCTTATAGACAAACTCACTTTTGATTTCCCAGTTCTATGTGCAATTCTTACAGATTTTATGATACTGAAAGAAGCAGACTCTTTCTCCTTTTTTTTAGAGGAGAGAAAAAGAGGATTGGAAAGGAGCAAAGACAATTCTTTACTGTTTTCTGCATGGAAAACCACAAGGATTTTTTTATGATTTTAGCTAGTATATCTGAATAGGAAGCTGCAGAAAATTTGGACTATTTTTTAGACTCCATAATTTATTCTGAACAAACCTAAAATTTAATAACTAGGTAGACAGACATATATATATATATACTTTTTCCCCCCTGTTTTTTCCCCCAGTCTTTGAATTACTGAGAGAGAGAAATCCAAGGCGTGAACCTTGGATTTGAACCTCATTGAGAAACTCACTCATGATTTGCAATAGTGTCACTATTATTAAAAGATTTTCTCTGCAGAGTTCTGTGCCTTTTCTTTCTTTATAAGATACTGGACTTCTGTGAATTCACTAAAGCTTTGTTGAAGCCATCTGCTGAGTGCTTGGCAAATTCATGGATTTTATTAGCTTTTATAAAGATTATCCACAGTAGTGGTGGGAGCCTGCCAAGATATTTCTCCATCTCTATCATGATGGTATTCGCCTACCATCTTGATACTACGACTCATGTTATGGTTGTTGAGCTTCTGGAAACAATATTTTCTATTTTAAAAGTTTACTGAAAAAGGCATCTTAAACTCCATTGACTATTCACTGAGTGCCATATGGTTGCTGCTGTATGTTACCCCATAGTGAGTAAGGGAATAAATAGGGTGCAATTACCAAATCCATATTAACTTTTTCAACCAATGTTTACATGTTGACTGTCCTTGATTCATTACAACAGTGCAATAATTAGTGTTCTTACAGCAAAAGGAGAGGAAAAAACCATGCTGGCTACCTCAGCTGCCATGTACTAAGTGACAAACCATGTGATAAACAGGTCATGGAGAGCTTTTATATGCCCAATGTATTCATGACACGAGCTACCTTGACAACACTGACTGAATAATTTAATCTTGCCATTTTATGAAGTAGTTTCTAAAATAACAAATTGCTAGAGCATAGTAAGTTACTGAGATCTCTTTCCTTAAGATATTTGGGGATTTGAAACAATCTCCTACTTCCCTATCCCTTAGCAGTGACAGACTGAGTTCATTAAAACCTGCCACTGTGTTAATGTGCATGATTTTCGCTTTACCTATTATATAGTAGAGATTATTAATATAATCCTACTTTTAAAAATCCATAAGCATATAGCAAAAATAATTATTCTGTTGTAGAGTCTATTAACACCACATCACCTAGTTGCTGTTAGGGCTCTGTGACATTTCTTAAATACTCGTAAGCAGTCTGACTTTGGCTTTGAGCAAAAAGATTTGGTGCTGTGAAATGATGATACGTTTGCTGGAGGAAAATTACAAGGACAGCTCAGCTGTGGGAAGGAACAAGGCTGTGTTCTTAACAGGCAAGGATTTTCCAACACATGCTTGAAGCTTTTGTGCTCTGCTCAGTAACCATTTCCACAGTATTGCTGTGCTGCTCTTGGTTAAAGCATCCCTGCTCTTGAGTGAAATTGAATATGTAGAAAATATGAACAATAGTTAGCTAAAGGTCACAGGCTTCTATCTCATGTCTTCTGGAAGTCTATTTCTTCCAGTTTAAAAGAGGAGACAAAAATGATAAATGTTGGATTTATTATTTTTATAATTTAGAAATTCCAAAAATATTCACTTTGAATATTGATTGAGGAAAGATCACAACATTTCATTCAGCATGCAGAATTGGAAGCAGGCTGAAACAGAGATTCTCACTAAGTCTTCATTCCAGCATATCCTCCCACCTGCCACTGTGGGCTGTGGCAGTAACCAGCATGCCTAAAGCATCCCATGTGAACCACTAGAACAATTGAGGCCATGTAACCTCCTTGGCACGCAGCTTGAAAGGACTGACACTTTACATTGAATCTGATGTGACTCAGACCATTTTAGCTGGACAAACTGAAGCCCTTCTTCTTCATTCCCTGTCACCAACTGTGAAAAACCCCAAAATTCAAAGGAAACGGAGTATATAAGGGAGAGCGTATGGTAGTTTTTGTTTTGCTTGAAGATGTCATGGTAGTTGGCAAGGTTTATATTCAGGTTTAGAAAAAATCATTAGATGATATGATTAGCAGAACATGGGAAATGTCCCTTACAATGGCAATATTCCAAGTAAGGTAAATCAGTCAATGCTGTTTTCTAGCTATTTATCTTATTTTAAAAATTTTCCTTGGAAGCAGGAAAGTTGCAGCTTAACAAAGGAAGAATTTCCTAAGTGGTCAGGAGACATGATTTTTAAATATTTTTTTTCTCTGCAAGGAAAGTCCTGCTAGAAAACAGATCAAACCAACCTGATGGGTTTCATTTTCTCATTTGAACAGTCCTTTCTAGATTCTTCACAGACTATCAGAGACTTCTGGAGGATGTTTTGGTTATTCAAACTTAAAGCTGTGTTAGTAAGAGACAACTGTAAAGGACCAAGAAGGCTAACTAAAGAAATTTGGGCAGTAAATTTTGACTGCAAGAAAATCTTAACTGTGAAGACTTTGATTTGACTAGACTGGCCTAGGGTCACTGTCAGCAGGACCTCTAATAAGCAAGTTTGCTCCAGAAGAAGCCAGAAAACTATGGATTAATATTTATGCTTGCCCAGCACCAGCCATTAAAAGAAAGAAATGAACCTTACACTCTGAAAACATGGTGAGCCTTCACCACAAATTGAAATGGATACTAAATGGAGTTTGCAGAGCTTATTATTTATTTAGTGCTGGAGGTGTTCATGGTACATTACAGACATGTAAGAAGACAAGGTCCTTGCCCTAAGGAGCTTGCAATCTAAGTTAGATAGCAACAGATAATAAATATAGACTCTGTAGTGAATGAGAGAAAAGAAAAGACAGGATCACAGATTAAAAAAAAAAAGATATAGTGCCCTCAGGAGAATACTTTTTATAGAGGATTTTTTTTTTCCAGTCAGGGCTATGTGTGTATGTTGGAGTCTTTCACAGATTTCTAGCCAGTTTATTAGGTGATTTTTTTTACCTTGTTATTTTAGGGTCTTAAAATATCCAGATCTGAGTATCAAATAACTAACATGGCAGTATGCAGTAGAGTAAAATTATTTTATTGGTATATACATATTCAGGGCCAGAAGTACAAAACAAAATTTTAAGTCACTTAGGAGGAAAACAAAAATCTTTTATTCATATACCTAAATTCCCTTTCCCTTTGAAAATACAGAAATATCAGATTCTTTTCTGTTTGAGTTACTACATAGTTCTGTAAGCTAAAGAGTATTTTGGGTCTTACTTGCAATGGGATTCCTCTCCCTAATCTCATTTTGGTTATCTGGCATTTTTTTGTGCAACTCTTTAAAAGCAAAAAAGAAGATTAAATGTAAATTTCTATTAGCTTGTGGAAAAATAGACTATATCCCTATTAATAAAAATTTTTACTAAAAATTAAGTTAAGGGAAGACTATTAAGGGAAAGCATGTGAAAAAAATATCTAACACAGGTGGTCAAAGTTATGGGAAGGGTGAAGAACATGATGAGCCCTGAGACGGAGGGAGGGGCTGGCATGCTGTCTCTGCCTGCCTGGTTGTGCTGGTTTCAAGGAAGGGTGGAGGGGGAGCCACCTGAGGGAAAGCAACACGAGGCTGGAAAACAGCAGAGCTGTCCCATCTCTGGGATCTTCCCCTGTGGGATGAGGGGACCAGTTGGAGGGCTGATTTGGTGGTTGACGTCCCAGGTGGCCAATGAAAAGTTATTTTGCTTTCATAAATCACATTGCTAAGGCTAATTTGTTTCTCTTTCGGCTTCCGGTCTTTCTGGAGATGAGGTGGCTCTGGTCAGGGCCCGGCCCCGGCTGCATGGCCCCGAGCCCTGGCCCTGGGCTCCAGCACGGCCCCGGCAGGGCCCCGGCATTGCCCTCGGCTCGGCTCGGCTCAGCTCTGCTCAGCTCTGCTCCCCTCTCCACGTGGCATGGCCGAGCAGGGGTATGAGGAAGCCACCAAAGGCTCTCCCTTCCCCTCCCCAGTTCTGCGAGAAGAGGCCTCCAGCTCCCCACGTGTCTTCTTCACGTTCTGGATGCAATTTTAACTCTTTTAATGCCTGGATGAGATTCTTGATCTCCTGAGCTCCCCTGAATGAGAAGAAATAGAGCATGGAGTCTACAGAAGTCAGTGGAATGAAAATAGAGTTCCTGATGGGAAGAGATTGAAAAGATGCAACTGATAAGTAGCTGAAAACCTTTTTTGTAGAGGCATAAGGGGACTGTGACTACACTAAAATTCCTTTAAACTGTGAAATATATTTAGGGAGGTTTGGGTGCTTGAGAAGAATACCTTTTGCCTCGGGGAAATGGAGGTCTCTGTTTTGGGACTGGAATATGAACAGAGACATTTGATAGAGAAGGAGATTAAGAGAATTTTGTTTTTCAGCAGCCTGCCTTTAAAAGTAATACCCCATGTGTGTAACATAACCCATAGCACAGCTCTGGAAGGCCTGTGAAAATGGGAGGAAATTCATAGTTTTGTAGGTCCTGGCGGATGCAAACTGTGAAGGTGAAGACACCCCCTAAGCCTAAATCAAGAAAGGAACTTTTCTCTCTAGAGTGAACATAAATGATTATTTAAGTAAATAACTGAATGAAGTGTTTTCTGTATGTTGTTAAGAAATGTGGAATGAAGAGAGGGCGAGGAGGAAACAATCTAGAAATCTTATTCTAAGGTCTTTTTGTGTTATTAATAAATTTCTTCTTATACCCTTTTAAGTTTTAAACCTGCTTTGCCTCTGCTCCTGAATCCTATCGCTATAGGAAACTAAATATATTAAAATTGGCAAACCCAAGTCACACCTTGACACTGGTGAAGAGTTTTTTCCCCTTCAGTAGCTCTGCATGCTCATAGAGCACATATGCATTTATCTGCTTGATATCACTGGTTGAGGCAATGCAGATCCTTTCAGGAAAACAATCACCACAATTTTGCAGGTTTCAAATATATTATTGCAAGAATCCACGATGAATTTTCATTATTAGTTGTATTTTTATTATTGTATGCTGCAATAGCTTATAAACCAATATTTTTCCATGTTATTTTTATAACGACTATCCCCCGGTCTGCAGGCCCAGGAGTCAACACACCTTGTTAAATGTTGGGAAAGCTTTGTTTGTAGGCATAGAATTAAAAGATTTAGGCCAAAGACATATGCTTTGCCTTCTGGAATAATTCAAGTTCTAAAATTAATCTTTGCATGAAATAAATTATAGCACTTAAAAATAAAAAATCTCCCCCAGATTAATCACCTTCCACTCTTAATTTTAAAATTTTTAGAGATAGAAATAGTTCAAGTACCAAGCCTTCACACAAATACAGACCTGAAAGAGATCTTGAAGTGACCAGGAAAATCCTCTGAAAACATTTATTCAGTTTGACAAGTAAAAGAGATAAAACTGATTTCAAATTTTTAGAAGAGAAAGTGAACAAAATGTAATTATTATGCCACTATATCTATCATGTTTCACATCTTGAAACTGTACAATTTCTGTTACCATTCTCAAAAGGATATAGCAGATAGAGGAAAGGGAAAAGAGTGATTCATTTCATAAAACAGCAACTGACTTTCTTAAAAGTAGAGGTTACAAAGCTCAGCACACTTTATTCTGTAAAAAGGTGGTAAAGGTCTTTAAAACATGGCTATCACACCAAAGTTGGAAAAAGTACTTCTCAGAGTAAGTGAACTATTGGCAGCCAATAGTTTGAAGCATTAAGTTTAGAACAAGCTTACTGTTTAACTTTCCCAGAGGCTGGTGCACTACAGGGAATGTGATATACCCACTCAATCCCTGCTCTCTAGCCCAGGTGTTATGAGGCTGTTTTTGAGACAGTACCCTTGTCTGACTCAATTCTTTCTGCTGTGTCACCATAGGACCAGAGATATTGTGTCCATGGTAAAGTCCACCCCTCAAGCATGAGTCTATCTATATGTTTAATCTCTTCCCTGATGACCTGAGATTCATGGGTCCACCAAGGCAGCAACAATTCACCCTTGTGCAGTCAGTCTATAATTTCCTTTTTTAATTTGGTCAGTCTTTTCACAGACAAGAGGCAGGCTGCTATCAGGATGGAACTAATTTCATCACATAGCTGGGATCCGGTCCCTACAAAATCTGTCATGACTCTAAACATGTGTTAGACTGTACAGAGGAGAAAGAGTGAGCATATCAACTAGGGTATGCTTTCTTCAACATCCAAAAGGAATTCAAATTTGTCAAAAGCTGTTGTAGCAGACCTAACGAAGGAGAAGGGACAGAAAGGCTAGGAAAAGTTATCCTGTCATGTTCCTCCTACAACCTGGGTTTGAATGAATCTCCAGATTAAGGAACCAAGGCCAGGAAAGGGGAACAACACTGAATACACATTCCAAACAACCTTCATTGCTCTTGACGTTATCATGTCATAAACTGCTATCACACAGTACATCAACAAAACAATTTTAATCCCTCTCCCTCTTTTGACAAATACTACCATGAGAAGAACATAGAGGAATATGTACAAGGCTAGGTGCTACATCCACATTAGGAGATCAAGCATAATCTTTAGCAGAGGGGGAAGCAGAGAGGGAAGGGGAGTTTATTTTTTCATGACATTTCGGGAGTGAGGTATTTGCAATCACTACAGTATGATTTGGCCTGACTATAACACAGAGGGACATGGTAGGAGGAAGGGGAAGGAACAGTTTACTGCTGTAACAGGAATAAACCCTGTTAATAAACCCTTAATCCTATTTTGCTTTACTGAGGTCATATCACCTGCTGCTGAATGTTCCTCCCATACTGGATAATGAGTGTGAAAACAATAAATTTTTTGTGGAATTTGTTGCTACAGTCTGTTTTGAATGCTTATATATATATATGGGGGGGGGAGAGAGAGAGACAGAGAGAGAGAGAGATAGATAGATAAACATGCATGCAATCTACACACATAAACAGACACATACACACACACACACACACACACACACACATATATAGATATAGATATAGATATAGATATAGATATAGATATAGATATAGATATAGATATAGATATAGATATAGATAGATATAGATATAGATAGATATAGATAGATATAGATAGATATAGATATAATTATTTTGTTGCTGCTGTTTCTGTGAGGCCCACTTTCATCTCATAGTTTTCTGCTCATAGTGAGCGGAAGCTGGATCTGGATTTTTTCCAAGGTAGAAAATATAGAAACCCAACTTTAGAAGTGATACCTCCTCAGTCTGATTCTGATAAATTATACAAAAGGGATTTGATGATGTCTTCAAGCTGCCTACATGGACAAAGTGACACACCAGGTAAAACTGATTTGGTTTATATTCAAAGGCATGTTTTTGGAAATCAAGGTCAAGGTGAAAAGTTCCTCTTTTCCTTTGGGAAGAGAGCAGAGTAAGTCAATTTGTAAAATGTTGCAGAGGGATTGCCATCAGAATTTAATACAGTGTCAAAATGAAGGGATAAGAAGAGAAGAAAAAAAATAGACTCATGCTTACCCTCTTATCTGACATACCCTGCAATTGCAATCTGCTCTAAGGGGTGTGCACTTCCTCCTGATAAATTCTTTTTCAAAGAACAAATCCTAACATCCGATTATAGGTTCGGTCTAAAGTAATTAACTTAATTGAAGCAACCCACAGGCAGAAATACATAGCTGATGTTCATGGGATTCTTTCATATTTCTGATATGATTTGGGATGAGAATTGTTCCCTGTAGCAAGAACCACGTGTGACAATACACAGGACTCTCTAAAGTAATATAAATACAAACAATCCCAGATGCATCCAGAAGCGTGCTGTGCTATAAGAAAAACATTTTTCTAACTTTTTTTTCCTTGTATCTGCCTGATATATCTTTTCTGTTTATGCCAGCTGTGGAAAATTCAGTTATTTTGGAGTGAGAGGTGTTACTCGTGTGTGAATAAAGCACAAGCATTTGTACATCTTTCATCTTGCACATCTAAGTTGATAGTTGCAAAAATATATGAAAACACAAGACACTATTATGCTATCATTTTAGTTAAGGAGAGGTGTGTGGGTGAGAGACTAAATGTGCACTATTTCTGTTCCATAACATTTCTGTTTGTCCAACCCAGCATGATCAGTACTGTGCTACTTCAAGAGGGGATTATTTCCTGGCAGGCAGAGTCCACCTCTCTTCATCTTCCTCCCCCCAGTTTTGTGCTTCTCAGTCTTGTAAACAGTCCAAGGTAGCTTGTAACACACCATGTCAATTATGACTAAAACTGGGAGGGCAATCCTGTGACTATTAAGCTTTTGATTGTGGAATCATCAGAGGGCCCTACAAGAGATTTAGATTGTGATATAAAGATGAGTTTGATATGTAAGTTACACTAAATCTTGTCCTTAGTAAAGCTATGGTCTCTCTCCCAATATTGCAGTTTGTAATTTAATGAATGTTTGGAATACTTCTTGGGGCAATATGCAAGACTGCGAAATGCTGTATAATATTATTTTAATATAATACAAAACAATAAAGATGCTATAATCTGCCATTTCATGTTGTTTACAATTATCAACCTCATTTAATTTACATAATAAAAGCATGCCAAATAGCTTTGAAGTAGCAATGCTTTCAATACAAAAAAGTCTAGTGTGTTTTAATAAAAATTACTTAAATTATTGAATCAGTATTTAAGGATAGTATTGATACACTTGCCTTACACAAGGTTATACATAATTAGTTTCTTACATTTATCAATTCACTATTGAAACATGAGAAAAATTACTTGATTTTGAGAGAAAAATCAGGAAACTATTATATTAAACTACCAGTTTTGCATTTTATTCTTTTCTGCTGTTCTTACATATTTATCTTATCTGGTAATTAGAGAGAGATTGGATCCTTAGGCTTGCCATTCTGACAAAATTTATTGCTCCAAGTGTTCTGGTATTTCTCAATCATTGACTCAGGCAAAAAGGAAAAGATTTTTACAGTGCAAACTTAGGTATAGAATATTGTGGAAAATCTTTTGACTTTTTCATTTGGTTCTCGGTTTTTTATTTAATTTTTGTTTGTTTTATGCTTTAAAACATTTCTACTCCTCTAAATTGCATACATTCACCTATTTTCTGCACTGTGGTGTGGAAGAGGGCAGCTCTTGTTAGTCTGTTCTTCAGTGAAACACAGGACCAGGAGAAGGACCTTGATGGCTTTATTTCAGCTTGTGGATAAAGTTGCAGAGGTCTTGTTTGATTGGCATGTTTTGTTTGTTTGTTTGTTATGGGGCTTTTTCTTTGTTTGGTTTTTTGTTTTTTTGGGGTTTTTTTTGGTTTAACTTAGGATATGCACTATTTTGAGCAATAACATGTTAAACAAATTTTGCTAAGGGTTCCTTTACGCTTATCAATATGATTGCTTTTATTAACCTTGTCACTTGGCTCCTTTTCATTAATCTTACTCATATCATTACAGAGGAAGAACAGCGATCTGGAGGACATTATTACTCCATATATTCCTCTTTTCATTGTTCTTCCCAGTTTAATTTTTAAAGGCAATTTTAGTCTAATGAAGTCCACTTGTCCACTAAAGCACTGCTGTATTTCTTGGAACAGAAAAAAAGAACCACTGATATTTTTTCCTGTAAATGGACCTCATTACACCTGCTCTGTGAATATTTTTGAGACATGTGTGGTACTGTGTAATTTCTACTGCGCAGTTAAAATTTTTAATGCTGAAATTATTATCCCTAAAAAATCACTACAGGCTAACAGGCCCAAACTTTATTACACTATTGTGTATGCAAATTTCAGCTTAGTTTTATAGCAGGCATTATGCCTAGTGTCTGAAAAAAACATACCACAGAAAACCTCACCTAAAAACCAAAAAATTCATCCCATAAAACTACTAAAAATAAGGCTTGCAATAAGCATCTTAGGTTATTTCAATAAGAGAAGATTGGCAGGAAATTATATCTTACAATATCTTTCTGCTGCTTAAGGTATGTTGTTGCTCAGCAACAGCATCTATTTGGACCATGGAATTAGACAGTAAATTAAAGGATTCAAAGGTATTAAAGGCGTACCTCTCATATTTCAGAGACTAATAAGTTCAGTATAGGTTTTTTTTCCTTTTTTTTTTTTTTTTTTTTTTTTAGATTTACTTGTGGAGAGAGTAGAAGCATGACATTTGAGTCAGATTGTCATCACTGGAAATCTAGTAGCTTTCAATCATCTATACAGATGAACTTTTATGTGAGTATCTAAAATAAACATTCCATTTCCTATTCACATTTTTAGCATGGGTGAGTTTTTATTAGACTAAGTTACTGGTATGAAAACAGCCTTAAAAAACAGTATTGACCATTATATAAAAACTGTGAAAACTGTAGTAATCATGATAATATGCAGGTAATTCTGAAAAAAATAATTGCTCTTTGTTTGGATTAAAAAAAAAAAATACTATGTAGTCACAGGAAATGCTTCAAACTTTCAAATTACTTTCCAAGGGTTTTTAGTAGCCAATACTTAAGATAGTTGTGCTCTATTATGCAGGCTCCAGTAATATGCAGTAAGGTGACAACTAGTATTTCTTAAAGATAATCTTGTAATTCAGGTCCATACAACACAAAAGAAACACAAAAAAATCCCCAAACAAACAAAACCAATAATAATACTGTATTTTCAATTACATACTAAAGAGGTTGTTGTAATGAATATCAACCATCGAGGGTTTGTGAAAAATATAGACTGTCATACTATCTTGATATTGGTTTTTTAGGTGATTATTCTGCTTGACAAAAGTAATATTGATGTATTAGTCTTAGACATGTATGAGCAATTGACCTTGTGCTACAATGTATTTTGCTTAAGGAAGCTGATTGATTCCAAATCAATCTGGCACATAATCAGTGGATTAAAGGCTGGCTAACTGACAGGTCATAAACCAAAACTGTTAATAGTATATTAAGACAGTGGATTGTTCCTGAGATCATGCAGATAAAGCTTTCTGTAATTATACTATAAAATGTTCTTATTAGTTATGCTAAGGTGCCAAAAAAAAAACCAAGAAAACAAAAAACATGCAAGTAAAAGATGTGGTAGTAATTAATCTGATAATTTTTATTAGTAAAGAGGACTATAGGCAAGAAATAAACACAATTGCTGAGCCAACTCATGTCTGAGAGAACACAAAATTGAGGCCATTAATAGCAGAGAAGGCTCTGTGGATACAGTGGCTCTGTGGGGTTCTCAGTACCTATGGTCAATGAGCACCATTGCAGCCTGTGATTAATATAACAAAACCTAGAGATTCACAGGTATCCAAGACATAGGGACCCTTCACCTCCCTTGTGTATTTGGAGAGAACATCATGAATGTGTTTAGAACACACATTTTAATGTAAAGTGTGGAAAATTCAAAGTATCTGTGGAGAAGAAGAATAACCATGATTTCAGAACTATATAGCCCATGGACAGTGCTGTGGAGTACATCAGTGCAGTCCTCTTACAGCAGCACCATCGAATTTGACCTCTTTGTGGCCTTAAAACCACTAAAGTGAATATTGTTAAGATTTATACTTGTATTTAAAATGTATAAACTTGTTATTGAATGCAATTTTTAATGTAACAAGTAGATATTTAAGTATGCATTTTTAAGAAATGTTCCCCAGATGCAGCTGAAACCTCTTTTTTTTTGAAAAAAACGTACATGGAACTATGCTTGTTGAAACTCAGCCACTGTGTGAAGTAGTATCCTTCTGAACTTCTTCACTCTTAGTTTCTACTGAAGACACATTGATAATCGCCTCTTCAAAATTCTTGTATCATCTCTGTCTTTAACTTTGCTCTTAGATGATATTTTGTTTAAAAAAATAATTTTACTAGGTTTTACTAGTTATAAACTATGCCCTTGTTAATGCAGCCAGACATTTTGTCTCTTAATTTTGGATTAGACATTAAAATCTAAATAATTTCTTATAGGGTATTGCTTGTAATCAACACATTAGACTTGACATAATAACTATTACTATGGAACATTAGGGAGAGGATTAAATGAGGAGTGATGGCATTACAGTAATTTTCTTGGATCAGGAAACAACAAATTTGTTTAACAGTGTCTTCACTTGTAATTTCCTTAGAGCATAAGTACACTTGCTCTACTTGCATAAACACATGCTAAAACTTCCTTGCTTCTTCACTGAGGTCTAAATATACTTTAATTTTTCTAGATTGTAGAGTTTAGTTTGCATAGAGCATGTCAGTATCACTTTGAGAGCCTAATTTTCAACACTGATTTTATTTTGACTTGACCAGGGAAAAACTACAACATAGTTTAGAAATAAACGGCCTTTTTTCTCTTGAAATAGTCATAAAGCAATCTTAGAGTTCTCTTGAAACATTCTCTAGATCTTATTGTCAGGCAACCCATTTGTTTCCCCAAGGTTTAAAAAATAAAAACAAACCCAAATATTTTCTCTACAGATCCAGGCTGCATCTCTTCCCCTTTGAACAGACAGCAGAGAGACAATTTTGCCTTGATTTGGTAGGTATAATTTCATGTTTCAACCTTTTGATATTTCCTAGTGGTCATGATCACCATGGAACCCATAAAATAATATATTTGTGGTAGACAAAATTTATATTTATATTATAGATATACATTTATATATATATATATATATATATATATATATAAGTATATGTAAAATATAAATATTAATATTAAATATAAAATATATGATATAAAATATAATATATTTATATTATAATATATATAATAATATAATATATTTTATATTATATATTTATTATATATATATTTGAGGTTATTGTAGATGACAGTAACAATCATGAGAGAAACTATTCAATAAAGGATGGGACTTAATACCAACATTATGGGTAATGCTGATATGTTGTAGAAGAATAGCTTCGATTTAATTTCAAATCATACTGTACTTTTCCTGAAGACAGCCTATAGAGCTCAAAAGGTTAATTTCTGCATCTATCTGTTGAAAAAGAAAAGACACTGTTACTTCTATTCATATTTGACACTGTGTTTTAAGCAGTTTTTAACATTTTTCTAATACTGTATTTCTGTAACTGGAGAGAAGACCTACCAAGGTAGCACCACATTATGTGTTTATACACACATGTCCAAATATATGCAAGCAAATCTTCCATTATCACAGTTTTGATGTTAAGAGAGTAAGTTAATCCTGTGCAACAAATTCTTTGTCACATGTCTTAATATTGATTAAAATAACCAGTAGTAAACTTAACCTATCACTCCTTATTTAAGCAAGCCACAGAGCTAGGGAGCCAGTATGGCATGAAAGTGACACTTTGGGTTTTAAAGGTTGATGTATTCATTGTAGTGCTGTCCTACATAGACAACAGAGTAAATTAATCTCAGGTGTAACTCAGATAGGATGACACTGGAGGTAAAATCTGGCCTGTTGTATTGAACTGGCTGACCTACTGTCTTCAGCAGTCTACAGCCTTTCTTCTGTAAAATGTCTTTTAGCACAGATTGAGTTTGGAAAGGTGACTTTGGCAAAGTGCTTTGGAGCTTTTAAATTGCATTGTTCTGCTACAGTGAGAATTCTGTCTGTTAATTTAACCTCCACTTTCTTATAACGAATCTTTTTGAAATGATTTCTGTAAGCATCATAATTAAGCATCCCCTGAGTAATTTGTATGCTCAAGTGCATGTTTGCAGTGTTTGCCTTTTTGCTCTATTTCTTAAACTGGTAGAATGTGATTGACAGACATGTCTGAATACTTCAGATGGTGTCTGCTGACTGAGCAGTTTCAGTGTTCATTTTTTTTGATGGAAAACCGAGTGAAAAGTTTGCACTGACTATCACTGTGCATGGAGGCCACATTCCACTTGCAAAAAGGCATTTTCATGGCTACCTGCCAACTCCAGATATTTTTTCAGAAAAGCTGTTTTTGCTGATTTAACTCCCTTCACTAGATATCTGTTGATGCAGTGTTTTACAGCAGATGGAAACAATGAAGATTTTCCAATACTAGTTTTTACCACTGGTTACAGGAATATATTGAATTTCAGAATCAATGCTTTATGGAATTCTCTTTTACCTAATTGTGCGTGTATGTGCCTCTATGCATGGTGTGAGGTCAGATCACAGTTGTAAATATCAGCTGAAAACAGAAGAATCTCTTTTATTACTGAGTGGTTTGGGCAAAATGTGAAGACTGTGTTTCCACTATTGAACATCTGTTTCTACTTATTTTTTCTGCTGCAACAAAAAGAGCTGTTACATTGCCAACCAGTAAATATAGCAAAGTTTAACCTAAGCACAAACTGCTAAGTGTTTTTCTCAATTGGTTCTTTTATCTCTGGTTGTCTAATAGTAACATATTTCATCTTTTAATTATTAACCTTTTAAATATTGATCAGACCATGTAGTTCTGTGGTAAATATACATTCATCTTGTCTAAAGTTTAAGTTTTTCTGTTTCCCAGCTTTTCTGATATTGAAAATAACAAAAAAAGAGCTGGTGTGGTATTTCTTTCAACTGCATCTGTCCTTAAAGACATATGCTACTTCCTACACTTTCCCTATCCCTACTTTTGCTGTCCAGACTTACACCAGTAGCTCCATCTGAGAGTTTCTGAAGGTTATCAAGTGATATCCGGCTAAAGTATCCAGACCACAACACTGCAAGAATTCATATAAATAAAGATACAGATATAAGCCTTCAAATTTTCAATGTACAAGTATTTGTCAGTTAGCTTTGCATTAGTCACTCCCACCAAGAGCTTGCTGCAGCCCAGGCTGGCAGGTGGCACCTGCAGCACCCAGACTCCCCAGCAGCAGCCACAGAGGAGAGCTCTGAGCTGCCTCAGTTGCACCATGAACAGATGGTCAGCCTTACTCCAGGTAGGGGTAAATCCAAAAACTTTATCAGGATGAGACACAATTTTAACTTGCATATTTGTGATCCATAAAGTTAATGTTTCAACATATTAACATTAAAAGGATGAAGGCTCTTCACTGAATGAAATTAGCCACAGCATGACCACTGCTGGTACCTTACTTAAATCCTCTGGAGCAGCATCTCTGTGCAGCCCTTTAACTTTCCTTTGAAGTAAAGGTCGGGTATACAGTTTGTTTTAAGCTAGCCAGAAGACTGCAGATACACAAGTGCTCATTTGTTAGAAGCTCTTGTAAAGTCCTTTGAAATTAAAGTACTGCATAAGTGATCCAATAAAAGTATTTACTGGCTTTAAGGATCTCTCTTCAGAGGTGGTGGGTCCTTTGATGTCATGAATAACTGCTAGTGTGGTTGTTTATACCGTAAGTGACCACAAGTGAAGCATCTGAAGATGCAATTTCCTTTTTAGTGAAGCACTTTAGTCTTTTTGGATATGCCAGTAGTAACTTGAAAGCCAATTTCATGGCAGAAGGTGAAAGAAACTGTAGTAAAAATCAATTAGGATCATGGCCTAGAGATCTTCCTTCTCCCTCCAGGTTACAGACACTTTTTACATTTGCTCTTCAGCTATCACAAAATGATTAATCATTAAATGGATAGGTGTAATTTTTACTTTACTAATAAATCATGAGAAAAATTGAGTATGCCTTTTCTGAAAACAAGAACAAGGACAGTGATAAATCTATAATGCACTGATCTTTTACACTTAGTTCCTCAGTCAGCATTTGGTTTCATATGACTCTTTGAACTCCATTACACTCAGCTTGTGCCTGTTTACAAAATGGATAATTAATTTTAAAATCTCCCTTAGCAGGGTAGATATTAGCTGGATGCCACATTAAAACTGGTTTTCATGCTCAAGTTATCCAGGGAAGAATAGAGAAAATCTATTTATCTGTTTATACACAAGAATATATACAATAGAAGTAAACACTTGTAGACTTTAAGTACAGATCGGAACTTTTGCTCAGTGGGAATCAAGACCATCAGTATTTAAAGTGAAGGTTTCATTTGAGGCTAACTGGAGTGATGTACAGATGGGCATAAACCAGGGGGTCTCATTCTCTTATGATTAAGCTGCATGAAACTTGAAGCTTGAAAAGCAGTAACTATGTGATGAAAGAGACTCAAGGGATGCACAGAATTGTCCTTTGGGTTCTGCTTGAATTATGACTTTGACTGGCTATGTGATCATATCTCTTTTTCCCTCTGACAGAAATCCTTCCTCATTCATTGCACAAAATTTTCCTGCTACTCACTTGGAAGGAAGCTGTAAGAATCTTATCATCACAGTTCAAAAAATGGCCAAGTGCTTTATTTCCTGTAAATCCTGTTCTGATATCAGGATGAATTAATTTTCTTTTGCTCTTTGTTATCATATTGATCATGGTTGTATCTGAGTGATCCACAAAACTCAGTAATTACCCTTGCAGAAGTGGACTCTGCTGGGAAAAAAAGACAGATAAAAGACTAATAATTCTTTTCCAAGGTGGACAAACCCTGATTTTTCTACATACAAGCCATAGTTAGACAGACATGGTTTGAGCTCTGACTAGAACTGAATTATACTTGCTGCCCATTTCAAAGAAAACACTAATATTTGAAAAATTACTGTTCCAGTTTAGAATGGAATATAGTTATTTATTTAAAGAGAAATAAAAATCCTCCTTCCAAGGAAAATTTGTATTAGTAAAACATTATGGAAAGTTGCCCTGTTGGATTTTTCCAAAGTGAAAGGCATCAGCCACCTGCCCCAACTCAGGGAAGCTGCTTGCCTTGCCTCCAGACACTCCAGTTGGAGATCCAGCTGTTGGAGCTCCTACTGCAGCTGGAGGTCCTGGGTTCTCCAGCCTGGTTTGGGCAGTGGAGCCCCGACCACATGTGGAGTCTTTCTGCCCCAGTCCTGCCTTCAGGAACCAGCATCTCCCTGCTTACTCAGGCTGGAAGCTTGCTGAAATATTACTCAGATCTTGCCCCACCTTTTCTCTAGTATTCCCCTTTTTCAGAAAGCAAGACACTGAGGAGGTGTGGAAAGGAGGTCCAGACCTCCTCCTGATCCGGTGTCTCCAGCTCTTGATTCCCATATTTAGATGTAACTTGAGGATTTTTTAACAGGCTCCACTGTCTCCAGATGGGCACGTAATGGTGGGTTTAACCCTGAAAATCTCCATGTACAGGGAAGTTTTCTGGACAATACAGTTCTCAGACAATCCATAAAACGATATGACAGAAATATTCTAGTGTAATACTAATTTGCCTTACAGAATAAATTTGGTGAAAATTTAGACAAATATTTTAGCAGTTTACATATCAATATTTCTACTGCCTTCATTAAGAAGTCTCTTATTGTCTGAGACAAGCGGTAATGATATTTAATATTGCTTCAAAGTGTGGACATTCCAGCTGTGATTGAAATTTCTGCTGTTAAAAGGAAGAAACAACTGCACCTTCCTAGTTCTGCTGGATGCAAATACAAAGGGACCACTAGTGGTATAAACTGATGGGCACTTCTGATAGCTGCAAACTGTTTTTCAGATACTGATGCAAGAAATCAAATTCAGTGTTTGTGGCGGGGAACAATCACCACTGAGGAGCTCTTATAAAATATTTAAATACCCTTAGTTTTTATCTGCAGCTTTAATTTCCTATAAAATACATTCTATAGCTATTTACCTGCCAAATATTGAGATGCTTCTAGCTTTGAGTTTTATATTAAGTTTTTATTTCCGTCAATTTGTATTTTAGATTGCAAATCAAGAACCTTTCAAGATAGTTTTGATTAATTTCAGGCACAACTTGGCTTCATTTATTTTTTATGTTTTGATGGTAATTTACCATGGCATAAAATTGTTTTGCATTAAACTACACTCATGAATCAAGAGCCTTTTCCATTAACAAGATCCATTTAAAGAATAAGCCCACCTACAAATCAAGTATTTTGTGTCAGTTTCTGTAATTATTGTTTGGAAAAAACGGGTACAATGGAACTGTGAAGTATTTCAGTGTATAGATGGCTTAGATAAATAGAACAGAAATATTAATATAACTAGTACTGTGCTGTATTACCTGGCACAGGCCATGGTTTAGGTCTGTTACCCTCTTAAGTGGAAAAAAAATACTTTTAGTTTATGCTGTTTGGATTGCAACAGTATTTTTTAAAGAGACTTTAGGAAATTATTCAGGGCTGCCTTAGCTCTCTAGCTGGGAAGCAGAATAATATCTAGTGACTGGAGCCCCTAAGTGTTTTAACACCTATCTATTTTGTGAAATATATATATAGTTTTATTTATTGAATTATTATTATTTCTTAAATATATGCGAATGTATATGTTTACATCTGTATGTAGATGAAATGTTCAGAGAATTGTTCATAAAGTTGTTCAGAAAGACTGGCATATTCAAAGGAGATCAGGTAGCATCCATGGAGTTGGTGACAGCTGTAGATAATATATTTGTAACACATTTGCCCTGACCAGCCTTATTGAGCTTGTGCCAGTTGTTTCCAATGCTGACAATATTTTTGCACTCTATTCATTACCTGTGCATTATTGACAGGAGTGCACTACATCATGTAACTATAAATAACAAAATTATCACATTATTTCTCTTGCAATTTTAAAAATTTGTTTCTATCTTGCATTTGTCCCCATGATTTCAGGAAATGTAGTTAATGCAGCAAGATGGATGGGTCAAAAGCAGATTGTACATTTTTGACTTCCATCAAACATTGAAAATGAGTAGCTGAGGTACCGGAAATACTAATTTTACTCATCTCCTTGCAAATTTTGCAGTTTTTTACTATCCATGTTTTAACTTACTCTAATATATTAATGACTGTGCCAATGAAACATTGAAAATTTGATTGTTAGAGCATATATGGCGAAATTCTGATAGAAGAGAATGTCTTCGGCCATAATAATAATAATAAATACAAGACTTCTTATACAAGACTTCTTATTCTAAAATTAAATAGCTAATATTAAAAAGGGATATTTCAGCTGTTACGGTGAAATGCATAAAGTCTTGCTGTAGTTTTCTGTGTTACTTCCGGGTTTCCCCATCATCTCCGGGTAGGGGAGTTACTTCCGGGCTTCCCTGCTACTTCCAGGTAGAGAAGTAATGTCCTGTTAGGGGAGTTACCTCCCGGTTTTCCTGCTACTTCTGGGTTCCCAGGTTGTTTCCGGGTAGGGGAGTTACTTCCGGATTCCCCTGCTGCTTCCAGGAAGGGGAGTTAGTTCCGGGTTTCTCTGTTACTTCCGGGTAGGGAGGTTACGTCCGTGTTTCCATGGTACTTCCGGGTATAGGAGTTACCTCCGGTTTCCCTGTTACTTCCAGGTTTCCCTGTTACTTCCCAGTAGGGGGTGCTACTTCCGGGTTTCCCTGTTACTTCCGGGTTTCCCTGTTATTTCCGGGTTTCCCCATTACTTCCGGGTTCCCCTGCCACTTCTGGGTTTGGATTTTACTTTCGGTTTTGACTGTCATTTCCGGGTTGGGGGACCGTATTTCTGGGTAAGGTTACTTCCGGGTTGGTATTTTACTTCCGTGTTCCCCTGCTACTTCCGGGATTCCCTGTTGCTTCCTGGTAGGGGTGTTACTTCTGCGTAAGGCGGTTACTTCCGGGTTTCTCTTGATTGTACCGAGTGGGGATCGATTTTCGTGTTACATTTCCCTGCCTTTTCTTACCCACACTATGTGAGGGCAGCAGTGGGAACCTCTGGGTTTTTTATTATTATGATTCCAACACCGTATCGACTAAGCAGAAAGAGAAATATTTCTTCTCTTAGTAATTCCCTGATTTTTCTGTCTTTAAAGCTAATCTTTAAGCAACTTTGATCTGAATTTAGTGTGTGAAACAATGTTGTGATACATTCATTCTCTATAGAGTGATAGATAAATATCAGTTGAAGAAGAAGAGGTCCCTAACCAGGGATCACAGTTAGTCTTCTACATGTATTTTAAAATAATTTAAAATCCCTCCAATATCAATGCACAACTGTAGAATTCAAATACCTTTACTCACTATTTCATATTTAAATGCAGAATAAATAAAATAAAACAACTAAATATAATTTAGTATGTGAATTTCTTTTCAGATGATCTCAGGTACTGGAAAACTTCCAGTTTCAGCTCTCTTTATTCCACCTACCCAGGACATAAAAACTGCAAAAAGATACTAGTTTGAGCTTAATTATACACTCGTTTTTGTATGACCATCATCTGTGGTAAGTTTTTCAGAAAATGTTTCATTTTAAACTTCTCAGGATCCTTGCCTTTCCGTGGAAACATCATTAGTTGTTCTTTATCTGTTGAGGTTTTGTTTTCAGTGAATCATTAAGGTCGCTCATTTCAAATCTAAATGTGAATGAAGATGTTTCAACTTCCTTTCCTGTGAAAGGCACTGATAGCCTGATAGCACATTCAAATTAAACAAAAATGACACTGAGAATCTTAAAATTCATTTCTTATTTCTTTTCAGTTGTGTGAAGAATATGAAGTATCTATATGGGATCAGAAATCAAATGAGGAGAAAAATGTTTAACTCTGGAAAGGGCTCATTTGTTGTCACCAGTTCTGGAATGTGAAGATAACAGAAAATCTGCCACCATTTCCAAACAGTAGGAGAGACACAGTTTATATTGATTACTACAAAGATCAATATTTTGGTGGTACATTGCAGAAGAATAAAGTATAAGAAGAGTGCTAGAATGTTAAAAGCAAACCAATAATACTGATGTCTGTCTACTCTCCCCTGTCTAATTAAGTCCAAACCCGCAGCTGTCAGAAATATACCAGCAAAGTTTATGGTCAAATTTAAATTTTTTTCTTTCATGTTCTACATAGTTCTCCTGCTTGCAGCAGGGTTAAATATATGGTTGGGACCCCTCATCTGGGTAATTTAGTTGATTGAATTTTCTTCTTGTGTAGTATAAATAGTCATAGCTGTAGATGCAAGAGAAGACTCATACCTTGAATTTCTCAAGGTTTATGAAAACAGACTGGGAGAGGAGAGACTCTCAGTGTTTGTGAACTTTGGTATTTTAGCCCTACTTTCTAATCAATAGCTTAATAGCAGTTGCTGCAGCCTTGAGATCCCAAAGTGAGAGTTGGCATTTAGCTAATCTAATCAGTTGAGAACATTTATATCCGTGGAGTCAGAGCTATTACACTTACTGAAAAACAGAATATAGAGTTGGAGCAAGGGACACATCCATCATCAAGAGCTCTGTCTGAAGCAGGGCTTTGGATCTCACAAACGCATTATTGCTTTACATGGTAAACTTTATTGCTAAATAAAGACAAGTTTATTATATCATGCATTTTACTTACCAAGTGTTCTTCATAAGGTAAAAGAAATATAGATATATTTGGGGGAGAGAGAGCCTTTTATTTAGTTTCAGAGTTTTCCTGACAAAAAAGAAAGTACATAATTACTGTTGTCTGAAACACCACTGGGGTTTAGGGGCTCATAGGTAAAGTGTCACTTCCCACACTTTTCCCTGATTAATTTTGATTTTATGCAGTGTGCAGAAAAAGGTTCTCTTTTATTTTATTTCGCTCAGCTCCCTGTCCTCTCAGGGTGGAGGGGGCCAGACAGATTGGGAAAAGAAGTAAACAAGTTGTGGTTTAGACAGCCTTCCTTCCCAATGACTTAAGAGTTCAGAGGAAAAGAACAAGACCTCATTTAGTAGTATATAAAATGAAGGCACAAATCTTTTGGATTTTAATCTGGCTCTAGAAAGAGTAATTTAAGGATCTCAGCATTAGTCTCCTGTTAATATTTTGCTGAAAGAAAGTATTTTGTATGTTCCAAGGTACACCTTCCTACTTATTGCTTTTTGGGGAGGGAAGGACATGCAAAACTTTATCTAGGCCGTGTGTGTGTGTGTGTGTCTGTGTGTGTGTGTGTTTTGGCAGAGCTTCTGTGTTTGTTTGGATTTTGGTGGGTATTTTTAGGTTATAAAGAAATCCTGGAAGGCATCAGGTTGTCTCACCAATCCAGTAGTATTAATTCTTCAGTTTTGTGTTCCTCACTCTAAAAAGATGTAAAAGTCTTGTAGAACCTTATTATCTAGACATCACTGTGAAGCTCACGATACCTCCCTCTTTCAGCTAAACTCATGGAGAAAAAGATTAAAAATGACAACAACAAAAAAGAGTATGAACACTAAAACATACAAGTTATTTTTTAAGCCAAATTTTATCTGTTACTCAGATGTACATAAGATGTGCCCACTTATGAAATCTAGTTTACTTAGCTGAAATAGGTTTGATTTCCGAGCAAGCAGAGTTAACACTTTTAAGCTAGACCTAGGAAGGATAAAGGATAAAAGTTTTAAATGTTGTTAGTATGTAGAACAAAAAAAAATAAAGTCCAAGAAATTCTCAAAACTTTATTTTTAATCATGTGTATTTCATGTCCTTTCTGATAATATTTTTATTGCAAAAAATAAATATGTGTAAAGATTCATAGACATGGATTCTTCTTATTCAAAATCAAAGAGCATTTTACATGCTGGCATTGTATTTTGTTGCTCTGAGGCAATAATTACACCACTGTTCCTTGCTACTTAGGAAAATATTATAATACAAGAATTAACAGACTACATGTTGATTATAATTTCCTGGTTAGTAATGCCCATGCTGGTAAGAAGAATGCAAATATAATAAAATTCTCCTTCTCCAGTTGCAGCATACCAATTGGAGGCCTCATTTTCCAATTCTCAGTGATAGATTTAGACTGCTTTTGCCTTTTGTGTCCTGTTGAGAACAGGACACAGACTTTGTCTCATTTATAAGCTTTCTGATTCAATGCTACTTTATTTGCAGGGATTTTTGGTCAATATTCTTTACTTGTGGTCCACAATGTTAAAGGAGTCAACAGATAGCATCAAATGAGGAAACCTGCTAGTTTAGCCAGTTCTAAGAGGCAGGTAAGGTTTTGATTGGCAGCAGCAAAGCCTTATCTTTACCAGCTATTCTTCTACAGCATTTTGTGTCAGTGAGTGCATATGTGCAAGTCTTAAATAACCTTTTTCCCTGATCTCTCCAACATTTTTGTGTCATGTGAATGACCCAGTCTTCTTTCAACACATCCTGGAAGATTTATCAGAAAATACCTTGTCCTAGGTATTTTTGCCAACATTGTTCTGTTTACTGCTGTGTTCTGGGGATATATGCCACCCAAAAGGATTAACAGGGATTTTCAAAAGGTTTCTTTATGTTGTTACTGTGTTTGTCTGAAGTATATTTGTTATGAATAAGAAGACTTTGTATTCAGCTTGCTACCATAGTCATTGAAAATGAATAAACAAAAATTCATTTGCCTCTGTAATCATAGCTACGGAATGTTTCTACAACACATTCCTGTTCATGGGCCATTTAACCCATTAGAATCTTTCTTCATTTTCTTGATCATGTGAGGTGATGTTTGCAAGTTCCTTTTTTTTCATATTATAATTAACTTGTTCTGCTTTTGTTTTTGGTTTTTTTTTGTAATTTTGTCACATAAAGTTCTTTTGATTCATTTAAGGAAATTTCAATGCCTCTGTTAGATGTTGGAAACTCATTTTGATTAATTGATTATTCCAAATGGTTAATTTTTCACTTGAAATAGTCTATGTTATTTATTAGCCTTTGATCATTAGATGATCTCACAATCCCCAAACCAAATTTATTCTGTAAGCTCTGGTATGTGTTAAGAACCATGCAGAGTTGAGAGGCATGATTTATCTTTTCTACAACTATTATTCAAAAACGTTGCAACCTGTTGGCTTTTTCTCCACAGACCCAAGCCATGTATTGATTTTAGCTGCCTTTTCCTGTGTGACTGTATGATCTTGAGTCTGACACCTGAAAAATTTCCATTACTTCCTGCTGCTGCATCTGCTGAAAGCACATTTAACAGGAACGATATGAACAACTAAATAATACTGTTTGTTAGAGAAAAACTGTGTCAAAATCAACCAACAAGAACATTTTTTTAAGTGAAAGCCACTTCTAGATTTACACCTGGAATCTGTTTGCAGGTCATCCTAGGGCTGAAAGGCACCAGTATAGATTTCCTACTGCTGTTGCTGAGGCATGGCACTTGCCTAACATGATACCATTTTTTTAAGCTTATATAAAACACACTTGGAACATCATCCATTGCTCTGGAGTCTTTGCACACCTATATGAGGTGAAAAACAGAAAGAGGGCTGAGGGGCCCAAAAATGCTGGATGATTTCCAAGGATCCCCTCCTCCAAGCTCAGGAGCAAGGAACCCCAACAAGGAAGTAATTGAGCAAAAATGCCAGGAGATGTCTAGGAATGGATAAGTGCTGAGAAAACTCAAGAGCAAAAAAGTTTTCAGGAAGTGGAAGTGAGGATTTGTCCCCTGGGAGGAGTATTCAAAGTGTATGGGAAGATAGGGACAAACTTAGGGAAGACAGGGCCCAGTTAGAACTGAAAACTGCCAGGGATATTGAGGATAAAAAGAAGGTTTTTTTTTGTAGAAACATTGAAAGCAAAAGAAAGACAAGGGAAGGAAACTGAAGGATACAGGACACCTGGCTATGCTGGACAAAGAGAAGGCTGAGGTTCTGAACAACTTCCATGCCTCAATCTTGACAGACCTAAATGGTGGGCCAATGAAAACCTCATGAGGTTCAACAAAGCAAAGTGCAAGGTCCTGCACCTGGGTCATGGAAATCCCAGACACACCCATAGGCTGGGCAGGTAAGTGATTGACAGCATCCCTGCAGACCAAGACTTGGGGGTGGTGGTTGATAAAAAACTCACCATGAGCTGGCAGCGTGTGTCTACAACCCAGGAAGCCAGAGGAATCCTGGGCTGCATGGAAAGCAGCAGGGGCAGCAGGCTGAAGGAGGAGATTCTCTGCTCTGCACTTGTGAGACCCCAGCTGGAATACTGAGTGCACTTCTAGTACCCCCAAACAGAAGGACATGGAACTTTTGGAACAAATCCAGAGGAGGGCCATGAGATGACAAGATCCCTGGAGTGCTTCCATATGAAAGCAGGATGAGAAAGTTGAGGCTGTTCAGCCTGGAAAAGAGGAGGTTATGTGGAGACCTCACAGCAGCCTCCAGTATGTGAAGTGAGCCTACAGGGAAGCCAGAGAAGGACTCTTCATCAGGAACTTTGGTGATAGGTTAAGTGTCACAACCCAAGGTGTCTCCTTAGACTAGAGATCATGCAGGTGGTTTGGAACCCAGTTCTTTCTGATGCCTGCCAATGAGAGACTGCAGGAGGCTGTTCTTAGGGGTTTTCATTATCTCAGGAATGCTTTGTCCAGCTAACAGTGATCTGCTAGCTAGACATCCAGGGCAGAATCTGCCTGGCAGAAGCAGGACTTTTATACTCTAAATTTCGTACTGGTATTTACAATTATTTTTCAATACAATACATCTTTGTTAAACGGTCCAGCTCTGACCCCATCCAATCTAAAAGTGCCAGCGTGTCACCCAGCATGGATGACATGGAGAAGGAGGAAGAGGTATCCACACCCCCAAATTCTCCATCTTGGCCATGTGTCCCTTATCACAAACATTCCCAAAAGTCTATTTATCTACGTTCTAACAACCTAATTTACACTTTACTAATTTTGGTGGCTTGTTTCCATTCCCTCTGTGTTGGTAATTTCCCTCAAGGGTTGGAATTCAGCGCCTGAGACACCAAGGTCTCATTCAGGGGTCTTTGGGACCCTTGCCAGGGGGATTTTGAGACCCCCAAGGAGGCCAGAGGTACACTCTGGGCTCCCACAGTTAAGGAGCAATGGGTCCAAATTGAAAGAGGGCAAATGTAGGTTAGATATGTGGAAGAAATTCTTTAATTTGAGAGTGGTGAGACACAGGAAGAGCTTTGGGCAGCAGATACCTCAAACCCAACAGTGTTCAAGGCTGGTTCAGATGATGCCTTGAGTGGTCTGGTCTAGTGGGAGGTGGCCCTGTCCATAGCAGTGGGGGTTGGAACTAGATGATCATTACGGTCCATTCCCATCCCATTCATTCTATGATTCCAAAACTAAAGACTGTGACAGGGCAGTGCAATGAAATGAGGAAGAAAGAAAAGAAGAAACAGCCCCAGCACTACAACAGCAGTTTAATGTCAGGAAAAGGAGGGAACACATGGTCCATGTCTGTGCTACTGCAGGGACACTCGTGTGCTGTGGGACTGCAACTGGTGTTTGTGCTGGTGTCTGGGGCATGGGGCCTGTAGCATCCTGCTCTGAAAGGCAGCTTCATCCTGTGTGCTATGATAAAAATTGTACCTACACCTAATAGATTTTAATTTTTTCCTTGGGAGAGGGATAGTTAAAATAATGAAATTGGGTATTCAAAATCTTTTTATAAATATTTACAAAGTTTAAAGAAATTAAGAAGCAACAACCAAAAATAGTGTAGTTAGGGGAAACTTTGTGATGGTGTTTTTCTATGGTGGGGTAAAGAACACTACCAGTTACCTGAAAATATGAAGATATATATGTGTTTTGAAACCCTTAGAAGAGAGGGCATAGCAATAACTACACCAGAACAATACCTGACCAATGCCAGAATAGGTTGATACATTTATGACTTGTTTTGATGAATAAATGAAGTCAAAATGACATTTCCTTTGTGTTAGGATTTCAAAACAAAAAAGAAGAAAAAATATATGAAATGCAGTGTTGCAGGAAAGTACAGCTCATTTGTAGTTCTTACCCACTGCTTCTTTGAAAGGAGTGGCCTAAGAATTATGTTGAACCCAAAAGTGAAAGCTACTGTATTTTATATCCCTTTCAGTGATAAGGACATCTGTCTGTGAGCAGATGCCCATCATGCTTTGCCTTTTGCTATAAATATTTATCACTTAAATGTTGCCTGTATAATTTAAAAGGCCAGTATAAAAGACAGCAAGGCAGCAAATGAATGTGCACAGCTTCAGCAAGAAGGTTAGTAAATAACATCATCTTCAATTTACAAATGTGAAAACTGAGATGTTACAATCTTTCTCAAGTCATTGACAGATTAAAGGAAGACACTGGACCTAAAGCTGTTAATTTATATATATTTATCCAGGAAACTTAATGCACACATAAAAATATAATCAGATTTTACAAAGTAGGGATTTCATTTCTCTGCTGTTTCAAATGTTTCAAATGGGCTGCAGTGCAGTCAGGGATGCACTTTATGCATAGTGTGAAGGAGCTGCATATGCCTGTCACAAAGTGACTTGGATAATCCATATGTAAAAATACATTTATCCTGGAGTTGCTCCCCACATGACAGTGCTTTTTCTGAAATTTAGCAGTTCTCCCCACTGCTTCCTGACAGTTGTGGTGGTCGACAGATTGGTGGGGCTGTTTGCTGTTAGGGGCTTTGTCTTTGTTTGGGTTTTGTTTATTTGTAGTGAAATAGGACTTCTGACTGAAATTCTTAGCTTCCTGGAAATCTTTATTTCTATATTTGAAATTATTTCAACAAGCTGCTTCTTATTTAATTTATTTATCATGAAATAATAAAAAACAGTTAGCAGTCACCCTTTCTTATTTCATTTTTTTATTTTGCCTTACTAGTTTGAGTGTAATTTCAAAATTATGTATAATAAAAAAAGCAGCTATAGTTGATGGATAATTTCTTTTTGCCAGTGACAAACGATGAAATACCTTTTTACCTTAAAAATTGCTGTTAATATATATAAATAATGACATTTATTTAATTGAGAGATAAAAAATTAATATGTTCTTATTGTTCACCTTTACATGCATTTCTAATAATGCAGAAATTTATAGTCTGGGTATTCTACTCTCATCTTTTAATTTTTTCTCTTCTCTCCTTATTTGACTAGATTTTTTTAACTGAAAGACAGTCCCTTCAACAATAAATTATGAAAACTTTAATAAAGAGGAAAGCTATATAGATATTTAAATGTATAAATCTCACTGATCTGACATCCATTGTCTCATTTTGTTTGTGACATCAGGTTTGCTTGTTTGGAATTTCATATTTCCAAACAGAAGAGAATGTAAGAGTTCTAATTCAAAGCATCAATCACAGAGAATGAACATAACCTAATGTCACTGCTGAATCAGGCCATCAATTTATTGCCTTGTAAAAGCAATCAGCAAGCTATCAAGCAATAAAGTGTATGGGAAAAGTGCTTCTTCTGAGATAGCACAGCCATTGACAATGATATACTGATGGGGAATAGCAACTATTTTACAGAGCAGTGTGCCTATTACTTGTTAAAAGCTCTGAACTGTTCAACAGATGAGAAATATGTTTCTTATTATTATGGATCAATCTAGTTTGTTTAATACCCTTGTACAGCACTTAGATTCACTGTCTTATTTAATGAGGTTATATTTGCACTCTCTGGATCTTTTCTTTTAGTTGAAGGTATGACTCCAGTTTTCCACTGGGTTTTCCAAGAAACAATGAATACTCAGACAATTTTTTTTTTATTTGATTATTATGGCAGGTGCTACAGAGCAAACTGCAGAGCCATTCAAACCCTTTTGCTGTACCAAAATAACAAATATTTTACACTGTGCTAAAAAGATGTATTGGAGGTTTTCATAGATGTCTAAAATCCATGCCTTTAGGGGTTTTGTTGGTTTTGGCTTTTGATTGTTATGGTGTTTTTTTTTTTCTTCCTTCCTCCCAAGTCCCATGTTTTCTTGTGATAAAAAAGAGAGCTAGAAGGAGTAGGATATAATAGCCAGCTCACCTGATTTGTGCTGATGAGGTATATATGTTATGTTAGTATAGTGAACTCTGCAACTGTTATCTGCTCTAGACAGGAGGTCTAAAACTAACAATCTCATCTGTGTCATCAATGCTGGGGAAAGATGATGTGGCCTGAGGGACAATGAACTGTTAGAAATAAAGCATTAAAAGGTCTTTGCTACTCTTGATGTCTCCTAAAGGATTGCTGTGGTAGTTGCTAACACACAGTCAAATTTACTAGTCTGCAACCAGAAGTTTTGATGAGCTTTCCAGCAGAATTTTTAATCACTTAACCTTTCCAATTCCATTAAGATGAGCCATCAGGGGTCTCCTCTCTTAATGCTTAATAAAAACCTCCTCTATCTCCGCACTTTCTTTACCTTTTAAACTCCAATAAATTCCTAGAACTCTTTTGTTGCCTGGGGAATTTGTAGCCCTATGCTCAGACCATACCTTATTTGCCTAAATGCACAATTAAAACAGTAAATGACTGTGGATTAACACACTATTCTGTGCTTTTCGTATGATTTTGGCATTTCTAGATTAAAAAAAAAAAAAATCACAATTACATATAAATCAAGGATTTTCCAGAATAGTCATTAAATAAATGAGTTTGTTGTCTTTTTTTATCCAGCTCAGTCGTACAAAAGTACAAATATTTAACTCCCATTTACAAAACATTAATTAAATAAACATCACAAAGTTACTTTGAGGATAAACAGTGTTCTTTTCAAATTAATAAAAGAAAGAAAACTGAAGAATTAATGAAATGACTGCCTCTTATGGTAGTGTAGTAATGGGTGACAGACTAGGAGTAGGAATCACCAATCCTCATCCTAAGCCCTTTTCTTGGGTTATGAACAGTTTTTAAGTACATTTTAACTCAATCATTCAAACTCTTTCTTATCCTGCATGAGATGTCATGGCCAACAGTTTTTTAACATATTATTCTGTCTCGCTCAAGAAGCTCCTAAAATTTTCCACTGCAATGTGTTAAAATTGTTTTGGTTTTTTTTTTATTTAAATAAATTTGCATAATACCATATATCTATCCTAGAGAAAGTACAATCAAATATACATATTTCAATTTTGTTGCTTTAAGTGATTGTTTTCTTTGATTTCCATGCAATGTCACTCATCATGTTTTTGCCATTTCTGTAAGAAATTTGATATCTTGTAAAAATGACTTCATGGCTGTTGCCACCATCTCTAATCCCTCAGTATGGAATCTCCTATTTTGTGTTTCTTTACCATCCTGTAAAGAAATTTTCAATGAATACAAGAGTAGAAAACACTTCTATTGTTAAAACATGAAAGTTTCATAGATAAAGATAGTGAAAATTAAATTAAATTAAATTTCTTTTATCCTTCTCTTATACATGTGAAATTAAATAACATTATACTACTTGACCGTCTCCTTTATAAAACTCTAATCAAGACACTGAAAAAAATAGCCAAAAACTAGGTAATTTTAAAAGCAAAGCATTTTTCTTCTCTTACCCAACAAAATTAAAAGTACATCTTTCTCCCACCACTGAGCTCTCTGTAATTGCCTTTTTCTTAGGAAGAACTTACCCCTGAATCATAAGAAAGTGCATCATTTATGGGTGAGATGAACTGGCAAAAAAGAAATTCTAGGAAATCATTCTCATTGAACAGGTTCATTGTTTTTACAATACCTCCAGTTTGTACTCAAATTTCTAATTGTTAGATAGGTAACAAAGTTAGGTAAATGACAGGTAGCTTCAAAAAGCTTCAACATAGGACACTTTGAGGTCTTGAACAGATGAGTCTGATTTAGAAAACAACTCAGGCATTTTTTTAAAGTTATTTCTCCATTCAGTCATGACTTTCTGGAATTAAATGGTTTTATTAAGGAATATGCTGGCCGAAACAAGGGCATTAAATACTGTGGCTTAATGTCAGTAAACATCCTGCAATGAAGGGGAAGTTATACAGAAAAGTCTTTAAGAAAAATGTTTCAATATTCTCTTTCTAAACCTCTCAATACAATTATGAGATATCATTCTTTGACCCTCCATAGACTTGGCATTCAATTAAATTTTATTCCATTTGTTAAAAAAAAATACCCAAAAATTTTAATTGGCCTCTATGGGATATCAATAATTTTGTTCCTCTGATGTCTAACTGCAACATTTATGTTTCTGCTTGGTGGCACAAGGTCAGCTAAATTCACACTGAACATCTTTTTTGCTTCTTATGTGTTCAAAAATCTTATTAAAACCTCAAGTATTCTCTTAATACAGTGTTGTTTGAAACTTCCATAATGAACACACTTTACCGAATAGACTAAGTAGATTTTTGAGAACTAAAGAGGGACATCTCTGGTGTTATCTTTTTAAAATATTAATTTTCCAGATTTTTTTCTATTTTCAAGATTATTAAATGACATACAAAAGTGATTCTGTTTCAAGATTAACAGTACCCACAAAAAGCTCTAACGTGAGGATTTAGTATCAATGGCAATTTAATACTTGTGTACATTTATTCTTTAGATAGATACTGACCCTACTTGCCTTGTCATCTTTATTAAACACTAAAATTTAACAGGATATGTATTTTTAGTGTCAGAATTTAGGAATCTTTTCTTTTTTTATGTTTTGTTTACCATAAGCCCCACTAAAAGAAAATCAGCAAGTATAGAAGTGGTTCTTCGTTCTGATTAATTCATCTAGACCTCTTTTAACTTGTGGATTTGTTTAAAAAATTCTCTTACTTAACACCTGCACTTTCCCGAGGAGAAGCCAGGAAAATTTGAATAGTTGTCCAAAAATTTTTTTTTGCCTGTTACACTTCTATCATAAGGGTCAAGATTGTAGCTTCTTTTTTTGTGTGCTCAGTTCATAGGTGTTGTAAAATCTTAATCACCTCTTTATTAAAATCAGAACAAGAAAAAAAACAACTTTGAATAACTATTTTCTGCTCTGAAAAAAATATCATTTCATGAAGAAATTTGAAACAAAACAAAAATCAGAACCATGCTTAATGTACTTTTACCATAGTAAGAGGGAGATTGTGTAATATTTAAATAATTGAAGAATCACTTGCTGATACAGCATCTCAGCAGAGAAAAAAATTATGCCATTATTTTGTAATAATAACTTTCTCAGGATTCACACAGTTTATTTTGCAACCCCAAGACATGCCAAGCACTGTACTTATCAACTATATGAGCGGGTGATTTTTGTAATGTTTTATTGAACTTGTGGCTGGATCACAGTGAAATTTTCTTTTTGCCTCTGTTGTTTGTGTTTTGCTTACTCTTTTTCCATGACAAATTTCTGAGATGTGTTATTGTCCGTTAGGTTCTTATACCTTACACGTATACTTTTATACACTTTTTTTAGATTTCTGAACAAATACACCTCTTTGAAGATAATTTATATTTGAAATACACTGCTGTATAACAGCAGACTGAAGTGATTTAGAAAAATGTAATATGATGCCACAGCTGTCACAGCTCTAAACAGCTTCTATGCCTCATAATAAATGACTACTATATTTGAAGTCAGAATAATTATACGCCTGAGAAAATGGCCTGTGGTAAACAAACTTCTATGACACGCAGAGAAAAGCAGATGTCTAGTTAGAAAATTAAAATTTCATACTACCTAGTATACTAGATAGTCACAAGTCTCTCTTCACCAGTTTGCCACAAAATTATGATGTACTTACCTTATGATCTTTTTTCAGACTTGGGAGTCAATGACTTTTCCTAGGGAGGTTCATATATGGTGAATATGATTTTTCACCTTTTCCCTAGTCTCTTGTAATTACAATTCACTTGTGAAAAAAAATGACTGTATCTCCTATCTGTATTTTACTAAATCATGTATATATGATGTAGATGACATTAAAATGTATAGTAAAATGTATGGTGGCTGCTTCTAGATTGATGTTTAAGATTCTTTTTTCTTAAGACCACCTCTGTAAGAGAGTATTAGAAGTGAGATTTTTGTTCTTTGGCTTTTCTTTCCTCACTTTTTTTTTTTTTCCTGAGCAAGACACTTTGCTCAAAATAACTGCTTTTTAACAACTAAGTAACCAATTATTAGATTGGGACCGACAGAGGCAGGTAAAACAAGACTAGAGCTATTTGTGAGTTTCCTTCATTTGCTAGAGGTCTAATTATAATTGAAGATACACACAGTTTTAGTAGTTACAGGGGTTTGTAACATTTCAAAGGTAATTACTCCTTTGAAAAAATGTTCACGAGTGAAATTTGTGTTACTGCAAAGTCCCTCTTAATTAATGTATCTACTTTATTCTATGAGGATTTCTTCTCTGTCCACAAGATTGATTTGAAGACCAGCATCTGCTTAAACAATTTGCTCAAGAGAGAAGACAAGCAGTCACTAGAAGCTAATCTGAGAATAACTGAAATTTAGCAAATAGAATATACAAATGTTGCTAGAAGAAAACTTAGTTGAGCGGGGGAGGGGATTGTAGAGGGTTTGTTTCTTTGTTTGTTTGGGATTTTAGATTGTTTTGGTTTTATTAGTTGGGGTTTTTTCAAAGTGCAATTACAAAGAATCTAAGAAAGTCATGTTGCAGATGGCTTTGGTGTTTAGAGCTTGAATATTACCTTCTTGAAAGAGAGTCTATATTGACCTAACCCTTACAGAACTCTGAGATACAGATTTTATTATTTAGTGGAAGCCAGATTCTTTTGGTAGATAATTTTTGCCTCCTCTTAGTTGTGTTGTGTGCAGAACTTCTCATTCTCACAAGACACTACAGAGTTGTGGAGCTCTGTTTTTCTACTGGGGTGTCATGAGTTGAGAGTGGAGGAACCAACAACTCTGCATTATACAAAACTACACTACCTGATTTTAAAAGCTCTGTGTCTTAGAGCTTTTATAACAGATTCATAAAATAGAATTTTTTTCCCTTGCCCAAAATACGAAAACTATCACAGGCTGATAGAGTGATGGAGTTTAAAAGTACTTTTAATTTTCTAAAACAGTTTTGTTTGAAATTACTTTTAGATTAAGTTCTCATGTGGGTGTGGTAGGGCAGTACTCCAAAGGTAGTCAGTCCCAATGATGCAGAACTCTAATGCAAAGATGAGAGGCTGGACCTTGACATGGGAAAAGCTAAACTGATGTTTAGCCATTGGGATGGCCAGTGGAGCCACGGTTCCCACTTGACTCGATGGGTCTGTTCCTATTCTAGGCCAATTCCCACTAGAAACCACTCTTAAACTCAGAATGCTCATCAAATTATAAATCAAAAGGTTCACAATATTATGTCTTTTGTTCTTAATTCTTAAATTCAAATCAACAGTGACCCTAGTAAGGCTTGACTATATAATAAATTGCATGTAATCCATCTTCCCCCATTTCCCAGCCCTCATCAGAAAAAATACTAAACATTTAATATATGTTTTTATGAACATTAATATGTTATCATAACACCAAAACTTGTCTTCCTTTAGTGACTGGAGTGAGTATTTCCTTATTTTTTTGACCATGCATTCCCTCATCATATGGGGAACATCTCAATCTTTCTTTTTATAATCACAGACAAATACAGGCTTTGTTAGTTTTATTCAGGAAATGAAAGTGGTTGTATTTGCTGAACCAGTGATATTTATCTTACATCGATGAAACCCATTCAAAACTTCCTGTACCATTAGTTCTGCAGCTTTGTGTATAGACAGAGAAATCCTTATACACAATAGAATTATATTTTAGAGCCTTTCAACAGTAAACGTTAACAGTAGACAATATTTGTGGTTTTAGCCTGTACCCCACAGAGAATGCCTAAATGTACTTCTAACTCATGATCATGCTAAAAGTATTTTAAATAAGTAAATAACATCCAGGAAAAAAAAAAAAAAAAAAAGAATAAGGAAAGTGTTTGAGCCTTATTTTTACCTAATGTCTTTGGGTAAAGGAAGACACCTCCTTTTTCCAGGTTGTTGTAGGAGACATCCACCAGGACTCTGTAGAAATCACAGAATTGCTGGGAATTGAAGGCTAAAAGTCTTTTCTTCACAGGCCCTTGTCTACTTTGTCATTGTCTGTGTTAGCACAAGATGTGTTATGATATTATGAAACACATAATTGTGATGTAAGATTAGACAATGATCATTAAAGTGTACAGCATTGTTGCAACTGCTTATATCTACATGATCTTCATGGTTTCTTTTTTTTAGTTAGTAAATTTGTTTTTTTAAAATCTGTATCTCTACAGCATTGAAAATATTTGCTGCACAGTCACAAGAAAAACATCAGTCAAACATCCCTCATGAAATATTTCATCATTATATTCTGAGTTACATACTGGCAATCTAAATCCAACTAACTAAAATTCTTGTTTCATTACTGGCTGGTATTGTAAAAAAGGATATTACATCAATTTCATCACCACCTTAGTTTTCAGGAAGCCAAACTCATGTTTCCTTTCTTGCACTGCATTTTTAGATGCCAACATAGTTTACTTTGATGACTTTTTCTCTCCCCCTTCTCTTAGCTCTTGAGTTGAAATTGTTCACTGTGAAAAGCATCTCAGTCATTGACTGCAAGCAAACGATAGTGTTTCATGGCCTTTTTGCCAATCATCTCCCATTCAGGTGAATCAGATCTATTAAGTACTGCTCTGGTACTTTGACATTCAACTCTAAAATGACGGTTTTTTCCTCTTGACTTGGCTACAACTGGGCTTTTGCAGACTGTGTTAAAAATTATTAAGGTGTGTTAGACTTGTAGAGCTTATTAGAGGAATGATGACAAAGATAAATTTGATTCTGTTGTGTATGAGCTAGCACAAAGCATAAACCTAAGAATAAATGTATTCAAGAGACAATATTCCTTCCTTTCTCGTATTGAGGTCATTTGGCATCTGTGACTGCCTTTCTTCAGGGATCCTTTATAGTCTGAATTCCGGTAGTGGACTCTCTGGCATGCAGAACAATCAGTATATATATTTACTTTGTAACAGCATTGGATATAAACAACTCATTTCTGCTACTTGGTATCTTGAGCATATTATAATATACTCCAGAGGAAGTGTTTTCAAATTTTATTGTCTGCAGTGCAATATTCTCAAAACTATAGAAGTAAAAGACACTGACTGGAATTCCTAGTGAGCCATTAATTTCCTCACTTACTTACCTTTGCCTAAAACTAGAAGAGATCTTGAAGATTATAAGTTCTCTTGCTAATGTAAGATTCTACATCATATAACAGAAATATTTTGTCCTAAGAATTATGTCTTATGATCAATTTCCTTCAAAAAACATTGAGATTTGCTAGCGCTACTGGAAACCTCAGAATCTAAATGATGTTAAGGATAAAACTGGTAAAAGTTTGCAATTCATATAACAATTTAAAAATATTTCTAGAATTCTGTTTTTTGTTTTTTAACTACCTTATTACATTTTCAAAACTTAGAAAAGCAGAAATATGTTTTAGTTGCTTGCAGATTTAGAAGAATTTTAATGCATGCGTTAGGTCATTTTATTTTTTTGTCACAATTCCCCCATTATATGTCAATCTTCACCTTTTATATTATTTCTCTCCCTTCTGTGTTGCATGGCCTTTAGTGCGTTTCTCCTTTTACAGCACAACATCTACATCTTTGGCCAGGTTCATTCAGATCTGGTCTAGAGGTGCTCGCATTTAAAATCTTGCAGTGTGGATTTTTGCTCCTTCATCTTTGTGGGAGGTGTTTGTAGATTTTACATTTCTCTTTTGACCGTCATTAATAGCAGTATTCACATCCAGTGTTCTGCTGCAACCCTCAGCACCTATCCCTATAATCCTTACTGTTATATCCTTAAAACCTTACTGTTCAGACTATGATTGATTTGAAGACTTTAACTTGAAATCTAACCTGAATTTGACTTAAGATGGGACAACTCTTCTGTTTGTTGTAGCTTCTGTCACACTGGTAAGTTTCCAGTGCTATCAATGGTGGAAGCTGTGAGTGATGGAAAATGCTGTCATGCTCGTGGCACTGCATCCTCTTGAAAGGGTATCCCACTGCAGTTCAGACAAAATTAGTATTAAGGGAATAAAAATTTGTGGTGTTGTGTAAAATAGTCCTGTTAATCATCTACATAATTTGTTTTGTTTGTATTTAATATATATTTGTATTTGTATTTGTTTGTATTTCATATCTGACACTTCCTGACACGTCTTTCTTCAAGACAGAGGGAAAAATGCATAAAAATTTCATCTAAGCATAAGCAAGTTAAGAACTTATACATATATTTGAGAAATTAATAACTCATTAGTCAGAAAATAGCTTAAATCCCAAAAAATTTCACACTTTGTCAAAACTTTTAGCAGAGAAAAACAATTATAACTGTGTTCCAGTAAAAATTATTTTCAATTGTTTTGTTGATATCCTCTGAAGGACAGAAAAGTTTGCAAGCACTTCTACATTAACAGAATTCAAATTTTTCAGTTGTCTGTCAGAAACTGTAAACAAATCTATAATCACATAGTTTATTCCATTCTTAATTTACTTCAATTTGCTTTTTATAGGTTTAATCCTTTAATGCTTTTAAACCTTAGTTAACCTTATTATAACTGGAGGAATTTCCTCTTCTCTAATAAAGTAAAGGAAGAATGAAGATGGAAATCCTCATCTAAAGTTATCTGATCAGGTTGTCTAAGTGTCAAAATGGAGATGTTTTACAGTTTTCTCCTGATGTCAAGTAGAAAACCTTTTAAATTAATTTGGAATATTTCTTTAATAATCAAAAAATGGCTGTCCATCATTCTGATATTGAATTGTCATTACTCTCAAGAAAATAAATGCTAAGTGAGTATTCAAATTTTTTAGATAAAGCAAATTTCTTTGTCAATTTAACTCTATGGAATATGCCCTATGATAAGGTAGCTGTAACACTGGTGTTAAGTTATCTTCTTCCTCGAAAAAAGTGTGACTAATTAATAAGTAATCATTAAAGTAATAACATTTTAATAGTCTGTGGTATGGCCTATGTTTCAGGATATTTTTTACATGCTAATTCAAATTTATTCTGGTGCTATGACAATGTGAGAGAAAAGGGTCTGCTCAAGAATGGCTTAGCTGTAATCCTGTAGAGTTAAAGCCTGGAGAATTGAATGCTTTGATTTCATTGATCTCACTGATAAACTTTACATGCATCTCTTCTGTTGTGAACAAGATATTTATGTTATTAGTGCCCCAGTTTCTAGTTCCCAAAGTAAATCTCTATGGATTCTCTTTCCCCCTGCCGTGTATTGCTTGTTGTTGAAATAATGTCTGCATTCTGACCAATTAAAAAAAAAAAAAAAAAAAAAAAAAAAAAAAAAAAAAAGCATAGTTGCAGCTCAATAGTCTTGCGATGCTGCAAGGGGTTTTTTTAATAATAAAGGAAAAGAATGTCCATATAAGGCAAAATGCAGCCTTACATATGCAACTTAGTGTTATGCATTATTGAACCCTTCTCATATAAGGTTCTTCTTTCTATAGGGCAGAACATCTGCAATGCAGTTTCGTAGGCTGAAAGCATGAAGGAATGTGATACATGGTAAATCAGGGGACATTAAGCCTTTGCTTCAGAATGTTTTGGTGCCAATTTCTTAAACTGGTGTTGACTAGCCTCTCTGACATGCTGTATGTTCCTTACTGTAACTATTTGAATGGAATAGGATCTGCAGTTTTGCTGTCCTATAGCTGGTACAACTTCACTTTTAACTAAGCAAGATGTAACTTTTCAGAGAAAAAAAAATTAGGACTAAATAAATATCTTTGGATGAGACAGTACTGAAAATGAAAGGGCAGTGTTTCTCCCTGTAATTCCCTGTCTGTTTCAACTTAATATTTGTTTTAACATTGTTATTAGACTTCTTTAGGAAGTCAATTAGTTTTAAAATTGTAACCCTTTTCACTGTCTCACTGGTGTCTCATGACACCAAAGAAGTGTATTGCAGTATGAGCTATAACATTAAGTTACTAGACCAGTGTATGGTCCTTTAGGAAAGAAAGGCCTTAGAGGATGTTTGAAAAGGAAAGCGGTAGCTGAATAGCAATGTCCCCAAAGCAAATACTTTAACAGGAACTGCAGCATAAAAGATCTCCTCTGTTAAGGGCTGTCTAAAGCAACATACTGTCTAGAAATAATTCAGCCTGCCTATATTGATAAGATGACATATTTTCTAAAAAAAAATTCATTTTTTATGGTTTGCATACCAATGGAAAATAACATCTAGAGTAACTTAAACATTTTATACCATTTGAGGAAAGTCCATGAGTGTCTTTTTCACATTGTCTTTAAATTTTATTTTTAGATTTTACATGCTAATGTTTGTTATGTCTGTCCTAAACCACACTTTTTTAGGTGATATTGTCTCCATTTGGGACATGTATATTAAAGAAAGAAAACATTAAGCCATATATTCAACATCATATAATTAATTAGAAATGAACTCACATGGGAAAAAAAAAAAAAGAAGCAAACCATAAACAAATCCTTCAAACAAGGTAAATTAACTCTCTGGCCAGAATGTTCTTCATTCTGATACATTGAACCCAATCTCCACCAGAGTTTGCCACTTGGAGCCAAATCCATCATATAAATTGGTGAGAAGGCCAAAAGTGTAAGCAGAAAATTTTCAATGCATGCTACAAGGGTCCATTGAAGTCAGGTCTTTCTCTCAATTGTTTTAAGAAGAATTAAGAGCTTGGCTTACACACAAATCAGGCACATTAAGTCACAGAATTTTTTTGTGACGGTACAAGTCTATGTGTCAAGTATGAATAATGGCCATTTTGCTACACACTGCTCTCTTGTGCAATTTGGTTTCTATCTATTGTGCTTGTAGGCCACTATGAGGAGAGCAAATGGGATTTTATTAACAACTATTTATTCTTTCAGCTTCTTTCGTGATATCTCTAAAGTTACAGATATTTATTTCTTTCTATAGGAAGAGTTTCACAGAGTAACTTATGGAGAGCCTATTGTCAACAAAAATTAGTAGTGGGGGTTCATCTGCCTTCAGAAATATGAATTTAATTGCTAAAATGTACAGTATAATCCTTTATAATAATGTAATATAATCACTTTGGCTCTAAAATTTAGGAAGATTTTTGGGGATAAGGAAGGATGTGTAGGGTATGTGTGAGGAGGATTAATGAAATAACACTTTATTTGTATAAAAAATTGCAAAAGTACTAGAAGCTTTGTTGATATAATGTATTACTTTGTTGTATTCATGTGGTTTCATGTGACAATGCATAACATAATTAATCATGTAGTTAGTAAGCAAAGCAGTTGCCAAAGGACACAATGTCCCTTTAAAAATATATAAATGTAAGAGGATGGCTGACGCCTATTACAGATTTGAATATCTTGTTTTTCTTCCTTTTTCTAGCTAATGTTGAACACTGGTTATTCAAAAATGGACAATTTTCCCTGCCATTTTTGAAAAGAAGCAGATAGTTAATAATAGATCTTGGAATCAGGATGCATCTCTAGAGACAAGGAGGTTTCAAAAGAATTGATACATAACCATTATTAAGGAGAATAAAAGAAAAATTAAAGCCTTTTTTGCATGATCACTCTGTTTATGTGTTATAAGAATAGAACATAGATTCAGTGTTGATAAACTCTAGCATCAATGGTAGCAAAACCAGACAATCTCAGTAAAGTGAAAGGAATTACAGGAGCCCAATGCATCTCAGTATATTTTCTAGATGTGAAAATTAGAGGATCATTTTCCATCAAAAGATAATCAGTTTCGATGGTAGAAAAAAGAATGTATTTGGTTCTATTTATGTTATTTAGAGAGCTCATGAGCCAGCATTACCTAGGAAGGTGATGGGACAAATCTCTCATTCTCTGTTAGATTGTGTGTAACAATATGGTGCTTGAGCCATCTTTGTCATGTACTAAGGGTGACTTGTGGGCAGCAGCATTATCCAACTGAAGTGTGCTTCTTCACATAAGCAGGACATTTGCCTTCACCTGGAATTGGGTAGTTTTCAAATAGTAAAAAAGGTATAACTATTCTCTGTTTTCACATTAGTGCAACTGCATATATTTACTCTTGTACAAGAATAATTAAGATGGGCACAGTTGCTTTTTTTTCTGAGATGTTTGTGCATTTATTATTCCTTGTATTTAATATTATGCTTAACTTTGTAATTTAATTGTTCCTAGTTTGCCTGTTGTGAGTCCTTTTCATGTTAGGTAATATGATTAACTGGGCAGGTAACTGATTTTACAGACCTTTAAGCTATCAAAGTATGGTTTTCACAGCACCACAGTTCTGTCTAACATTTAAGATGATGTTTCAAGTTGCCTCGTAAGCTCTTTGTTACTAATCCTGTACTTTGACTCACATCCCTGCAAATCAGGTGTCTTAAGAAAAGTGTGTGTAGCAAAGACAGCAAATTCAGCTAAAGGAGGAATTTCAGGAGTGATTTTGCTGGTTTTTAAAATTTTTTTATAGCCTCTTCTGCTAAGTGAGCAAAGGGGGAATTTCATGGCACCCTACTGAAGAGCATAAAGAGGCATATTTAGCCTATTATAGATGTGGCTTCATTACTACAAGTTCATTGGACAGACTTTGTCAACCAAACTGCATAAGCTGCATTACAAGTGCTTTTTTCTGGAACAAGCTGGTTCACTGAGTTCAGTTAAGTTGTCCTGGACTCCTGCTGGTGTTGGTGATTTCTGACACAGAGGATGTTGTGTGTGGACCCCTGATGGCAGCTAAGCAGCACACAGCCAACCATTCACTCCTCCCACTAGTGTGATGGGCAGCAGAATGCACCCTCTAAATTTGTAAGTTAAGGATAGTTTAATAAAAAAAAAATATTAAAAAGAAAAAAAAATAAATAAGTGATACAGAGACAATGCATCACAACCTCCCACAAGCAGACTGCTGCCCAGCCAATCTCCAAGTGATGGTTACCTAACCAAACTTTTATCCCTCAGGTTAATTGTTGAGCGTGATGCTATATCATATGGAATATCGCTTTGGTCAGTTTGGTTCAGTTGTCCTGCTCCTGTCTCCTCTAAAATTACATATCCTCAGTGTGTTTGCTTCCAGAACAGTGAGAAATAGAGAAAATCTTGATACTGTATAAGTGCTGCTCGACAATTGTCAAAACACTCATGTGTTATCAACACTGTTTTACTCACAAATCCAAAATACATCACTACAGAGGGTGCTATGAAGGAAATTAACTCCATCCCAGCAAGAGCCAGTACTGCCAAGAACATGAAATTTTATTTGCAATTGCAAATCTCTGTGCTTAGTGGAATGCTAATTAAGTTGGTGATCCACAGAGAAATCAAAAAAGACTCAGCCTTTATACAGCGGCTAAATAGACAAGATTATTTTTCACTGTGAATTTTATTTCACACTTGCTCATTTTAAATGTACTTTTTTTGGGACCTGCTTTTCCTTCTCCTCTATCCCTTTTCCAGGATTTCTTGTCTAGTCTTTGCATAATTTTCTTCCATTTTTTTTTTATCTGAACCAAAGCTTATTACTTATTCCTAACCTCTCCAATGAACCTAAGCTGTTGAAATGACCCTAATGAGCTGCTTTTTCTGTTACTGGTCTTCTAAGATTCAATTACCTTAGTCTGTGTCTTTATGCATATATGTTTTTCAATCAGTTTCCGACTACTTGTTTCAACCACTACATTAGAAGTTCTCCTATACTTCTGAAGAAACTATGGGAAAAGAGGTATATATATTGTATATATTGTAATATTATTCGTAGTAAATAATTCCTGATTGTGAAATTTTCATTATCAGTACATCTTTTAGGTTAATCTATAAGCGTTATCTACGTGAGGTTTTTTCTTATTCCAGAGTTTTCATCAAAGGTTTTATTTCTGACTTTTTTAAACATTACTTACATTACCTATAAATATTTTATGAGCACTAACTTTTATGAATTTGTGAAATAGATGGATTTTTATCCATTTAGATATGCATAGAATTTGGGAATCCTTTCAAAATGATTCAAAATTGCTTTTGGATGAGATTGTATTTTGTGATTTTAGGTTCTAAGATTTTATGAGGTTCTACAGATAGAAATTAAAGCTGTTTTTCATTAAAAAACCTAGAAAGCATTATTTATTCCGATGCATATATTTGACCTTTGATGAGGAGCTGTTCGAGAACAAACTATAACCAAGTCTGGAATGCAGGCCATTTTAATTTGGGTTCCTTTTAATCCATGTTAAGGGGACAAAACAAAAAAGATTCCATTAGCCTAAAATTGGATTCTATATATGGCAATATCTAAATATGACCAGAATTTAACCTCTAGATAATAGATTGCAGTGTGACAGCTTCAGATTTCAGACAGATTTAACTATTCTATTCACCATGAATACACTCTGAAAAGGCATTGAACAGGCTAATGGCATTCTCATGGTGACCCTACCATCCATTGGCAGAAACAATGATTTTAAGTGCTGGTGTAGCAAAGTAGTAGCAGGGTTAAATTCTAAACTGTAAAGATTTTATGGTATCTACAAACCTCAGACTCTTTCCTTTCCCTCTAACTCTCTTCAATTGGGCAGTAATAATCCTGAATCCAATCTGCCTTGGATGACTGACCTACACAGCCCATTGTGTCAGAATGAGTATTTTTGCTCCAGTGAAGTAGCCCATACTTCTTTTTTTAGATGAGCATGAAATGTTACTGATGACTAAACAGGAATTCTTCAGGACTAAAGTTGTGATGGATGTTTGAGTTCTGCTTCTGCACTCTTTCAGTCTGGTGTTGAGGTGGGATTTTGGCTTACAAGAAATATAGGGACGAATTTTTAGCAGAGCCCGTTGAGATAGGACAAAGGGTAATGGTTTTAAGCTAAAAGAGTGGGGATTTAGGTTAGGTATAATGAAGAATTTATTTCATGCAGGTGTGGTACTGTCACAAGTTGCCCAGAGATGTGACAATTGCTCTATCCCCATAAACATTCAGGGTCAGGCTGGATGGGGCTCTGAGCAACATGATCTAGTTGAAAATGTCTCTGCTTATTGAAGGAGGCCTGGACTAGATGACCTTCCAAGGTCCCTTCCAGCCCATACCAATTTGTGACTCTGATTCTATGATTTTATTTGCCTATTGTTGGGTGAAATGCAGAAATTTTGGTACTAGGCAGTTCCCTGACAAGTGTGCTGGCTTCCATGAGCTAGGAAAAAAGAAGAAAAAGAAAAGAGCTTAATAAAAAAAAAAAAAAAGAAAAAGGAAATCTATTTATTTATTTTAGGAGGCAAGACTTCCAGACATATCACACTTTCTCAGAAATTTCATACATCAGTGAAAAATAAGTTATTATGCTTTTCTGCTCAAGAAAATAATTTGGAGCATAATTCACAGTTGTGTAAGACAATTACTGAGATGGATTGCATACTATAGATGTCTTGCTATAGTTTCCCCTAGTCTTTCCTACTGAGCTGATTCCAAGTAAATATGCTTAGCTGAAAGATACATGCAATACAGAAAGATTCATCTCATTATTAACAGCTTCATTCCTGATTTAATTTAACCACGATAATGATATATATCTTGAACCTGCACACTAAAATTGTCTGTCATGAAAGAGAGAGTGGGCTGAAAGAGAAGTCATAGTTGTGTCAGTGAGAAGATAAAAAACATAATGCTTCTGTTGGTGGATTTTATTTAATCAGTGTGAGGAGAGGGAATAGAGAGTTACACAAGCCCTGGTTAGTGCTGACAAGAAAAGGGAAGGAGAGTGAATGGATCATCCAGCAAGAAAGCATAAAGAAGATTAATGTGAGGATAAGTTTTCAGAAAGAAAAATTCATAAAATCATAGGATGGTTTGGTTGGGAGGCAGCTTAAAATGCATCTCATTCCAAACCTCCTGCCATGGTCCATGACACCTTCCACTACACCAGCTTGCTCAGATCTCCATCCAGCCTTGTCTTGAGCACCGCTTCTCTGGGTTTTCCAATGTCTCACCACCATCACAGTAAAGAATTTCTTCCTAATATCTAATCTAAACCTACTCTCTTTTAGTTGAAGTCATTACCCTTTATCCTATTATTGCATGACCTTTTAAAAAGTCCCCTTCCAGTCTTGTAGACTTCCTTCAGATACTGGAAGGCTGCTGTAAGGTCTCCCCAGAGCCTACTGCTCTCCAGGCTGAACAACCCCAACTCTCTCAGCCTGTCTTCCCAGGAGAGGAGCTCCAGTCCCTCTGATCAACTTGATGTCCCTCCCGTGGACCCACTCCAAACAATCCATGTCCTTCTTGTGCTGGGGGCCCCAGAATGGGATACAGGTGAAGAGTGGAGTAGAGGGGCAGCATCACCTCCTTCATCCTGCCTAGCCACATTTCTTTTGATGCAGCCCAGGACACAGTTAACTTTTTGGGCTGCAAGAGTACCTTTCCTCCTCATGTTGAACTTCTTGTCAACCACAGATGTCTCCACTCATGTGCAGGACTTTGCACTTGGCTTGAGTGAACTTCATGAGGTTCATGCAGGTCCATGTCTCAAACCTGTCAAGGTCCCTCTGGATGCATCCCTTCCCTCTGGTGTGCCAGCTGCACTTAATAGCCTGCTGTTATTGGCAAATTTGCAGAGGATGCAATCATTCCTGCCATCCCTGTCACTGACAAAGATTTCAAACAATGCCACTCCCAATACTGACACCTGAAGTACCCCACTTGTCTTGAATGAGGGGGGACATTCCCCTGACCTGAATTTGGACTGTTGGCAGGGAAAGAGTGATTGCTGTGTCAGGAGACCCTGCTCTTTATTTAATGTGTTTACTGTGACACTTTCCCACATTTGGATTTCTTACATAAGATGGGATCAGAAAAGGTCACTGAAATGGAATTTGGTGTAGATGAGACCTCAACAGGGAAGTCTGGGGAAGCAAAGATGACCTGTGTCTGCAGAGAAACAGAGAGTGAGTGTGTACTGGAAAAGCAGTAGAGCGGACTTGGTGATGGGAGGGAGGGTCAAATATTTTAATACTTTAAAATTATTTCAAACTTACATTTCAGTGGCTATTTCAGTATTTGGTGGTGTACAATAATGTTAAAAAATGGCTAATTCCTGTCTACTTACCAGTAATTATTTTGGTACTATGAGCCCTCCATTCCTTCCAAAATACAAAAGAAATTAGAACAGTGCTGAGTTTCCTCACATACCAAGTATGCTGGAATTTTGGAAATTATTCAGAAAAAACAAAACAGAATAAAGATCAACAGTAAAAGCAGGCTAATAAGGCAAAGGAATCTCACAAACATATACAAGAGTTGTTCAGAATTTTGAATTTCCCCAGAAACCAGCAATTCCAGCAACACAAATATTTCAACCAAAGCAAAACCAGGAAGTATTGAGATCAAACAATGGATTTTAAGCAATAGACTCCTCTTATCCAAGAACTTGCAGTCTGTTCCTTCTGTTCAGACTCCACTGACTGAAATTTCAACTGTCATTTGCATCAACAGATTGTTGTGGCAATAATGTAGGTCAGAAATGATCATGGACCTCTGAAAAGATTTAGATAATGTCTGCATTCAATAAAATAATGAAATTTCAAGGAGAAATATCAAACCTATGTAGACAGACATAAATTGATTGCATATATACATTACTATTATGCAGTATCATTTGCAGCACATTACGTAGAGCAGTTTAAATAAATAATATGTATAAGTGTTCAACATATATGTAATAAATACATAAACTGTTTCATGCACAGCATTAATAGCTAGAACACTGAGTTTCTTTAGCTGGTCATGATTTTGTAGTAATACTTATTTATTTTTCAAGATATTACTTGCAGGATCTTCAAACCATATGTAATGAAGAAATTTTAAAAATTTTGTAAATAGTCTTCAAAGTAGTTATCAGCAAGTGTTGTGGCAGTAAACATTCTAATTTTCCTTCAAAGCATTTGGGTTGCTAAATATTTAAAAAGGAGAATTATGTTACATATAAAGAAAGTGAACAGGTCTCCTCTACTCTTGAACACATTGTCTGAACATTATAATTTGTATGTCTAATGTTGCATTACTGATATTTGAGATGAATGAAACTATTATGGACCAAAATAAGAACAAATTGTAAAATTGTTTTAATTCAGACAGGTTCTAAATCATGCAACTTCATCTGCATCATAGGAAATTTCCTTGCTATTTTCATATGCAAAATATTTAATGCTTTTCTAAGCTTACAGTAAGTTAGCACTCTCTCAATGGATTTTAAGTTGCATGTATTATTTAACAAGGTCCAGTACGAAATGTTTACTAAAATGTAAATGTGGAAGATGTTATTGTCTTTAGTCAAATTATATCTGAATGCTAGTTGATTCATGCAAATAGTATATAGTAATTGTATTCTTTAAAATAAAATGGACAGTATATTTCTAGGGATTACTCTTCACACTGGAATGTCTTTGTTAATCTAAACTCTATTTGCAATGACATATTTGCATCCTTATTAGAACTGTGACTAGTAAAAACTGTTTTAATTTATTATGGCTTACAAAAACCCCCTCAATTGTTATTACAAAAATGATAAAGTAGTCTGGAAATACAAAGAAATGTGTCTTATAAATTAAATTGATCAGTGCAGAACTTTATTTAGTTGTTATGTTGATTGCTTCAGGATAGCAGAGTGATGGAAAGCTTTGCTCTGACCAAAGTATGATGTTTAGACAGAGCGCTTTGAAGACTGTCTTTGTTATCTTAATTCAACTTTGGACATTCTGTTTGAATACATTACTTACATTAAAACCATTAAATGATTCTTGATTGTAGACTTTTGTTATCATTATTGAAATAATTGAGATTTTTTTCCACTATGTATAATTTACTTTTCTTTGAACCAAACTTGGTTTGATAACTAGGGCTGTGGAAGAAACCAGTGATGATATTGAAATATAGTGTTACAATTTAGCTGATTTCCTCTTACCCATTTATGGAGTAATAGGCTTTTTACTCAACTAGATTTGGCAATGCTGAGGATGAGAAGTGTGATTATCATTTGAATCTAACATTAAAACCGTAAATAAATCAGATACATTAATTTTGACAGCAGTGGGCAGTAGAAGAATCCATCTTGGGGTTTTTGAGACTGTTTAGGGAAAACAATAACTAATTGCTGATTAGAAAATAAAAAAAACTGTACTTAACTGTACTGGGATCTCAATTATATGGTGCAGGGAAGCAAAGGATAAGTCATTCTTCCCCAAAATGCTCATGCTCAGTTCTAATAGCTGTAATCATCTTTCCCTGCATTAATACTTCTGTGCTCTGAGACTATTCAGAATTCAAACTGCTTTTTGCCTTACTCTAAACTCTAGGTGGTGGCACTGAGCTTTCATCAGTGAGACCAAACAGGACCAATGAGAAGAAAATCAGGGGTCCAGATGTTACTTTTTTATATAACTTTGACCATCAAGGCAATATATTTCTGACAACACAATGCAGTGAGTAATTATCTTTACCTGAGATGTCTTCTTTCTTCTTAAGACTCCTGCCAACAAATTTTAAAAGGGTAAGTTTTATGATACTCCTGAATATTTACCTCTACACAGTTCAGGTGTGGGAAAATGCATAAGATATCAATTAAATTATCTCCTTCAATTTTTCTGAAAAAAACCTGGAAATTACACAAAAATACTTCTGTTACTATTGCTATGAATCAACATGCATCTTTCTCATATTGGACTTTACACGTGGTTTATTCCAGTGGGATCAATGGCCTCAGGACGAGTTAGTGTTAGTTATCCACTCATTTCACTTTAATGTTGCTGAACATAACTGACGATGTGTTTAAAAGTTTTGTATGTTCACCAATTTTTTTTATACATAAATTATATGTGCTACATGTAGGGTTAAGATGGAACAGGATTTCTTACTACATGACTACTACTCCTTAATAATTTAATCTATTTTATTTTTATTATTGCAAGACTGAGATATTTGTGACTATTCTGAGGTTACAACTATATAATTGATACTACATTATGCTACAACACTTAGCAGCTGTATGTCATTGCTCTAGCTGGACTATTAAATGGAAAAATATTGTGTCCTCACTGGTGAATATCCCTGCATATGTATTAATTTAAAAACAATCCATGCTGCAGAGCATAAATTTTCCTTTCATTGCATTAGAAACCACACTAGATGAATGTTAAAGTTCTGCATAGTGTTTGGGTAGCATGTGCAGGTGTAAGATGTATGCTGAGGAGCTTGTTTTGACATGTCAGATTTACCAATCCTATTACCATTTACTATAGGAGACTCTTTGTCTTCATTTATAAATGGGTTATTGTAGTCTTAAACACAAACTAAATCTCTCTATTAGGAGAGTATTTTATGACATTTCTTGACTTGAATATTAAGAAGCTATGAAAATATATATTGCATTTGCAACTACTGTGCACAGTATCTACTTTATAGCAGTACTTTTTAAAAGGTCTTGTAATTCCACACACAGGATGTTTTACAACACCAACATCCACCAGGCATTTGAAAATTTCCTTGTTAATTTTCATGTCAAAAATGTTTGAAGTAATTATATGGTCTCACAGGTAAAATCCAGCTGTTAATAAAAAAAAAGTCTCGTGTCTCTGTGGTGGCAAACACACAGTTAGTAAGAAATATACCTGTAGGTGAGCATGTTCCATATTTTTGAAATTAGAATTGTTCCCTTAATTCAGATTCAGCATTAATATTTAATAGTACATCACTTAAACCCTCATGCACAAAGCTTCAAATATGAATTTTAAGTAAGTCCAGTAAAGAAATCAATCATAACAGATCATGGTTGCTTTTTCTGGTAGTAATAAAAAGATTTTTTTTTTCAATTGTGCAACAAGACTGTCTCATGAAGTCTTACTTTGATCAAAAACTAATTTTTAATTATTTTTCTCATTCTTACTGTGTACTGATCTATGTTGCATAGCCTTCTTTACATTTACTGCTTTCTTTTAATTTTTAAATTAATTTATTTGGGAACTTTAAAATTCTTTTATCATATCCTATTTTTTTTAATTTCCATGTTGCTTCATAATTATATCAAGTTTTCACCACAAAAAATTGTTTGCTCCCAAGTACCTAAGGAACTCAACTTGTCTGACCCTCTTTTTCCTATTGAGAGAAAACTGAAAAGGTTGCAGGTTTACTTTCCTTTTGCTCTCCTTCTACTGCAAATAAATATGTCTGAATCATCAAAATATCCTCAAGTTTTTGGGGGGACTAGCTTTTATACACTTCTCTATAACAGTGTGTGCTAAATCAGACTACATACTTTAATTTTCTGAGGTGTTTGCTTTGTATTTTGGGGTTTTTTTTGGATACCACACTCATAACTCTCTGTGCCACCCTATGCAATCTGCCTCTCTTCCTGATCAAGTATTCTCCTAATATTAATAGTTTTAAAAGAATCCCTGAAACATACATTGTTGCTGGCAAAAATGGGGCATAATCAAAGAAAGGCTTAGTTATTTTCTTCCCAAATTGTTCCTGGGACTGTGAATCTCAAGCTGAGAAAAGTGTTTAAAGTCTGAAATGTGCAAGTTCTTTAGAAAATTTTTTCTTGACCTTTTCTACTGAACAACATATTACATATAAATAATCATATATTTATTTTCTTTGAAAACACTAAACTGTTGGAATTTTTGTTCACTTTACCACACTCTGGTCTGTAGAAGACAGCAAGTGCATATTAACTACATAGAGAGTGATGCAAAAATAGAGTAACACTAATGGAACTGAAATGATGACTGTATGTTTTAAGCATGTGGACACCAGGAATTTGGAGTTGCACTTCTAGCAAGGTGTAAACAACAAATATAAAGTTAACACAGCGTACAAAGCATAATTCAGTCAGAGGTCTTTGCAATAGATATGAGGTGAGTGTGTTTGCCTGCATGGGATCAGGTGGAAGGAATTAAATGTAAAGCTCCAAACCACAAAAACCTTTAACATATATCCCTTTATGAGGACTCTTAATATTAGTAGTACTTCAAGAAAAGGAAAAGATAATGTTTCAGATTAAGTGAAGAGACTAACATTATTCCTTCAGAATTAAAACAGTAAAGTTTTTATTTTATTGTACAGTGAAACTTTTAATTGCAACACCACAGAACACATTTTATATATCATTGACATTCTTTGTCTCCAATGTTTAATTCAGAGGGATTTATTTAATTGTGTGATGTGTTGAATCGTCTGGCTTCTCTCAGACCCAGCCATAGATGAGCATTATGACAGTCCAGCAAGTTGGGCTCTTTCCTGTCATTTTAGGTAGTAAAGGAAAAGATCTGCTGCCTTCCTAGTGAATTCATTTCTCTGCTAATTGTCCCCTGAGGAGCAGAGTGTCAGCAACAAATCCTACAAAATCTTGCATAATGATTAAAAATGGAGAAACCAAGGCAGCTAAAGTAAAGGTCACTGTATAATCTCCATTTATTGAAACAAATAGAGTTAATCACAGTACTCCATCTCTTGTAGATATCTTTGAGTGAGGGGCTTTTTTTTCTCAAGAACTGAAACTTGCAATTTTTTTTTAGCATTGGGCTTTATGTTATGTTTATAAGCATTCTGCATAGATAATAATGAGATGTTAATACCCTCTCCCTTACATGGTAAATTAACTGTTAAGCAAGGCTTAATTATACTTTTATTTATCAATGACTATGGAAACAGCCATTTAGAGAAAATAGGAAAACAGGGTGAGTGAAGTTACTGTGGAGGTTACATGGTGCAGTCTCCTGTGTCAATATAAATTTGACTGGATGAAAAATAATGCTATTCACATTTGAATAAATGTAGAATAAATATTATACACATATATATATATATATATATATGGAAAATATATGGGAGACATTTAGTTACATGGTGTAATTCAGATATGCAGAAAGTGATGCAATAGAATTCTGTTTCCTGCTTCCATGTTTCTGTGATTCTGTGCTGGTGTTTTTGTTTTATCTAACTAAAGTTGGAATTTTTATATATCAAGATTTATTCTTGTTTTAATAGAAATTTAATTTAGGTTTGAATTAAATCAAATCCAGGAGTTTTCAGCATTTCACTGAGTTGGAATTTTCAGGAAATTTTTAGTTCTTGGGAAAAATTATTTTTTGTTTGAAATAATATCTCTTCTCTGGTTGATGACAGAGTTTTGCTGGCAAGCTTTTTTGGGGTTTCATTTCCTTGCTAATACTTTGCAGTCTGGACCCAGTAGACTACTTTGCTGGTTTCACGCATATGGAGTTAACCTGGACATTTTAAGCAATTGCATAATGAACTATGACTCTTCAGAAAACTGAAAATGCTAAACACAGGTGCTAACTGGATGACTTGGAACAGAAAGTTTAGTAGAGAGACTAAAACTTAAATTTTGTCAGCACTATTCTTAAACAGCTTTCTAGACTGCTCTGGTGTGCTTCATTCTGAACTCAGTTTCTGTGGTCCTAGATAACCTTGAAGAGATAATGACTCAGTTTTTGAGTTACCCCATCACTGAACTCAGGATAGTCACTGCAACACAGGACTGGCTGGCATCAGCTTGTTTTAGCCCCTAATTGGCAAAAACTAAACTGCCTGCTTCTTTTAAATGCAAATGTTTCCTCTCTGTGACTCACATATCCCACTGCAGGTTTAGTGCTCTCTTTTCATCTGTTTTAAATAGTTTGCCTTGAAAGTTTTGTAGGGGGAAAAGATATTACTCCCACCTGGAATCATGATAGGTACCGTCTGTAGGTGTGCTTAGTCTGGTGTCCAATGTGTTTCTTCAAAATAAATTCAGAACAGTTTTCAGAACAATAGAACAAACAGGAAACAAAAACAAATTTCAAAACAGCAAATTCCTTTTATGAGAAATTTCTGGGAGTACTTTTCTCAGACCCACTAGGACCAGCCTGAGGCTCCATTTCTCAATGAATGTCATCTTGGGGGCTAACTGATGTCTTTTTTAAACAAAATAACTCCCATAAAAAACATCTCTGGATGACATTGGATTCTGTCTCTGTTTTATAGCAGTCGATAAATACCATCAGTGAAATCTTTGTGGATTATGATTGCTATTATACCAGCTCCAGGAGAGCACAGGTAGCCCTGCTGTGACAGATGCTTCTGAACCACAGAACTCTCTTTGAGACTACACCCCCACTTTTGAACAAAGCAGAAGCAAGATCTGTTATTTGGCCCTGAGCCACATGGTGTAATCTGGATCTTTCAAAATACATGATGCTTGTTTCTGGATCTTTCTTAAGGTATTTGGAACAAATTAGTCACATAATCTTACCTACAAACTCCCTTTTGCTCATATGTACACATACACAGACACATCTTCACCATGAGTTTCACTCCCCTGTGTGCAGGGAGCAGCCTGTGATCTGTGCCATTCCAGTGGTCATGTGCTGGTTTGGCTCAAGATCATGCCAGGGAGAATGCTAGTGATGCAGTGAGACAGGGATGGAGCTTGCCTGGTTTATTAAGCAGTGTAGGCACAGACTCTCTGGCCACTCTGCAAAGGAAGAAAATATTGCAGTCCAGACTTCAGCCAGAGTCCGTGGCATTAGGATTTTGGTATTTCATTCTCCTGTGGGGGAGCTAAACAGCTCTTTGTTCCCAGCCCCTGGGGCTGCCACTGTGATTTGAAGAGATGGAAGAATAAGGACAGTGTGCCTGAGCACTGTCTCCAATTCAGACTTGTCAGGCAAAGGGCTCCTGTGTATTCAGAGGAGAGTAAGTGGCTGCTCTGAAGGTGACCAGTTGAAGTGTTTCCCTGAGAGGCAGGAACTCAGCACTCACAAGATCTGCTTGGTCTGCACCAAGTCCTGGCCAGCAGTTCATTGATCTCAAAGTATATTAAATTAAATATTTCAGGCTCTCTGAATCAGCAAATTCAACTTTAAATTGTATTTAGTTTAATTAAATCTTGTAAACAAATTAATTCTTTCTGCAATATATTATTATTTACAGTACTGTTTAGATATTAAATGCTGTAACTACAATACTGAGACAACTGTAATAGTTCACAAACTTATGCTAGTTTAATAGAGATCTTTATTTTTAGGGGATTTTTCTAGTCTAGATTGTGGTTGTTAGTGGGTTTTTTGTTTGGTTTTGTTTTATTTGATTTTGGTTTTGGTTGAGGATTTTAATTTTTATTTTCTTTGTTTTGGAGGAGGGCCGTGTATGCTTTTTATGAGCAAAGAGCTCCTGTTTACACATTTCCATGTCATCCAGAAGTTGGACAAGTGGCAGAACAGCTGTGGCTGCTTTTTCAAACCTTTTTTTACACTTACTATTAATCCAATTGGAATGCACTATTTCACTGGGACAATGCACATATATGACTCTCTGTAGGACAGTGTCTATAAAAAAGTTTTGCCACCTTTCTGGTAAGCGGCAGAGCATTTTCTAGCAGACAACTTTGGGCAATTTGGAGGTTTGGGTGTTTTTTCAGAAGTGTTTGTTTTTTCTTGGTGGTTTTGCTTTGTTTAGTGTTTGGTTTTTTGTTTGGTTGGGTTTTTTGGTTTTTTTTGGTGTTTTTGTTTTTTTTGGTTTTTTTTTTTTTGGTTTGGTTTGGTTTTGGGTTTTCGTTTTTGGTTTGTTTTTTTAATGTCCAAGTATGCTAAGACATTTAGATGAAAGACAGAGGTGGTCAAAGTATCCATGCCCACCACTTCCAAAGCAGCTTTTTGTGACTTTCTCAGCCTGCTAATGGCTGGCAGGGAACCAGGTGCTGTGTAATGAGCTGTGTGAAGGGCAGGTAGCCCCTGGAATTACAGAAGAGAATTGTGACAGAATAAAGGCAGAGATGAAACTCCTGTGACCTGTTCTTATGAAGAAAAAGGCTGTGACACTTTCTCATTGTAGTCTATATTGAATAGATTGGATCTTGACCTTAATTTTAGTTTTCTTCAGTTTGAAAAAAAAAAAAAAAAAAGGTATTTTGACTATGTTTAAATAGGAGAACAATGTTATTTCAGGGGATTCAATGAATTGGAATGTTCTTCACCAGCCAAAGGAAGGTTTTACTGGGGTTGGCTCTGCAGTAACCCCTTTGTTGTTTGAAGTCACAATTATTCTCTCTCAAAAGGATGTAAAACTTTCATATTCAGAGTTTCAACATAGCAAAAATGTCTAGTAAAGTAGGTAATACTAAGTAAAGGTGTACCATAGGACAAATATAAAGTGTAAGAAGGATCAAAAATTAATGGTTTAAGGTGGTTTGTAGATATTCTAGGAAAAAAGTCATTAATCCCACTCCCTTTCCTTCTGTGAAACACTTTTTTTTTTACATAGTTGTGATCATCTGTGATAAAAAGTGATCTTCTAATGTGTGATCTGTGATAAAAAGTGATCTTAATGTATTTAGGTGTTGTAAAAATTTTATAACATTGTCATGTCATGGAGAACGTTTGGATTCTGGTTTTTTTCCATCTTGCCACTGCCCTTTTTTCAATAACAAATGTTTAAATTCCTAATTTATTACCAATCAAATCAGAGTAGGATAATGAGAAATAAAGCCAAATCTTAAAAAAGCTCTCTTTCCTCTCTCAGGTCCCTTCTCCCCAGGCTAAGCTCTCTCAATTTTCTCTACCTCCTCCCCCCACAGTCACTGCAGGAGAATCAGGAATGGGGGCTCCTGCCAGTCCACCAGGTTGCCTCTGCTGCTCCTTCCTCCTCAGAGGCAGGAGTCCTCACTGCTCTAGAGAGAGGGTCTCTCCCACAGCAGACAGACCAACTTCTCTAACACAAGTCCTTTCAGTGGGCTGCAGCTCTTCATGAACTGCTCCAGTGTGGGTCCCTCATGGGGTCCCAATTTCTGCCAGAAAACCTGCTCCAGTGTGGGCTAGTCTCTCCATGGTGCCACAGATCCTGCCAGGATCCTGTTCCAGTGTGGGTTTGCCACAGTCACAGCCTTGCATTCAGGTCACAGCAGTGATTCACCTGCTGCAGCAGGGGGTCCTTCACAGGCTGCAGGTGATCCCTGCTCCTCTGTGGATCCCTGCTCCTCTGTGCATCTCTATGGGCTTCAGGGGCACACTGCCCCTCCATGGTCTGCACGACAGGCTGCAGGGGAATCTCTTCTCCAGCACCTGGAGCACCTCCTGCCCCTGTCTCTTCACTGACCTTGGTGTCTGTGGGTATTTCTTTGTCATTTTCTTCCCTCCTGTCTCTGGCTGCATTTGCTGTTTCACAGAGGTTTTTTTCCCTTTTTTAAATCTGTTATCCCAGAGGTGCTACCGCTGTCACTGATGTGCTTGGATTTGGTCAGTGGCTGATCTGTCTTGGAGCCATCTGACACTGGCTCTGTTCAACATGAGAGAAGCTTCTGTCAGCTTCTTGGAGAAGTCCTTCTCCTACCAAGAGCCTTGACATGCAAGCTCAGTAGAGCGAGGCTGAATGCTTCACAAATTAATGAAATAGGTTTCAGGTCTCGTATTGCAAACATTACTTTTGTATGTTAAGCATTTCTTGACGTGGGCTTTGAATCCTAGCAGCATTGACTTCCAGTTATGGGCAGTACTTGAGAATCAGCTCTCTTTTAAGATTAAATAGTATTTAAATAGTTAATAGTTAATAATAAATAGTTGATGCTTTAAAAGAATAGGGATCTCTCCAAGTCTGAGAGAATAAAACAGAAGAATACAACATTTTTCTCTTCAAATTAGTTTTCTCTCTGTTGATTCAAGCATGTTATATCCTGTGATAGAAGAAAAGGTGAGAGCTGAATCTAGTTTTCTGCTACTTCGGCAAACATTTTGAGCAAGCCTTATGTTTCTTTCTCTTTTTGTTCTGTTTAAAAAAAAAAAAAAAGCTTTCACTGAAATTCGGAGGAGAAAAGGCATTTCATTCACCCAAGAACTTCTGTAGGATTCCTGTATGAATTCACTTCCCCTATTACCTTCCTGCAGCCCAACGTTCATTTCCAAGGCTACTCGCCATATCTGGCTCTGGGTTGTGCAAGGGCAATAGATTCTTCTTTCCTTCCAGTTGGAACTGAGCACTTTCATATAAAAGAGATTCTTTGAAATACACTGAAAAAGAGCAGCCATCTGTGTTCAGAGAAAAAATGGAAGGTTTTTTATTCTAGGAAAGGGTTTTGTACTCTCTTGCACGCTCACAGAATTCTTTTGCTTTAGCTTCACCCTGTATACTCTAGGTGCAGATACAGCATAAGAATAACACCTTCTACAGTCTATGCAGTCTGGAAACTAAAATAGTAATAGTGAGCACTTAACTCTTTTAATCTATGTTGGGTATCAATTCAAGAATTTAATTGGTTATTGCAAATTCTATCTTGAAGGTGTGCATATGTATCTTCTTAGATTATTCTGAAATTCAGGGAGATGGCAAACATGCTGTGACAACATTTATAATGTCTCATTTATGGTTTATGAAAATCTGTGTCACTTATTATTTAATATCTGAATAACATGCTGTTAACATCCGTGAACTATCTCAAACCCTGTAAAAGACAACAAAATAATGAAGTTGAGGAGTAAGTTGGTTTTGAGAGAAGTATTCTTTGGTTCAAGAAAAAGAACCTTTCTCAGTATTTTTAGTTCCTCTGGATCTTATCTCATGGCTGTGTCATGTGAGCTCACATAGTGGCTTGTATCAGCTCTCCTAAACATCATGAAGGACATAAGTGAATATTTTAGGTGCATTTATAGAATGTTGCTGCTACTCTGATCACTGGATGATTTATCCAAAATCTAGAAAAGACCACTCAGTAAGCTCCATCACAGAATGTCAGCCAAGATTCCCAAACATCTGATGTGCATCAAAATCCTCTGTGCATGCACAACCAGAAACCTCTTATCATTACAAATTAAAACAATAAAAAAACAAATCCCTTTCTGAGGAGAGCAGATACATTGTGTTAAGGAATCTGTGTGCAAAGCCGAGCTGTTTGACAGTGCTTTGTGTGTAACAACTCTCTCTTGGGTGTGGGCTCCCAGCAGTCCCAAAGCATACAGTTCTTCCCTTAACTTGCATGGAACCTCCACTCCAGGTGACTCTGGTTTAGAATTTGTTTATTTCTGGTCAGCCAAATGTCTTCTTACTGCTTAACCCTTACAACTGGAAACATGACCAGTTTTCCTCATTGGCATGGAAGCCTAAGTAGGTGTACACTAAAGCTCAAATGGACAAAATTGTTGCAAGGTTGGTGTGGATTTCTGCATTGGAGAAAACAGCTGGCAGCATTTTGAGAAAAGCTTCTCCAGTTTATTTTATATTAATCTTGTAAACTTCAAGGAAGCTTTTGTAGAATTTATTTCACTTAAGTATTCATATGTTTGCATTTAGAAAGAAACAGTAGCATTTCAATATTTGAAAGAGTCATAATAGAAAAAAAGATGCTGTTAATTTGTCCAGATGAAAATAATAAACTAAATGCTTTCCACTAACACATTCAGCAAATCACTTCTCAAAAGCCATTTAGCTAATGTCTATTGAAAAAGCAGTATAGTTCAGTTATATAATTGATTATGAAGGTAATTAGTTTATTTCCAGATACTGCGTGTCCAACTCTTGTTTTCCATTCATGTTTATATTTCAACAAGGATGCTAAATATTTATAAATACAAGCTGTCTCTGTTAAAGAACTATCGATAAACAATTTTCAAGCCCTCCTTTTGTTCATTCTGTCACTTTATCATACTCAAGGTGTAAAATATTTTTAGATACAAGCTGTCCCTGTCAGAAATTACTTTCATCTGATGCTCTCACTGTTGCATTCATCAGGGAATCAGAGAAGTGGAGAATGCTCAGAAGAGGTTTAAATAATAAAGAGATGTGCATTGCAGCAAAGAGACTTATTTTTCTACCTCAAGCCTTGTAACTGTTATCTGATCAGGACATTCCCTTTAAATTTCTCGGTTTACATTTCCACAATGGAGATTTGAACCTATTACGCCACATTAACATACAGTCTTCACTTCATAAATAAAGCTTCTTTCTGTCTTTAAGCTATTTATTATTCCTGCAAAGGAATGTTAGTGAGCAGAGCTACACCCTGCTATGCTCCCAGAGCCTGCCAAGTTTGAATTTATCCAGGATACAGGTCAAATGAATTAATACTGATCCATTCATGATCCGGAGTTGGGGGCATTTTCCAACCACAGTGGGACTTGTAATGAGATCTTCTCCTTCCTTTCTCTCTGTGTAGCTCTGACACTGCCTACACTCTAACAGGACAAAAACTTAATTATGATTATGTGATTCTTTCTAATGATGAAAATGAAGACTAATCATGAAGGATGACACATTACAACTTTAATACAATTACCAATGTAATTCTGACTGGAATCTCTCAGCACAGTTTGACACAGAAATGAACCAGAATAAAAAGGTTCTCAATCACAATTTCTATTATAAAGGGTATCTACTCTGGGTTTTGTGCATGTTTCATACTAAGTTTAATTTCTACTAGCAGCAGTGAAGGGAAGAAGAAAGAAGAGTTCTGACACTATAGTAGAGGCTTATAAGCATGTGAAATAGCATTGCAATGAAACGTATTTCTAAATAATGACAAGTCAGGAGCAGAAAAAGCACTTTCAAAAGAGCATCACAGGTGAAAAAAAGACGGGCTGAGACAAGTAAATTGAGATATCACTAATTTATTAAACACTTACATGAGTTTATTTCATGCTGCTACCACACACAAAATGAATACAATATTAAAAATAAATACTGCTGATCTTGGTATGCCCCCAGCTTTTCTCAAAAAGCATTGAGCAAATCAGAATAGAATAGAAGACTTTTGGCAAGGTTAGTAATGAAAGAATTATAGAATGGATGAGACTGGAGAGGAGCTCTCCTGGTCCAGTGTCTCTGCTCAAATAGGTCTTCTTGGAGCCTGCTACCCAGGATCATGTCCTCATGGCTTTTGAATGCCTCAAAGGATGGAGACTACACCACCTTTATTTGTCACCTACTGGAGGCATAGACCCAGCCCCCATCCTTGAAGCAAGATCATTGAGAGTATATTAAAATACACAGGCGTCTAGGACTGATTTTCAAATTTTCACCAGGAATATGAGTTAAAATCTCTGTGAGTGATTGGGGGGTGGGGAGAAGAAGTGAAAGGATAGACACTGACATAAAAATAAGGGAATGTGTATCTCTATAAAAATAAAACATCCATTGACTGTAATTTTTAATTATCTAGCTGGGCCAACTCATCAACCCATGTCCCCATGTATTCCATACTATGCACACACACACACACACACACACACACACACACACACACACACACACACACTCACACATATATCTGTCTCAGTATATTACAGAAGGTCTGTCAAAGGAATTCACTTGGCTATTTCTACACGGCATACCTCAGGCTTTTTTGAATACATTCTAATCATATGCAGAGCTGAAAAAAGACTGTAACAGTATCCAGAGAGTCTTGGGCATAAACTCTATGAAGATAAACCACATGCAGAAACAGGAGGAGCAAATCCTGTCAGAAGCTGCAGCATCTTAAGCTGTGAATAACTTTCTGTATGTATATAGATTTATAAAATTTAGTTGATTTTATAATGTATATGCTTCTGAAATTGTTGCTATTTTTTGTTGTTAGTGCCATAAAAAATAGAGTCCACAGTCAGTTTTCAAAATATGCTGGATTTTACATAGTATTATACTGTTTAGGACTTTATAGTATTCATCCTTCTCTTTTCAGGTTCCAAGCTCTCATGGGATTTTATTATAATTCTTGCCATACCGCAAACTGGAAACATATATTCATATAATACACATGTATGCATGTGTATGTGTAATTCTTACATTGCTTGAAAGCTGCTCTTGTCTAGGAGAGAACTCTGCAGGGTAGCAAACAGGTAAATATCTCATTTATCTGGCAGAGAGTTTTCTATATTCAGCAAAACAAAATGGTGGAGAGTGCTTTATAAACACTTCTGTTTAATGCTGGGTTACCAAACCAGCTCTTTTCTTCAGTCTTTTGCATCTCATTGGATACATCTAAGATATGAGAGTCTTCATTTCAGGTTTCTTCTGCTTATTAATTTCAAAACCACATAATCTACCCTTTAAGTGTTATTTTAACTAAAACAGCATCTATTTATATGATGTCTGTAAGGAGCTATCAAATGTAGGTGTTTCTCTATTTGCCCATGCTGCTTATGGATTTTTTTGCCTGCTACCATTGTATATTTGTGTAGTAAAGGGATTGGTGGTATGTTTACACTATAAATGTTCACATCATATCAAGCTCTCCTGGAACTTAAGGGCCTAGGGAATGACCTAAGATATAGATGTTGGCAAACTTAAAGATCCAAAAATTTTCTTTTTTTTTTTTCTTCAAATTTTGGAGCTTGCAACTAGGATCTAAGATCTCAGTTATTCGTGTGCTCACAGGCTTCTAGTTTCTTCATTACAATCTAATCTAGTATCTTATATATTAGTGTTTCAGAGTTGAATGACAGCTATTCAAGGTAGTCCCTCCGACTTTAAAGGTCACTGGCTAGTTTTATTTGACCTATAGAAGCTGGAGATTCTCTAAGAACTGAGCAGTGGACATTGCCTACCTGGATTTCTCCAAGAATTTCAGTGCATTACTACAAGGCTTTCAGGAGACACACAGCCTGATTTAGAGAAACTGATGTGTGAAAGTCTAGACAAGTGGTCTATGCATTGGCTGGAGAATTGGGATCCACCCAGTGGAAAAAGTCCTGAGTTTCCCTGTGGACGAGTTCAATGTCAGTGAACAGGATTCTTCTGCAGTAGAAAACACCAACAGGCTATTGCATTTGATTTGCTGTTGTGATGAGGGTAAGAGGTACCTTAGCATGGCATTTAGGTGCTTTGCTTACATTTTGATATTACCTAAACTGTAATTCCCATCACAACTCAATCATGGAAGAGGTGCTGAAATGGGATCAAACGTCCCTCTCCTCTGGTACTCCCATCAAAAGCAGATGCATAGAAAAGACTGTAAAAACAGGAGAAACAAAAATAGTGCCTCCTTTGAATAATCTGTGAGCCTGCAAGCAGTTGTGGTTAAATAAATCCCTGCACTTCCCTTCAGCTTCTCATGTACCTCAAGGGTTTTGAGGGAGAGTTTGTACATCACATCTCGTTCATCTGTTTTACCATCGAATCTCTAAGGCCTTGGATGAAAATTATCTGCTTCTGGTCTCTCATCACCGTCTTTTTTTTTTCTTTTTTTTTTTTTTTCCTGAGACTTCTCCTAGGGGAGCTCAAGTGAAACACATTTTCTGAAATCCTTTCCCAATTAAAAAAAATTAAAAAGAATAAAAAAAGAAAGGGGAAAAAAAGGGTGAGTGGGTGTTCTGGTGGGAAAATTTGTACGTGTTCTTCGAGAGAGAACAGCCACAAAGTGTCTCTTCAGCTTTTTTCCATGACTATTTTTCCTGAAGGCTCCTTTTTTATAGCTCGATAATCTGTGGGATTTGAAGTCTCTCAGAGTTCTTCCTCCTGGTGTGTTTGAAGAAAGATTTATTAATTTTTATTAATTTTGCTTGTACTACCTCAAGCTCTGCTTTCACCCAGGTTTATGGAGTTTTTTAACTTTCCAGATATTACTTTTTTTCTATTTTCTTCATTTCAACATGATCCTAGTTCTTTGAAGACTGCTTTCCAATAACTCCCCTTCCCCTGCCTTTTAACTAGGTTTGCTTCTTTTCTCAGGACTTTTATGACTAGTATAGATTTGTTCTATGCTTCTAATTCAGCTTTCCTAAGAAGTCTCCAAGATGCATGTAATGTTCTAAGGTTTTAATTCCCTTAACTGGCCTTTTAAACCCTATTTTTTTTCCCTTTCTTTTTCTTTTAAAATTTTATGATAACACCCTTCCAGATTCTTAAGATCACATGGCAGAACTTGTTTTTTATTGTAAGAATTCAAATGTTTTAAGTCTTTTTCTTTTCTTTTCTTTTCTTTTCTTTTCTTTTCTTTTCTTTTCTTTTCTTTTCTTTTCTTTTCTTTTCTTTTCTTTTCTTTTCTTTTCTTTTCTTTTCTTTTCTTTTCTTTTCTTTTCTTTTCTTTTCTTTTCTTTTCTTTTCTTTTCTTTTCTTTTCTTTTCTTTTCTTTTCTTTTCTTTCTTTTCTTTTCTTTTTTCTTTCCTTTCCTTTTCTTTTTCTTTTCTTTTCTTTCTCTTTGTACTAGACCTTGTTAAAGGTCAATGTTACGTTGTTATTATTAAATTTTAGCGATACTAGGGAAGAAGGGTGCTCCCAGTTTCTGCTAGTGCAGTTTCTTCCCCCGGCAGCACACTAGGACGAGTTATGGTACATTTACTAGTCAGCTGTGACTGGCAGTGTATCTGCACCTGTTCTGCAGGTGTACAGAGGATGATGACTGTCAGTGTCTCTATGAGCTGTCTATCTGCTCAGACTTTCAAATCACAATGTGTGCTTCTTAATGCTTTCCTTCAAAAATGGATTGTGGATGGCAGATGGTATTTTGAAAAGATTTGAAGACCTTTAGGGAAAAGTTAAGGAGGAATCCTAATACTAAGAATGTTTCCAAATGACACAAGTTTTGTTTCCAAACTTCATTTTCCAGAAAGTAGCAGTGAAATTCATTAAACTCCTTATTTCTAATGTGTAGAAATTTTCTTGACTCTGTTTCCTAATTTTTTTTCTGAATCACCCACATATGGCAAAATAGTAGGGTTTTTATCACTCTGAGTTTCTCTAATTATAACACTCTCAGTGTTTTCTTCAGTAGCAATTGGTGAAGGAGGTAGGATTTTCTCCTATAATGCTGTCTTAAGGAAAAGATTCAAGATCAATGTGGTGATTTGGAATTTATAACTATTTAGGTTTTAGTCCCTGTGGGTTTTTTTTTCATTTTCTGTTTTCTGCACAGACAGGCATAACACTGGGGGAACCTTAAAGCAGTTTCCGTAAAATGATTATTCAAAATTGTCAAAATAAATGTAAATAGTTTCACATTGAAACAATTCCTTCTCCTTTCCACAACTTTTAAACATTTCAACATCCTTGACTCAAAACTGGAGGGAATGGATTTGATGGTTTGACATATGGGTGGATAAAGAACCAGCTGTTTTGTCACATACAAATAATTGTGGTCAGTAGCTCAATGTCCAGATGGAGATCAGTGATGAGCAGTGCTCCTCAGGGGTCAGTATTGGGACCAGCACTATTTAAAATGTTTGATGTCAACATGAACAGTGGGATTCTGTGCACCCTCAAAAAGTTTGGTGAGACACTATGGTGTGTTGTGCAATTGGCACATTGGAGAAAGGGAAGCCATCCAGACAGATCTTGGCAAGTTTGAAAAGTGAGTCTGTGCAAACTGCAAGAAGTCCAAAAAGGTCAAATGTAAGGTGCTCATTTCAAAAATTCTGTTATCTCGGGTCTGCTAGCATTATTTTAAGTCTAGGGGATTTTACTGTAAATATAGTATGTTATTGAGGTCTCCAGGTTCTTACCATCAGTAAAATCTTCAGGAATTATTTGTAAAAGTTAAATAACTGGTGGGTGAAACTAATGCTTCTTACTACCTTTAATTATTTTCATTTTTCATTTGGATGTCTTAACCTTAATCATCTTAATAGGGCTTTGTGTTCAGAAAAATTATGATAATCTAATCTACTTTAGAAGAGTTCACATTGAAAAGCCCTGGAAAAAATATCATTGGTCTTCCAGTTTAGTGTTAGCTAGCTATACATATTAACACTTGATCCCACATATTGTTGCTGTTTTTTTTTTTTTTTATATAGTTATACCAATGTATAAAATAAACTTATTTTGATATAACTATGAACCTCTAATTAAGATCGCGCTCTTGTTCAGTGGCAGGTCAATAATCCAAATTAACCTTTGGCCAAGTCACTACTTAAACCTAGTTATCAGCTGCTGATGAAAGTGCTTGTCACAGATAATCAAATAATTTTCCATTGACAATGTTTGGCAGATGTATTCATTTATTCAACAAATGCACAGAAGGCAAAAAGTAAGAATCTGAATACTATTCCAAAGGTTATGCTTCAGTCTCAGACCTAACAGCTCCCCTGCAGTTCCTTGCCTGGCACAATGCAACAGGGTTCAGTTATAATGTTCTCAATATTTTGTTACATGTAAGAGAATACATTAAACCATAAAATAAATTTTTGCCATACTTTTAAAACAAAGGAAAGGTCATGTTCTTCATCAGAATTAAGCTCAATAGTTATCTGATGTTTTAATCACAGTATGTTTTGTATTAGTCCTTATGCTTGCATCTTAGATATTTTTGTCAAAAATGTTTCAATGTGTCCTTTTGAGTGACATCTATTCTGCTTAAACTGTCTTAATTCATCCTTACACTGCAGTACACAAATACTCTTTTATGGTGGCAATTTCATGAGGCATGTCTCTTGTTTCCTTAGAAATTTTTACTGAAAAGTATTAGTAAAGTTAGTAAGCAATAATATTCAATATTAACCATCAAAATAATTTAAAAAAATACTGAAGAACCAAATGTTCATTAGGTTGAGTTTTTAAACACAGATCTAGATAAAGAATATAATTTCCAAATTGTTATGCAAACCACTGAGAGCCTTGTTTTCTTCCCTTGTGATTTTTTTGTATTCTCAGTCAGTCAGCTTTCTGAAGAATTTCTAACATATTGCAGAGAAACAACTGTCAGCTTTATTGCTTTGTACTATTCTGGATCAAACAGAAGAAAACCGAGTCTAGGTGAATGAATTTTACCAATTAAATCAAACTCTTTCATAAACAGAAATCATCACACGTGAACCGCTGTACAGCTGTATGCAATGTTCTTTAGAACAATAAACTTGTTCTTTTCAAAAGTGTTGACAGAATGAAAGGGCTCCAGAACCTAGCAAAACAGTTGTAACTTACCCACATTGAATAATTTCATCCTTTTAAAGAAAATGTTAAAGTTTGAGATGGAAAGCTGGTGGCCAGTATGCCATATTGTATTGGAGGGCATCTACTAAAACTCTTTCAAAAGTCTTCTGTGAATGTCCACAGCATTTTAGACAATTTAAATTTCTTCTAACATTGTGTGGAGTTTTTTTTAATCAGATCCTTACTTTCACAGTACCAAAGCTGTTCCATTTTAACCTCTTTATACTTAAAAAAAAAAATTCTTCTGCTTGGTAGGACCTAAACTCATACAATAATTTTAATATAATGAGAATTGTAACATTTTAAGGCATTTAAAATTATGAGCACTGTATTACTTTGTTTTGAACATTTAATCCTTTTTTCTTTTGTGCTCTCCTATAAAAATATAAGAAGCACCCATCTGCTTTGTGACTCACTGAGAATGCTAAATAATGCTTATTCTAACATATTAACTGTAGCTTGTTTATCCAACTAATTATCCTGATACAGGTGAACTTGCATACAGTATAAAGAAAAGTTTTAGAAGAAAGTATAAAAAGTATTGTTAGACATAACTGGGTATTGTACTAAAAACCTATTACAATTTTAGGCATTGAATCAAATAAACTATCCCTGCCAACACTCCAAGCTTCATTTTAATATTCTGTATACACTCATAAGACCATTTGTCTTTATAAAAGATGAGGGTACCTTGTAATAAATTTAAATGTACTGTGTGAATTATTTATGTATAAGGCAGCATATCTTGATAATTCTATTTTTCTCTAAAGGATTTTCTCACATTAATGGAAGTTTATAGATATATGAAATATCTTTCTGTGCCTAGGATTCCAGACGTCTTTTGGTCATATGTGTACTTTAAGTTACACTCAAAATATAGCAATTCCAATCCAATTCACTAAAATCTGGATTTAAAAAATAACAATATTAAAGAACCCCATCAACCCCACACCTCAAAAATCCAAAACTAAAACCAAAAAAAGAAAAAAAAAAAAAGGAGACAACCAAAAACCAAAAAAATAAAAAATAAAAAAAAAAAATCAAGCAACGACAAAATAAAAGAAAACTAACAAAAGAGAAAAACAAACAAACCAAAATGAACAAACAAAAACCAAAGAAATGAAACCCCAAAAAATAAAAAAACAAGCAAACAAAATCAAACAAAACCACACAAACAGAAAAGCCAGAACTAACCAAACTACAAGAATGACACAAAAAATCGTTCTCAGTAAATCCATAAGTAAATGATCCTTAATAGCTTTCCATAGTCCCATTTCTGGGAACTCATGAAAGTACTATTACAAAGAATACTTTATTACTGACCTTTCATTTTTTGGGATGTTTCCTTTCACACAGGTTCTACACAACAGCAGAGTTTGTGTGAAAAAAGAGATGTGGAAGAAGTTTCATAATTATATTTCCTGTAGACTTGGGACAGATTTTTATTATGGCTTTTAGGGATGTGTGGCTAACAACTAAATACTGGCTTTCTGAAGTCTATGAATGGGCAAAGTAGCTCATGACCCTTAAAGCACTTGCTCTGTCTTCTAATAACTTTCTCTGTCAAAGACAGCTGCTAGAGCAGAACAAGCAGGTACAGAGCTATTATGTGGAGCTTGACAATTTGTTATATCTGACACGCTCTATATCAATCAGCATGGTTGTTCTTTAGCATCCATACACCTAGGGCTCCCCCTCCTCCTCAGAGTACTAGCAATGATTATCATTCCCAGTATCAAAATACTCCTTTGGCATGTTATACCCCTTGTTACAATCACACTCAATGTTGATTGCAAATTAATTTGTTTCTAAAAATCAAAGTTGTAGATATTACAGCCTGACATTATTATTAAAAGATAGAGCTAATAATGTTGTTCTACAAGAGGCTTGATACTTAAAGGACTAATCCATTTTTATCATACATCAAAGCACAGTTCTATTTATTATTGTTTTTCCTGTCCTCTCTGTCCTTTTAAAAATATTTTATTAAATTCATAATTGCTCTTTTTGTTTGAATTTTTATCCCTTATTTGCATATAATTTGTCTCAATTTGAAATCCAATTTCCTAGTGTATATTATCATGAATTTTTCATCTGTGTGCCTTGTTACGCATAAAAGCAAATGACAGTGAACATTAAATACATTTCAAAGAATTAATGATCTATTTCATACTGGTTCATTGAGAAAACATGCTAAGCAAAAAAACAAGTACTTTAAAATAGGTGAAAGGGAAGTACAAACTTAAATCTATGTAAAAACCATTACAATTTCTATTGGATTATGGCAATACAGTTTCAAATTGTTGCTGCATCAAATCATACAAAAGAGCATCTTGCAAAAAACCCACAACAGTTCCTTTGTAGCCTTTTGCTTAAACATCTATTTCTTCATGCATGTAAGTTGCATAACTCATTCTATGCCCAAATAATATATTATTATATCACTATTTCATAGTTATTTTACGTAAGGATATACATTTTTATTCTAGGAAAGCATAGGAGTGAAATAATATTTGTTCTTTATTTTATTATTGTTTAGAGTAATAGAAAATTATTTAATAAAACAGAGCTTGAAATTGAGCTGAGCTACTCTATCGTTTGGCTACAGGCAGAGTATTGTCTACTCCTAGTCTTTGAAATCTAGTAGAGATTACATCTCCTCAGGCATGCTGCTGCAGAGTTTTGGAAATAATAATAATAATAATTGGAAAACTTTTCTCAGTCTTCAATGTTAGATTTGCTGTAATGAAGACTACTAATGATGGCACCTTGTTGTCATCGGTGGACTCAGGAAAATACTGTAAAACTGGTACTTTTACAACAACCATTTTAACATATAATCTGTTACTCTCTTTTGTTCCAGATAAACCTCTTGCCAAAATAATATTGCTTTTGAGACGATTTAAAACTGTCTTCCTTCCCCTGAACCCCAAATTTATTAATTTGGTATTGAATTATATTCACAGTGAGTGGAAGTATTATTTCCTGCATTTTCCATCTGACAGTCTTACTAGCATAACCCAAACGATGGTTTTTTCTCATTTATAGGACATTAGGTTGTTTACTCCTATGAAGCTTGTAGTCATCTGCCAGATATTCTTTATTTTATGTTCATTACCTTTTAAAGGTTAAAAGGGAACAAAACATAAAATAAGGAATATCTGGCAGATGACTGCAAGTTTCAAATGAGTAGTACTATGCACTTTTTATTGGATATTATCTTGAACTCAGATCTTCTCCTACTCTATCAAAATTATTTTCATCTTGTCCAAAAGAGTGTTTACTCTTCTACCTATCTGTTTGCCATGTGAATGGTCTAAGTGCTGGTTTTAGTTCATCAATCTGTCTGCTAACAAAAATGTTTCAAAGGACTGAGCTAGAGGCCTTCTTGGAATATAAAATACAACATCTACTTCTGTAGAAACGTTTTAACCTATAACATATATTATTTCATGAATGAATGTGAATAGGGGGGTTTTATTACTGTTTCTGTGGAAGGATGGCATGTAAAAAGCTTTATATGTCATTTTCACTTTTACTGCTTGTGATCTTAAAATACTACTTTAGCTACCCTATGAAAGGAGCAAATTGGATTTTACTAGATTTTTTTTTATTTGGTTTTTCTTGCATTTACTTTTATGCTGTTTTTAAATCTTCCTTAATATTCCCTCAATACTTTTAAATGTATATTTGATGTGTAGTTTCCATTTTCTATCTCGTTACATGCTAAGAGTAACTGCTTTATAATTCCTTGCTATTTTGCTGCCCTTACCTCTGTTTGAAGACACTTTTCCTTTCCTGGTTCTTACTGATTGATACTACAACCACTTGATATAAAAATATTATTTTCTCTAACTTTTGATTTCACCTCAGATGCAATTACTTTGCTTACAGATGGTGTCATAGTTGCTATTTTTTTATTGGATATCTGTGTCTTCGTCAAATATCCCAACCGGAGTATTTATTCTAAAGCACTTACAGATGAGTTAAAAGCATTTTCTTGCTCCATGAAAAGTTAGATAGCCATTGATTGATTCTTTGTATCATACAACACACCAATTTATGCTTTTTATCACACAAAGACAATTTGCCCACTATTAAAACCTTTGTTATCTAAATAAATATCTTCCAAGAATTTCTAAATAATTAACTCCTCTAGTGTCTGCCAAAATATTTTAATGACCTTCTGTTAGAAATCTACGTCTAGGAGGCTGTCTTGGTTTTATTACCAGTAGACTGTTCAGAGATCATAAGCAGAAAGGTAGAGGTGCAAACACTCCTCAGGACAGCATAATTACATGGCAAAATCATTCTGTGACTTCAGATTCTAGAAATATTACTTCCCTTTTTCAAACGGTATCATTAAAGCAAAGGCTCTGCTGTACCTTGTCAAGGATTACCTTAACAGACCAGCAGCTGTGGAAGGATTTAGGGCCCTCATATTCTTGGTCTTCTTCTTCCATTAACACTAGAAACTTACTCAAATCAACAGAGTCAATGTATTGCTGTATCTGCAGATCTAGTGTTGCAGGTGCTGTGGGAATCTCATTTTGAAAAACACAGTAAATCTACAGAAATCTATAAAAATAGAATTAAAACAGGCAAAAGAATGACAGGAAGATGGTTTCCTTTAGAAATTATTATGACAATATCTACACTGGTTTTTATGCTTTTAAAAATTTACTATCTTGGTTCATCTTTAGCACTGAAGACATGAACTTCTATCTCTTTTTTATCAACTTAGGTCTTATCCTGAGTTGACAGTAGATTGGAAGCTATATTTGAATAAATCATGACTATGAAAGTAAGAAACTTTTAATGATTTACTGTATAATTTTATATTTTTATCACTATTTGACAGAGTAACTATGCTAACTACTAGCTAAAAGTTGGCCAGGTTTTTAGAGTTTTCTAAAGTCACTATGAAAATATTTTAAGTTGTTCCCTCCCACCCATCTCCTTTTGTGAGGCATAATTTGCCATGAATATTTAAAAAGTTATCAAGTGTATGTTTTTAATAATGTTGGATTTATAACCTCTGTATTTCAGCTGAAAACATTCCATCCTACTTGAGAAGACAACATACTTTTTCAGTAACAATGTTTAGACTATTAACAAAATAAAGGATCAATCATTGTTTAAATTCCTCTCACTAACTGCCATGATCATTCTTTACTGATTCCAGCAGCATTAAAAATGCTTCTCATCAGACAGGTTAATCTATATATAGCAGGAAAATTCTTTTTTTTTAACACAGGGTCACAGATTGGATCAGGTTGGAAGGGACCACAGCGGGTCATCCAGTCCAACCTTCTGCTCAAGCAAGGTCATCCTAAAGCACATGGCATAAGATTGTGTCCAGGAAATCCTTGAATATCCCCAGTGAGGGATTGTCTCTGGGCAGCCTGTTCCAGTACATGGTCACCTGAACAGTAAAGAAGTTCTTCCTTGCATTTGGGTAGAACTTCCTCTGCATCAGAGTCTGCCTGTTGCCTCTTGTCCTATTGCTTGGCACCACCAAGAAGAGCCTGGCTCCATCCTCCTGGCATACTCCCTTCAGATATTTAGAGACATTGATAAAGTCCCCTTGCCATTGTTTCTTCTGGAGGCTGAACAGGCCCAGCTCACTCAGCCTGTCCTTATAAGAGGGATGCTCAAGTCTCTTGATCAACTCCAGCTCTCTGCTGGAGCTGCTCCAGGATCTCCTTGTCTCTCTTGCACTGAAGCCCAGAACTGGACACAGCACTCCAGATGTGGCCTCATCAGGGTTGAGTAGAGGGGAAGGATCACCTCCCTCGACCCGCTGGCAGTGTTTTTCCCAAAGAACTCCAGGATACCATCGGCCCTTGGCCACAAGCACTGCTGGCTCGTGGACAGCCTGGACCCTGATCCCCAGCTCTTTCTCTGCTGCTTTCTTCTGTTTTTTGCAGCTGTTATCTTTCTTTAAGTTATCCTTTTGGGGTCAAAGGTTGGCTTCAAATTACAGAAATGTTATAAACATATATTCCTGTTATCTGTCTTCTCCAAATTGGATCTTAAGTGAAAGCATCGCCAGAGCTGTGTATGCCAGTTTCTGAAATATGTGCCTAGATTTTTCATTCTCTTAATATTTCTGCAGTATTTTCAAGCTAGTCTATAGATGGATCTTCTCTAATGTGCAATTGAAACAGTAGGAGAACAAAACAATTAGCTGTACTTCCCCTCCAACTGTGTAGAATTGAGAAAAGGTTCATTCCTAGCTTTAGAAACTGTAGATTGCTAATCAACACAGGAAAATTAATTAAACACAGGTATGCTTTTGGGAGCAATATGAGACATGCTGAGAAGTCAACAACTGAGGAAGAGAAAAACTATAAACACTATAAATTAATTTCACAGATATATTAATAAAATAATCCATTAATTCCCAATTGGCTTAAGGTGTGAACACCTTTGGTAAGACAAGGAAGGTGGTGTTAATGAAAACTTTAAAGACAAAACATGCTGATGTCTTTATGTTCACTGTCCTGTGATGGAATAATATATCCATTTCATTGACAAGGTTTTTTCATCTGACTTTTTTCTAGTTTTATAGAATCAATGAGCTGAATTCCTTTGGACTTCAAACTGTGATGTCTTAGCAAAACTTTAAAAAAAATTAAAAATTAAGATAAAAAGCTACAATGCTGCATCTTGGGAAAGTAGACTTTAGGCTGCTCCAAGTACTAGTTAGTAAACTTCCATGGAAATATGAGTTTAGAGTGAAATGGAGTCCACAGAGTGCAGTCAATTTTTAAGAAACATCTTTTAAGAGTGCAGAAGTAGGCAATCCCAATGCCTTGAAAGTCAAGCAAGAGAGTCAGCAGGCTGGCTACGAACAGTGACATCTTTTAGAACCGAGGCAGGAAAAGAAAGCATTTGGATTCTGGAAGCAAGGTCAGGCTATGCAGTAGGACTGTAGAAACACTGTTGGAAGAGAATTCATATAGCCAAAGCTCAGTAAGAGTTAAAGTGGCACAAAATATTGGTGGACAACAAGTGAAAGTTTTAGGTACATTGACAGCAAAAGGACAACTAAAGAAACATTGATTTGTTACTTGCTGGAGCTGATCTCTTCAGGAATATAGGTGAAGATAAATCATAAGTATTTATTGCCTTCTTCAGCTCTGTCTTTAATACCAATCATGGGCCTTGAGGCTCTGGGAGCCCTGGGATGGAACACTATGATTGACCATGACTGAAAGCTCCCAGATGAATTGGTGTACAGTATGCTCCTGTAACTGAATACATATAAGTCTATGGGACCTGGTGGGATTTATCCCAGGGTAATGAAATATAGTGCACTGATGCTATTGCAAGGTCTACTGTAGTTGCATATCAACAGTCTTAGTAATCTAGGGAAGTTCCAGGTGACTGAAAGATGGCAAACATTTTTCCTGTTTTTAAAAAGGGCAATCAAGAAGACTCTTCCAGTTTTCAAACAGGGGAAGGAAGAAGACCCTGCTAATTAGAGGCCTCACAATCTTGCTTTTGGGCTTTGTAAAATTATAAAAAAAAAGATTATCCTGGGAGTTAATGAAAAACCCTTGAACAGCCATCCAGTGATTGGTCATAAACAACATGGATTCATTCAAGTGAAAATTTATTAACTTATGATTAGGATACTTCCCTATTGAATGAAGGGAATGTATAAGGCATGTTTTTTTGGATTTTAGCAAAGGCTTTGAAACCATTTCTCATAATATCTTTATGGGAAAGGTGTCCAGCACACAGCTGGACTATATGGTACACTATATGGTAGGTGAGCAATTGGCTGAAAGGATGGGCTCAAAGTGATGCAGTAATGGAGGCAACATCTAAATGGCAGGCAGCCACAAGTGCTGTTCCCTCAGGGCTCAATTTGAGAGAAAATTCTCTTCAATGTTTCTGTTAATGACCTGGACACAGGAGTTAGGTCACACAGAGTTTGGTGAAGATAACAAATTAGGAGGAGTCATTGATTCCCTTGAGAGTAGACAGACCTTGGAGAGCACTATTGATAATTAAAGTAATGGCTAAACACCAATCACATGAAACTGAGCAACAGCCAATACTGGGTTCTATACTTGGGACAGTGTAATGCTTTGTACCTGGGTGCATGTATAGACTGGGGGACAAGAGGCTGAAATGAAGCTCTGCAGAAAGGGGTCTGAGAGGTTTGTTTGCTGTGAAGTTCAATATGAGCTAATGATGCTCCCTGGCAGCCAAGAGGGACAAAATTATGCTGGGGTGCTTTAGGCAGAGCACAACTGACTGGTCAAACTGAGTGGCTATCCCACTGTATCTCAGCATTGGTGCTGCCTCACCTCATGTTCTGAGTGCAACATTGGGCTGTGTCAGATACCAGAGTCTGATTAAGAGGTAAAACTGAAGAACCATGAACAAATTGCATAAATATGTGTGCTACATGAGCTCAGTTTGTCTCCCACCTTCTAACATTTATCCATAAAACTGCCTGTGAGGGACTACAAGCTGCCCACATCTGACAGACATTTTGAATTAGTTGCAAAGGTGTGGGAACTAGCAGCTGTCTTTTGGAGAAATAAGTATTTAAACTTCATGACATACTGCTCTGCTCTGAGCTGTGGTTCGTGGTGCACCAATGTGCCATGAAAAGAAATATGGCTAAGAGGAAAAGAAGGTCATTATTTTCCCAAATCATTGTATTCATCACTCTGGCTTATAGGAAGACAGAACTGTTAACTATCAGACATAGAAGATCTTTTAAAAAGTCATTGATGCAAAGTTTAATTCTATTTTCAAGGCATTATACAACAATAGTTTGAATTCTCTGTGTTTTGTGTTTTCTTCCACATCCCTTTTGTTTTCAGCACAGGACTGCAGGCTGTCTTGCAATTCAATATTTGTTGATATACATTTTTACCCATCAGTAATACAGATTTTAAAATCAGTGTTAACTGTCAATTTTGTTGATGATGCACAAGGCAGAATAGAGCACAGCTTGTGGTTTTACAGCTTTTTGTCAGCAGTATTGACAGCAGTAAAACCCTGAAGCAGAACCTACACAGAAAGCAGATATGTGCACTAACAAGATGTTATTTTTAGAGTTTCTTTTCTAGCTCATAGCTTTTTACTGGCAATATTTTAATTGGTCCAATGCCAACATAAAAAATATAACATTTTACAGCTGTAATCAAAGTACACTTGGGAACTATCTGACCTAGTAAGATAATTCCCCTTCTGTCTCAATACAAGTACACTTAATTAAATATACTTCAGTTTTCTCCCAATAAAAGACATTTTCACCTCTGACCAGTCCTTAGGCTGTACATTAAGTTCAGCTTCTGACTATACAGCAAAAAACTAAAAAACAATGAGAGAAAGAAAAGGGGGAGGTATTAATTTCTTTCTTCTCAAATTATATTTTAAAAAGAAGTGTAGCGGTAGAAGAAAAGAGCACCTCATGAACCTTTTCTTTCCTCTTATGAAATAGCAGCTGCAACTTTCTTAACTTTTAACAAAAAATACTGATAGGTAATACCATTAAATTCTCATTACTGAAAACAGCAATTTTTAAGAATGAATGATGATGGCATCAGTTTTCACATACTTAATAACTGAATAACAAAAGTTTAAAAATAAGGTCTTCTGTGAATTATGAACAAATCTAACCTAGAAATTTTACCTTATTGCTTGTGTCTCTTAAGCATTTGATCATACCTTGTTTAGCCAACATGAGAATAAAAAAATACTTCATGATCTTGTCTATAACCCTTCTTTCCTCAAGGAGAAGGATCAGATTAGTGACAAGTGTTGCACATTTTCATGTTGTATTTCTAGGATTGCTTATGTGGGTGTGATAAGTCCTAGGATTGCATATGTGGGTGTGATAAGTCCTAGGATTCCTTAGTCAGCGCTGCTGAGGCCACTCCAGGAGTGCTGTGCCCAGTTCTGAGCTCTTCAGTACAAGAGAGGCATGGACATAGTGGAGAGAGTCCAAAGAGGGGCCACAGAGATGGTTAGGTGAGGAAAGCCTGAGAGACCTGGAGAAAGGAATGGTCAGGAGGGAGGTCATGAAGGTTTGTAAATACCTGAAAGGGAGGGTGTGAAGAGGATAGAGCCAGGTTCCTTTCAGGAGTTCCCAGTGGCAGGGAAGAGACAACAGGCACAAAATATTCTGCAGAAGGTTTTCTCTGAACCTCTAGAGGCACTGCTTTATTGTGAGAGTGACTGAACTCTGGCACAGCTTGCTCAGGGAGATTGTGAGGATACTCAAAAGGACCTGGATGTGGTCCTGGGAAACAAGGTGTAGGAGACTTTGTCTGAGTGGGTGGGTTGGACAAGATGAAGTCCATAGCTCCCTTCTTCTGCAGTTCTTTCCTCAACCATGCTGTGATTCTGAAGTTATAAGTAAAGTTTCCTAATATCTCTCATTATAATTTCAATTATTTTTTCAAACCTCATGTATCAGGTGAAATTTTCCCTGTTGGGATATCTGTTCCTGAATAATGAACTTATAATAATAGTAACAACAATAATTACAGCAACAACTTATAACCTCAGCAGAAAAGGTTAAAGGAAAATGTTCTGGCTTACACAGATGGGAAAAAGAGAGAAACAAGGAGAGAGGGAGAGAAGGAGGGAAGAAGGGGATAGGGAGGGAAGAAGAGCTAATAATATAGTAATAATAAATCAGACAGAAAAACCCTTACCTTTTAGATTTCCTACAGACTAGAGAGATTAGTAACCTGAAAGAAGCCCCAAGGGTTGCTTGGATGGCACAGAACAGGATGTGGCACTGTTTGATTTGTTAAGCACACAGATGGTGGCTGTTGAGAGCACACTCCAGAACAACTTGTACAGTACAGTAGCAAGGCAAGCCACTAATCATATATTGCTCAGTTAATCAATCATTCACCTAAGAAAGAACAGATGGCACAATTCATAAAGAGTCAACTACAAGTGTACAAAAGGGCTTGTTGGTATTTCTGTCCTACCCTTGTAATCTATAAAATAGACTTGTTTGGTTTCTAGATTGGCTAGATATTCACTGTCAAATTGAATTCACTGGCATGCTTATCTGTTCTGAAAGTATAAGTGGCTCCAGTTACAAGGTAGATCAAGCCTTCATGTTAAGAAAGAAATATCCTCTGACATTCAGGAGATCATATGCAGCTTTACATCCTGCTTATGTCAATTAGGGTAAAATCTGCCACTGATGATCAGACAAGATTTAACCAGCTTCACTGCCTCATCTTGAACTGTGACAAATTAGCAAAAGTTGGTGGGCTTTTTGGCTTCTTTTTTGTTTAGTTTGGTTTGGTTAGTTTTCTTGTTTTGTGGTTTAAAGGCAAAGTCAATTAAATTGTCATGCTTCCCCTAGACTCAGAGATACACGCTCTTTCAGTTCTGTGGTCCTATGAAGTCAGTATGTCTTTCTCTGGACTTCAATGTATAACCTGTATTTCAGGTTATTACCTGAAATCTTACAAGAAAGGTGAAAGGGAGATTGGAACTTGAGCCACATAGTGTAATCCTTCTTCAGTCCATGTTAGAACAATTGCTCAAACCATATTATCTTCATTTTGGAAAAAAATACTTGCAATGGACTTCATCTAAAACCTGTGTCAAGAAGAACATAGGCATGTTTGGTTTATAAGTGGTTCATTTTTCAACATATCTGCTCTTGTAAGAAGTCTGGATTCAGTATTACTGGAACCTGAGTGTACTCATGTTTAGGAACCTAGTATTTCCAAATACTATATGGAAACTACTAAGATGTGCCCTCCAGCTGTATATATTAAGACTAAAAGAGAGACAGAATATGTTAATATAAATTTTAAATCCATAAATTGTAATGTTTCTTAATTCATATTCTCCTCCAAACAATTATCTCTAATTTGGGGATGCAAATAAATACAGTAGAGTAAAAAAGATGTTAACACTAACCTGTAATGTAACTTCATGTGTCAAGTTACACTTAGATCAGGAATCTTTTTGCAAGCCATGTCTGAAAATATCTTTTTTCCAGAATTTAACATTGCTCAAAAGTAATAATATAAAGGAAAAAAAAAAAAAAAAAAAAAAAAAGAAAGAAAAAGAAAAGAATAATAATTAAAAAAATAATAAAATTACTGTAGCCACCAGAAAAAAAGTGGCTAAATAATTTGTTAAATAGTTATTATATTAAAAACTAGTACAAACATACAATTAGTGTTATTCAAATTAATGATTCAGCCAGGTAAAATTTGATTTGTACTTATAACTAATTTTGCAATGTTCGCTATTCATGTAGCTCATTCACCTTAATGATCATTTTTTTTAATGCTAATGAAACCTGTTCTGTCAAAAAAAGAAGATATTGTTGACATATCTTTGAGTATATTTTAGTTGTGAGCATATAAAAGTAGAGAATGGATTTTTAAACTATTTTCCTTTTCTCATATTTTTTACACTTTCTTTTTCTAGGTGCAAGTACCTTCAACTGCAGATTTCCTCTTATTGCCTTAACCTATCTTCAAATCTCTCTCAATGAAAGCACATTTTTCAATGGTTCTGTTACCTACTAAAATGCCAATGGTCACTGAACCAATTGATCAATAGTATTATTTCCTTCTGCCACACCAGTTCTGCTCACCAGGGTCTCTGCTCCAGAAAACTAAAGTGTTGTGTCATTGCCCTAGTCCAAGATCTATACTGACTAGAGTAGAATAAATGGGCAATCACTCTTGTCAAAGAGAAACATATTTCTCATTCACTTTTAAACACTTGAACACTGGCCTACAGTATTTCATTATGTCTTCTGGACTTGGGAAGACCAGTTTCTCTTGACTTCACACCCAGTAAGTTTTTAGGACTTGATCTGAAGTACTTAGACTCAACAGCCACAGTTCTAAATTTTTTAATACCAACAAAATGCTTGTAGAGAATTTATTCAAGAAACGCTCTCTCTTGTGTTTCAAGCTTTGTTATAATATGAAACACATTTCAAAGAATGGTCTGGCCACTTTTTACCTTTCCTGTTTTAGGATGAGGGGCTGTACAGGCAGGAATACAAGTCTACTCTTTCTAAACCATTTCAGGAATGCAGTTTAGTAGTCGTGCTCTAGATGCTATATTCTTTTTAATTTCACATATCTCTGTCTCTTTTTTTTTCCTGTATCTCTCCCCCCATTTTCATCTGCCCAATGCAATTCTAAGATCAATTGAATTCATGGCACGCACTTTGATACAGTCATGAAATGTACTGTATTTCTGTCTTGTACCTCTACCTGTACTATAGCTGAGTGCAAACCTGGAAACCTGGAAAATCCACAGTCTGGATTAACCACCTGGGACATACAAAGTGTTAAGCATGTAAGTACAGCCAAGATTTAGTCAGACTGGATTTTTTTCTCTAAGAAAGGTCAAGATATTTGCCAAAGGAATCTGCATGGGAAAGATGCAGTGAATCATTCTGTTTCTTTATGGAACTGCTAATTATTGTCACTTCTATAGGAGATAAAAGACAACCTATTTACTTCACATTTACACAGTTCTTTAGCTCCAAAGTACAAGTTAATACACTCTAGCCATCATACCATAACTTTTAACTGTCTTTTCAAGACACACCTGTCTATTTTTAATTTACTTTTCATAATATGAACACCAGTTGAACTCATGGCAAAAACCTTTATAAGACTCCAGGAAGTATCACATCTCTATCATGTATCATGTATCACTTTTGGTATTAAAACTTAATAGAGTGTATATTTGAAAAATATACATGATTGCTTATATATATATATATATATATATATATATATACACATACACATACATACATACTTTTTAATAAATGTGTTAGTTTACATATAAAACACTGTAATACTTTAATAAACATTTTATATAGATACTTATAAAAAAAGGAAGACAGTAATTCCCTGTTTTAGAGGCCCTCTGATCTCTCTTTTGCCTTACAACTGGATGAATGAGAAGAATTCCTATTATATTACTTCAGATTTTGTGCATCAGCTGTCTGATGCATCTGCTACCCTGAAGCAAAGAATGCAAGTATCCTAGACTGCTTCCTGCTCCCTAGTGCTTCCTGGGCTCTACATGACCATTTATGATGGCATTTTCCACATAATTTTTGCCTTAAAGTTAAAAAGATGTGTTTAATAAACATATAACAAAATTTAAAAGTGGCATTATCTCTATTTGATAACATTGAAAATATTTGATAATTTGATAATTTGAAAATATTGGTTTTGTCTATGTAGGCATATTTGCCCGGGATATCATTTTTTCTGTTAATTTTGCTCTTTTTGAATTTTTTAGTGATTTCTCAGCTTCTGTAGCTTGAGTATCAACATCTACCACACCAATAAACACCCATCAACATCTGACTAAACAACACGAGAAACACTCTCTATGTGAAAATGCTTCACTTTAGACTGAATTAAGAATGGATATAAATTACATAATATATATTTTTGATGTTATTAAAATTATTGTCTATTCTGGCTAATGCATGTCCAGAAGGCTAAGAACATCATTCCTCCTCCAGTGTACCATAATAGAAAACTCCTTTGCATGTTTAGTAGTGATAGACTAAAGTGCATATGATTCTTAATGCTTAAAGGTTTTTTAGGTGAGGGAAAAAGTGTTCTTAATATTAAGATAATCTGTATTTTCTTTTCACTGGCTACTAACTAGTGGGCTTTTTTCTCTAGCATTTCTGTAGCCATAGTGGCCATATCAGTACAATATTCATATAAATCATGCAGTTTTTATGTGAAGATTTCATAAGGGGTATCACAATTTCCTGACTTTCAATTCATGTTTTGGTAAACACATTTATAAGGAGACTGAACTTTGATTTCCTTAATGTCATGCATAAAGAAGTGTCTAAAATTAGTGTGATCTTACCCAGAAATGCACTTTAATAAAGAATGCTACTGAAATTCTAATTTATTTGAGATTTAATCAAGTAACACTCATTACATCGTTATTCATTATGCTGAAGTCACAATCCTCTCATTTTCTTTAATTATTTTCTTCCGAATTTGAAAGTTGTTTTAAAAATAATTCCCAAATTATAGGTGTTGGGATATTTGCTTCTATATTATCCCTTTTCTTAAACAGCTACCTTAGTGGAATTTTTCGTTTGTTTTTATTTTGGGGGTTTTTTTTTGTTGTTTTTTTTTTTCCTGAATGTGAAAGTTGCTTATTAAGTACCAGTTAAGAAATCATAATGTTGAAAACCCATTGCACAACAGACAATCCATCTTTACAAATGTAGACGTCCCTCAAGATATTTGACTTTGACTTCTGTTCCCAGTTCAAGAAATATATATACTGAAGGTTGCCTTTCTAACCACTGAATTAATCTGTAACCATAGAAACAGCTGAGCTGACCACTAACTGGGGTATTCATCCTGATAAAGATCTCACATATTCTGCAGAGGCCTGGCTGCTTCAGTTTTAGCATTTCAAGCCCTCAGAAAATGTAGCTGACAGTCAATATTGTTGGGTACTACGGGAAAGAAAATATATGTATCACCACACTTTCTCACGAGATGCACTCCTCCCATAGCTGAGGTAAATACAATTTTTGCATTTTCACTTTCCTCAAGTGTTCTTAAAGTACAGCAATGCAAAAAGTACAAAGTTTGGATTATGAGAATTTATAACATGGGTTATATTCCAGAGTATTTAAGTTTGTGCTCAAAACTGTAAGTTAATATTTAATTAATGAATTTCTAGCAACATAGATATGCTTTCATTTTTTAAGGTCTTTTGCTGTTACCTAAGTGTCCTAGATAGAGTATATGAATGTATATGCATTTATATCTTCAGAACAAGTCACTTCTGTATGTTCCATCACTTAGTGAGAGTTAAACATCTAGATTTCTCCCCAAGTTTATAAAATTAAACTTGATCTTCTATTCAACTCAAAAATCAAAGAGTGCAAAACTAGCAAAAAACCCCCAAAAGAATACAACAATTTAAAATGCTGATTATTTTTAGGTCCCATACTTGGTTTTCAAAAAAGGACTAAATCTTCTCATGTGGCTTTACCCAGGGTCTTTTGTTTTTACAGCAAGGTAAAAGTCATGCACCTGATTAAGAAGCAAAAGTTGAAAAATTCATTTGAGCATGAAGAAAAGTTTGGGAAAAAAGCATTAAGCTGTCCATAAGACACAAGTTCACAAGGGACTAGTCCCCTGAAGCACAGATATCTGTATATGTATATATGTGGGTCTATGCCAGTAGATGTATACAAAATATTAACTTCTTAAAGTAAGAATTTTTTAGAAAAATTTGTTTATTAAACAGGAATGATCATTAGGGTTGAAGTACCCTAAGCTGTCTATGGTTTGCAGGAAACTAACCAGTAGTTCTTCCCTGCTTGTGTTTTTGAATGTGAATATGGGCACTTCTACAAATTCTGTTGGCTTGGGGATGAAGGAAAAAATTGGCATAGGAATAGAGTGTTATTGAAAAAAGGAGTCTCCATAAATAATTGAGCAACAAATAAATACCAGTGATATTTGACAATAAACTTTCTTTTTGTCCTGAACTCTTAAGATCCCCAGAGTTATCATGGTTACTACTATGAGATATAGAATTTGTGGGAAACTTCACTTTTGACATGAAGCTGTAAAAAAAAAGAATTACTAGGAGGCATTTGTTCTGTCTGTGTGGGAGATATAAACCCTCACTGAATGATGGACCTTAATTTGAGTTTGCCAATACGAAAGAATAGTCTCTAATACCAGAATGCATTCTTCAAATTTCTCACTCCCTTGAGTACTTTTGAAAGGGGTTTCATGAGATACAAAACATTAGACTTGTTCTCTAAATCTGATCTTTAATTTGATGCTTCCAGTTTTTTTTATTCTTGTGATTTGTGAAGAAAAATGAGGCCCATGCAGGTCCTTTCCATACATGTCGCACCCTAATTGTCAGTCATAGGATACTGGAGTTTGAGATTGTTTTTTCTTTGGGTTTTGGTTTGTTCTATTTTGTTTGCTTGCTTTTGTTTCTCTGTTTCTTTGCTTTGGTTTATCTATTTCTTCAGTAGAACCAAGAGAAAAATTTGCCCTTAAAAGAACAACCTAGAAAATATTTACTTAATGGTTTTATAACTGAAGTTATTAACCAAAGAAACAAACCAGTATTTTTTGTTTTCACGAAGTTAACAGTTCTATAATGTACAGAAACATAGAACATGGGGTGAAGGACTAAATTATGTTCACCAATTTTATACTGTATAATGGCTGGTCATAAAATCAATCAGGATTGCCAAAGCTAAAGAGAGTAAAAAATAAGAATAAAAAAAAAATACAAGTGGAGCTGTTGTATAGACACCTAACAACCACTCCACTAAAGATATGTATTGTTGGCTTATTGTGGTTGTTTGAAAGCTTTAGAATGCAGTGTACACAGAGCTAATTCTGGTCAAGGAATAGAAATCCCATGGGATATATGCTCACAAGTAATGAACAGGAGAGCAGCCTAGTCAGCCTCCCATGTCCAAGAAAAATTCCTGATTATCCTAAGAACTTTCTTAACAGAGTGGAAAAAAATAAATCATAGTTCTTATGGCATGCATATCAAATGGAAAGACTAAAATTTCAGAGTGCAGGGAAAGGGTTTGTTCCAGGATTACTTCCAAGAGTGAATTTGCAGGAACAAAGAGTAACCACAAAGAGAAAGAACTCCCTGTTAAATACCATACATAGGGTGGAATACTTCAAGCTTCACAAAATCGGGCATGATCAAAAATTAGCCATCAGCTTCTCATTTTGTCTAAAAGATTTGAATTTCCAGGGGGCAATCTATAAATTAAGAGTTAAGGCCTCAGTGAATTAGGAATTGTAACCTGTTACCTGATCATGCTTTGATATGCATTTAACTTCACAAATATTTCTCAGCAGGTCTGAAATATTGCAGTTCAGTGTTTTGGCAGCATTTCAGACCTATGTGAATGTCTGATGTGTCTCTACTATTGCATCTTCATAATGTAATAAGAACTATCTGAACTTTGCACCTTTTGTTTTGCTACTGAGTATTTCAAAGGAGATAATCTGAAATTCAAAAAACAAATTTTTAAAACAAGACATAAAAGTATTCTTGTATAGCCTCTGGTTGTAGCGACATAATTTGCTCCCTGGACCTTCTTCATTTGATATATCAATTAACAGGGAACATCCTGACACAATTACAGAATATTCATGACCACTCTCTTCTTGCTCCTACCCTCTCCTTGCAAGAGGTAGTCTTGGTCTTTACTTTTACAGAACTGTTTTGTTTTAGTTTTCTTCAGTTTGGTTTCTTTTTATTGTACAATATTTTTACCCTACTAGTGTAACCCTCATAGTCACTAACTTTATTCAGAGCATGTTTCTCCTTTTTTACAAATATGAAATTGCAGGAAGAAAGAGTCACAGGATAGCAGTCTTCATTTTTCAATAGATTTGCTATCAGGAAATAAGGAATATAGATTCTCATTCTGTATCTACTACATCACTCAAAGAACGAAATAGTCATTAAAAATCTACAGCATCATCCACAAAATCTGAAATTGATAGAGAGGCAGTTTATCAGAACATAATTCAGTGGCTTTAGCTATGAAAATTCCTCATCTATTCTTATGTGCAGATCTTCCAATCTTGGCAAATAATTAACTGGAAATTCTATAGGGAGCAATAGCCCTTGCTATACAATAATCCTTCTGCTTTGTGCACTTAATGAGACTTGGTTCATCCTGGAAAAAAGTAGCATTGCTCAACATGCTTAAACCTGCTAGAATTTCTCTCTACTTCTCTAGGTGCCATCTTTGAGACTGTTATATATGTGCAGCTTCCCCTTTTTTTGCCTATTACTATATGGTTAAAGGCTGGGCAGGTTGTGGAGCTTTTTTCTCAGTAAAACTTTAGACTTTGCAGTATGAATATAGTATTTTGTCATAAATCCTTCTTTCTTTTACATATTCTGAAAAAAACAAAATCAGAAACAAAAATCATGTCATGATTTTTCAGTAGTGTTGTCACAATTAAGGTTGCAGCTACTTGATCTGGTGGTATAAATAATTGTCTTTTCATGAGTCAAAACTGCCAAAATGGAAGAAGCTACTGTCCCCAAAGATTAGATCCTTCTATCTTCCAGCATTCATGTGCCTGTGGCTGAGTTGTATGTATCAGCTGTATGACACAACTTGAATTCATATCAATGTCAAATCAATTACAGTACTTTTATCTGTTTTAATTGTAGGTTCAGCTACTTGTCCACAGTAGACATTTAAAGGCTTCATTCATGGGATGGTAATAAATGACCATGGGACAGTAATAGTTTCTGCAGACGTTTTAAAATTATCACAAATATGTTTCCTAATTTTGTTAATGAGAGATGAATGGCAAAGCATCTTTCAGAATGAGTTTTTTGGGTGGTGCTTACAAAGTTTTTTGCAGTAAGTCTAGTTAATCCTGGCTGTGCTCCAAGCCAGTGATCAGCCTCACAGAGCAAGAAGTGCAAAAGGGTACTCTGAAAGCCTTACTCTCTACGTCCTGTTCCTCAGCACTGCTTCTAGGTCAGGCACATTGCCACACAGCTAAATGGTTTCCAGGTGCTTGAAAGTATCAGCAGATTGATTTCAGATCTTCTTGGAAAGGAGTGACTCCTTTCCACATGCTTGAAAAAGCAGTACTCTATCCTTAGATACCATTGCTGTCCTCTCACGTCTATTCCCTGCTGCTGAGGCTTCCTGCCACTTTTCTGGTATAAACGTGCATTTTCCAGCTCTTTCTCTAGCCTCTGCATACTCTGGTCACTGTGTCAAATCCTAACTGCTATCAATTTGCCTTTTATGACCTCCATATTTCAATTGGTGCAGGATCAATGCAGGCAAAGGTTTTCTTCTGAACTACTTCTCCAGCTCGTTACTTTAGTATGACTTCTGGTCTGCATCCATGTCTGATTTTCTCCCCCTCCCCATTTAAGAAGTTAGGAGAGTAAAATAAGCTCTTATTTCAGAGATACTTAAAAATGCTATTTTCAAAATCTAATGGATCTCTTTGCACTTGTGGTAGCTGATGTTATGCTATGGTATTCAAATCCGGATGTTTGGGGTTTTTTTAAATCTAAAAAAAGGGTTTTCTTTTAGTCCCTGTTTCACAGCATAAGGATGGTAAAACTATTTTAAACCCTTTATACTGATGCTTTGTATATATGGCAGACATAACTGGTTTTATTCAGCCTTGGGTTTTTTTCTTATTATGTCTAAGTTATCTGTGTTTAAATGCACTGAATTTTCTTGAAGCATAAATCTTCCAGAATTTTGAATAGATAATTTTCAAAAAGTTAAACTGTGGCAAAACAGAGCAGAAATTTTTAATATAGAAACATGCAATAAAATGGGAAGGGAGGTTTCTGGGTTGCTGTTATCATGGACAACATCTCTGTAATTTTATTTGTTCAAATAATGTGCTTTAAGCAAAAAACTACTAAAGTTATGGTAAACAAGAAATTTACATTTGATGTATATTTTCATATATGCATATATGCATGCATATACAAAGTTATCAGTGTTCATGGAGAAAAAAAATACATCCCAACATCTCATATAGAACTATGGAGCAGCAAATGAGTTCACATATTTATAAGAATTCATTACTTTTCTAAGACATATTAACCTTACTTTGAACTATCCTCAGAATTAATGCTAAAAGTTCATTTGTCAAGTAAATGAGGGAAGTACATGTTAGATTTATTAGTTTTAACCCTCATCTCTCCTCAGAATGTGAGTGATCTCATTTGCAAAATTTAATCATTTTTGTTCATAACTAACAAGATTCCCAAAATCTCCTTGGATAAGAGCAGCAGAGTGATAAAGCAGGGGTTATTTTAACACAACCCCTGTTGAATTCAAAATACTTTCTATGTAGAAATTGCTTTACTTCTCCTATTTGCATCATTATGAATATATTTTCCTCATGTTTCTGTTGTAATTTTCAGAGGTCAATGGCAAAAATATGCAAATTCCAGAAAACTGTGTTATTACCCCATCAAGAGTGAAATTTTGAACTTTATTGCAGTAACTTTCATATGCAATTAAAGCTCAACTTTCCCAACCGGGTTATAGTATGTTCAATTAAAAATGAAGTTCATGATAGCCAAATACAACACACTAAATCAAATGAAAATATTCCTACCTTGTAGTCTTGCCTTCTAAAGTTACTGATAAAGTATGAAAAGTAATTTTGACTTTTTGTTCTTCAAGCCAAGCAATTTGTTACTTGTTCACTTCAGGAAGATTGGTTTCAGACTTAAAAAACAAAGATCTGTATTATGCAAATAATACCTTATGGGTTTTGCTGTTGTTCTCTTTTTTCCACCAAGCGATCACAGAAAATTAAAAAGGTGATCCATGGTCCATCATCAAAGCAATTAGTATTAAACTAATCAATATTTGTCCAGTTATGTCTACACTGATATTCACAGCTGTTATGGGTTAACCACAGAAGGCATCTAAGCATCACCCAGCCAATCCCTGCCTCCCCCAGCAGAACGGGAAGGAGAATCACAAGTGCAAAACAAGAAATTACCCATGGGCCAATATCAGGACAATTTAAGAAAGGAGGAAAATCTGCACACACAAGCAGAGTAAGAAAGGAGTTCATTTGCAGTTCCCTTTGTCTTCCCTTTGGCAGATATTTAGCCATTTCCAGAGAAGCAGGGCTTCATATGTTAACAGCTACTCGGGGGGAGAGAAGCCATAGCCAGAAACACTCCTGTTTCCTACTGCCCCACATTCTGCTGCTGCCATGTATCCTCCAAGCCAAAGTAATGCTTATGTGTGTATTTTATCCATTAGCAGATCACAGCTGCCTTCGGTGTTCCACCAGGATGGAGGGTACTTCGATTTTGTTTGTGTCGAATTCACTGCGAGAGAAGGTGGATGACCCATGGGGTAAATGGTAAATCTTGCTTTCACCTGGCACAAAGTGACTGGTGGAGCTGTGGGAGCTGCCGTGCATATCTCAGCTTTAAATTTCCAGGCCCTCCAAAATAACCAAAGACAAAATTAGGGGACAATTTAGGAAATAAGGCACGAGAGTATATCTGCATAGCACCATCCCCTAAATCAATCTGCCACATTTGAGATTGGCTTACACTGCAATTTTAAAAAATCTTATTATAGTTATATCTAACACGTTCTAACATGAATATATTCTTTGAATGTTTTATGATGTATGCTTCCATAGTCTCTCAGGTTGTGTACTTGGTGCCAACTATAGTTTAAAATCTAAAGAATAATGATAAATATTGCATATTTCTGGTCTGCAAAACAATAAAAGTCAGCTGCACTCAGACTGTAACTCAAGACAATTAACTGGAAGACAAAAAATTGCTTTTTCTTTCCCCTACTGCCAGAGCTGTAAACTCTTTGCCAAATTGCCTTTATAAGAATTTAACTTCCCTACTGATTAGTTGGACTCACATTAATTTAAAAAATACCTCAACTGCGACTTACTAGGCTATAAAAATATCACTTTTCCTAGTATAAAGACAGACTGGTTGTAATTTTATTTTAGTTCAAATCTTTTAAAAATGAGTGAATGGATTAATTAATAATTCTGAAATCCCAATAGAAGGAATATGTCTGTTTTATTATATTTTCATCAAAATATCCCTGCGGTATCTTAAGGTAGTTTTTAAGTGCAAGATTTTTCACTCCCCAAAACCTGTTTTAGCTACAAAACTTATGCTTACAAGGGAAGAAAGTGTTCCAAATTTAAGCTACATTTTCATTTGAAGACTAAATCAGTCCCTTCTAACAATATATTTGTTTCCTACTTGGTCTTTTTTTTTTATTCCTTATTTTTTGGCTAATTTTTTTAATTAGTCATTGACAAATTCCAACAGGCAATGGAAAAATGTTCTGTGTGCATCTTTGTATAATATTAATAATCAGTACTATGGAATAACCAGAGGAAAGACAATGGAGAAAATTCCAACCATAGCTCCTAATAAAGGAATATAGAGTATATAAATAATTTGATGATTTATAAATGATTTAACTTTGTCATTCAAAAGAGGTGGTAGAGGCACAGATGTATGGAAATTACAAGTTTAGACTGGTGTGGAAGGGGTTTACAGCTGGTCTGTGAGCCAGAGAGAGTTAAATGACAAGGTTTACTTCTGAAAGGAATTTTGCCAAGGCTGTTGGTATGGAGACTGAGAAGAGAAGAAGATAAGCATGTAGAAACCTGCAGCTGGGAAAAGTATTTTTAGAAAAGTTTTGTGGAAAACAGTGGTGGAGACTGCTTTGCACCAATGAATGTTATGTTGATCTATTGTAACAAATGAATAAAGTGTAAACTTTGTGGAGTGCAAAAAGGCAGCATGCTGCTATGAAAAACAGAATTTAGCCTTCTGAAATGTAGTGTGTCTCTTCATATATTACATCCATCCCAACAGTGACAGACTGGCATGCTAAAATCTTAATAAATTCAGGAGGGAGGTCAGGAATGCTGGACTCATCAATTTGGACTGTAGGCTCAAAGGTAAGCTGGTGGCCTTGGCTGGAGCTACACTGCCAAGCAGAAGGCAGAGGAGGCAAAAGGGTGTGAATGTGTTGGGGGCCCACTGGAGAGCTGATAAGGCCAATTGTTATTTCAGGAGTTCACCATGTAAGATTTTTTGTAGTGCTGTGTTAAACTGAGCAATCTCTTCTTTATGATGAAGTTGACATGGTGTTATCATAGCTGTTATAATTTTTTAGGACTTTTGTTTCTTCAAGAAATAATACAGTAATAGATCCAACAGCTTCTCTTTCTTCTTAGGAGACAATGCAGTTGTTTTTTAATGTCAAGCTAAATTGTTTCTATGAATAAAGCACAACGTATTTTGTTGCCCTTTAAACATATTTTGACTTGGTTTCATCATCCTGCATATACTACTTATCAAACCTGACTTCCAAGTTCCAGTGTACTTCATCACCAGCAAAGCTTGCATAAATAAAAAACTTATGAGACTAAAATGATAATTACCACAATCTAATGAATCACATAAATCATTTATAATGAAGGGAAATAAACAATGACTCAGAAATGAACACATTAATAACTTGGGGTGTTTTTTTTTCCAAAAGCAATGAGTAGTTTAATTTATATGGTGTGTCCATAGACAGTATAAGTGGAATCCTATCATTGAAATAATTAGTAGTTAATCTAAGGGGATAAACATATCTAGCAGAGTCCAAATTGAAAAATGGCTATTAAAACAATCATTAAACTAGGAACATTACTATAAAATTATAGTAAATGGCCAACATGATTATAAAGAAAATGCAAAATCTTCAAGAGATCATTTACCAAACGTAACATCTCTCAGACCCGCATCAAGCACCCTCCCCACCACAATTCTTTCTAAAAAGTTCCTAAATGTATAATAGAACATATTTAAATAAAAAATGTGCATGTTTGCAAGAGAGAAATAGTAATAAAAATAAGCCCTGGGATTCTCTTTGCCTAAATTTTTCATTTAAGTATGTTGGATGAGTATGACCTGGGTATGACTGGAGGTTTTGGCTCAGGACCATTATCACAGTGCTTCAGAGCAGCACCTAACTTCCTTAGTGAGATAAATAGATGGAAACCAAATACCTACAACCATATATTGTAGTGATACTGAAAAGTTGATGGATTGTATTTCAATTTTTTTGTGTATGTAGAAGAACTAGTTTCAATGTCTATGAAATGGTGACTGCATTTCCACATACACTTGTGAATATTCACAATGAAAAAATAAAGTAGTAGAACATTTTAAATATATAAAAATATTCTAATACGCTGTACATGAATCTCTAAGCCAAGAATAGTATAAGATTCCTAAATTATTCGCAATAATTTAGCATATTATTTTAATTTATAGTAAACAATAACATTATTGTATATTTAGAACACTGAAAAAATCTATCTTCTGATTCACTGGCTTTTTTAATATTTATGGACATATAATATTAGATTTATTGTCTTCTATTTCAGCTATAAACATTAGCAACTTTCTATATATACTGCATGTTACCATTTACTTGAAATCATACATGGGTTGCTGCTTTTCCAGTTCAAATTAGACCATTGATCATAAGATGTAACTAACTTGATCTGTTATGAAAAAAACACTCAGACATTATATATATATATGTTCCTGATGATTGTGAAATGTCAGAGGAGCTGATTTCACTGACAGATGTCACAGCTGGGTTAAGAAATTTCAAGGGTCCTGAGGGGAGCATGAGCATGTGCATCAGTGCAGCTCTGACCTTTCTGTTACTTCAGCCAGGACTGCAAGGGCTAAGTAGGAAAATGTAGGCAACACTCAGAAACCTATAAATTGTGGAGATCTGGAGTAACTAAGGAAGTCCCAGAGAAATGCACTATTACACTCTAAGTAGTCCAGTTTAGACAAGGTTGATTTTGAGCTTACGTTGCAGTAATTTCCACCTCATTGTTTCTGTTTTCCAGTTCCCAACACCCAGCCACCACCTGGCAGCTTTCTGACTTGTTCAGGACAAAGAACATCAAGGTTTTTCACTGGCTATAGAATGCTCTTGGGACCTTATTTTGCTTTTTTTATTCAAAAGAGTTCTGCTCTTTTCTCAGAAAAAAAAAACAAACAAACAAATCAAACTCCAAAAAACAAACAATACTCTTAGTTATTTAAAGTTAAGTGATTAGGTTATTTAAAGTTAAAGCATACCAAATATTGAATAGTTTTTTATTTTTGCCTATTTCTTTAAAGTAATTTTAAATACTAGGTACATAGCATTAATATAAAAATATAATATAGGGGATGTTTTTCTTTTTCCTTCCAGCACTGGAGGCATCTCTTTTTGCAATAAAGAGGAGTGCAGAAATCTAGAATAAAGGTCTCAGCTTGCAGGTAACTGATCCCCTATGTTTCAGCACCCAGCAAATGTCAACTGATAGATTAAAACTGGCAGAGAAAAATGATTGGCAACATGTTCAAACAATTCATGAAATACAACAATGAATGCCATTGCTTTTGAAATTTTTGTGACTTTGACTGCTGGATATCCTTCAGGTTTGCACTTGATAACTCATGGAAACCATTATATTTCTTCTGTTCAGTAAGAAAATATAAAATTGTCTCTACACTCACAATTGCCAGTATTAAAAGAATTAAGGATCTTTGAATCCTATTTAAATGATTTTTGATATCAAGTAGCCTAATGAAAGCTGATTGTCTAATCAGCTAATACACAGCATTTCTGATAATAAAGGCAACCATGCTGGTGAAAATTTAATTAAGATAAATACTCATCATGTATTCAGCTATATTAATATAAAAAATTTTTTAAAAATTAACATCTATTCAACACATCTCAAAATGGCTTAATTATGCACAAAACAGACTTTCTGTGAAACTTCCAAGGACACAGTTTATTTTCACCCTGATGAATTAGTCATATATATATATATTACTATTATGTCTACAGCTTACTTTAAAGACCAGTTCTTATTCCTAGTTTTTGGATAAATTAATATTGTATCTAAATCATGAGACTAGATCAAACACAAATGTCTTACAAAGTTCTGTTACACCATCCCATAGATGAAATATGCTGAAAATAAGTTCTTTCCTTGCCTCGTGACATACCATTAAAAAAACTAAATAAATTGTATGGTACCAAAAAGCATGGTGCCTGATGCAGCCATGTAGCTGATGTATAGATACATCTTCATTATTTTATTAATCTATTTTAAAGATGTGTGTGTGCTTAAAAGAACACACACAGTAGTTCTGTACTATATACTGTGGGGAGAGACAATGTCACAAAACAAACTGTTTATGGGAATAAGAGGCATGAGAGTAGCTTATCTTTGAACTTTGGATCTCTTTAGAAATTACAGACATCGCAGAGTTTCTGTTACATGAGGACCAGATGGCTCTGCTTTGGGATAGCAAGAAACACAATCCCAAGACAGCATTCAGCAGATGTCTAGGCAGCAGGTCCAGCTGACCAGACAGGTTTGCTCTTCTTTCACTTCACATAGACATAGCCAGGAATGATGCAAGACAATGAAATAAGCCACAAACACTGTGGTTACCGAATATAAAGAAAATTATGTAAGGACTTCAAGCAACAAATAAACACATGTAATTCAAACCTCAAATCCATCATACTTGGGATTTTTTTGGGGGGTAGGGAGAAATGGAAAGGGTGGAAAGTGGCATAGGGAAAGAAGCAAATCTTTCTTAATCAGAGAGAAAAAAAAAAAATCTTTTGTTCTGATACAGGTGCTTATTTCCTTATCAACTATAATAAATGAATTTGATAACGACAACTGTAGCTTTAACTAGAAGTATATTGTTTATGTCCACATAGTATTTTGACTAGATCTCCAGAAGGCCTAAATGAACAGGTCTACTCAACCAAATAGCACTTTTGGGTTTTAAACTATTTGGGGATCACATGATACCACTTATAATATTTTTTCTTTACTATATGCAATGAAAAAAAAAGACTGCACTTTTATTTCTGTGACATTCTAATAGAAATTAGAACCTAAATAACACAGCACCTGGAACTGTACAAACACTAAAGAAAAAAAAAAAAAAGAAAACAAACCAAACCAAACAACTAAAAGAAGGACTTCGTAGTAAAACAAGACTAAAACATAAGGAATTTGATTTTACTCACAATCTTCTTACATTTTTTCCCCCCATCTCTAAGCAAGGTGTTTCCTTCCTCATCCTTTTAGTTTACTGCTGGATATTTACGACATAGGATAAGAGCAAAATTAACTTTAGTTGGATCAACGTGTGCTTGTCCCTTCCCAAGTCCAGCTATGTCTTACAAAAGCCTTGCTTCATTAAGCTGCTGTTGCTCTGTGCCTTGTGTCATGATTTTTGTGGAGAGACAACAGAAGAGCATCTTCCAAAGGAAACTCACAAAATACTAATCTGAATAAGCAGAGGAGTTGTGGCTTTGAGATTGCCTACATGAAGATGAAAATGATTTGAGAATGTTGATTGGAAATATGAGAGGGAGAATATTTCAATTATGCTCCATATATTCAAAATGCAATTGTTTATTCTGACATGGAGTGTAATGATGCTGTTATACTGTGTCTGTTTCCTAATTATTTAAGATCAGACAAAGTATCGCATCATGGATGGAGAAGGATACAAAAGAGGCTCTTTCAATCTCAGTTTATTGCATGGCGATGGTGTGGCCGGGAAAGAGGCCGAGTTTCTCCCCACACCTGGTATTCAGGAGAGGGGAATGGGAGTGACTTTGGCTAGCTGCCAATGGGATGAGGACACAGAGGGACTAGGATCAGCATACCGACCCCCGGTGGGTACAAGGACACAGGGGAAGGTCACAGGACCAGAAAGGAAGACAGGGACTGGGGTTTGCAGGAAGGAGGTTACAGGATCCTGATTTCAGTTCTTATACCTCATATACCGAATTACATCATCTCCCCGTTTTTTTGTTTTTTAAGTAGGGGGATGATATTAAACTAATTTTAGTCCTAATTTCTTATTTTGCTTACCATTTGTGATAAGCAGGAGAGTTAGATTGTTTTATATTTGCCATCTCTATATGATTGTCTGATGAGGTAGAAGAAGTGATACCAGTAATGGCTTGAAATATTAAATGACGTAGGATACCAAATGCTATTGCTACAAGGAAAAGAATAACAACAAATAACATAATGGTTTTGACTGTGGAAGTCCACCACCCAGAAAACCCCCAGCCCTTGAACAGTTCATTAAGCCAGTCCTTTGTTTCTTGCAGAGCAGCGTGGACATTTAGGAGCTCTTGCAGTCAGGTTCATGCAGCAAAGTCCTTCAAATTCCTGGCATCCCAGGCAGGTGGACACAGGGTCTGTTGCTGCTGCAGTGGACAGGCATATGTTTTCTGAGGGATGATCCACGCTGCTGCCAAACTGTTCAAGGCTAACAGGACACAGGGTTAACTGGAGGGTAGCTTTCTTCTAAAAGGAAAAACAAACAGTTTAAAACATGTTATAAGTCTTTTTTCTGCCAGAGGGGTATTCCTTTATGAGGTTTTTGTTTCCTTTTCCTCTGCGGCGTCTTCTTTTTGAAGCAATGGTTACTTGCTTCTCATCTCCTTCTGCTGTAGCTGGAGTTTTGGGAACAAAAGGTTTAACCCACATTTGAGGAATCCATCGAGGGCCTGAGGGGGTTGATACACATGCATAGCCCCTTCCCCAGGTTACTAGCTTATAGGGACCCCTGGTTTCCCATGTTTCTGGATCCCTAATCAAAACAGGTGGATGCTGAGACAATTTAAACTGTTTACTGCTGTTAAAATGACAGACCACAGGAGGAGTCATGTTTTCAAATGAACAATTTAAGAAATTGATTGTGAACAGAGCTTTACAGAGTTTTTGTTGGGGAGACATCCACACAGTTGAACTGCTTTGCCTAGCTAGAACTTATTTGAGTGTCTGGTGTGTGCGTTCAACCACTGCTTGGCCTGTAGGGGAGTGGGGGATGCCTGTCTTATGTCCCAGTCCCCACTGCTGGACAAATTCCAGGAACTCCTTGGATGTGTATGCTGGTCCATTATCTGTTTTTATTTCTTTAGGGATCCCCAACACTGAGAAGGCTTGCACTAGGTGTTGTTTTACATGTACAGCCTTTTCCCCTGCATGTGCGGATGCATAAACTGCACCTGAATATGTGTCTATACTCACATGAACATATTTGAGGCGTCCAAAACTAGGGATGTGTGTGATGTCTGTTTGCCACACCTCACAGCTGCCTAGGCCCCGGGGATTAACCCCTACACCCAGTGATGGCATGGCCTGGAGCTGGCAGCTGGGACAGGTGGCCACAAATAGCCTTGGCCTGACTCCCTGTTAGCTGGAACTGACGGACCAAACCTGGAGCATTCTGGTGGTATTGCTGGTGGTTCAGTTTTGCCTGTTGGAAAATGTCAGGAAGGCATGCTTTTTCAGCTGGAGCTGCAATAGTGTCTGCCATCCGGTTCCCTTCTGTTATTTCACCTGGCAGTTCTGTGTGTGACCTCACATGCAACACATAGAAAGGATGTTCTCTGTGAGAAATCAAATAGATTAGTTTTGACAGCAGCCTAAAGAGCTGCTCATTATTGATGTCTTTGAGAACTGCCTGCTCCGCCCTGGATACTATCCCAGCAACATAAGCTGAATCTGTTACCAGGTTAAAAGGCTCTGAAAACTGCTCAAAGGCTCTCACAGCTGCAGCCAGTTCTGCAATCTGGGGTGACCCCTCCACAAACTTAACATCAGCTTCCCAATGCCGAGTTTGAGGATTTCTCCAAGTCATCACCGACTTATGGGAGGCCCCCGATGCATCTGTGAACACTTTGAGTGCCTGAAGCGGTCTCCTGCTCCTCTTTTCACGAGGGATGAGGTGGAATTCCTCATTAAACCACTTATGAGCTGGGCTGTGAACAGATATCTGTCCAGTGTAGCTATCCAGAGATATCTGGAGGCTGGCATTGCTCAGTAACAAATGCTCAAACATTTCTTTTGTTAGCCTTTCAGGAGAGTTTTTTCCCTCCATAGAAAGTTTAATTGGCAGGTGAATGCATGTGAAATCAGACCCAGACAGTTCACACAGCCTCATTCTTGCTTTTTGAATCAATTGAGCCATAAGCTCCTGTGGTTGTGTGATAGTTTTGGATCTTTGGTGGGAGAGGAAGACCCACTCTATGATTAAGAGTGAGTCTCTCTGCCCCTCAATCCACTGAAATATTAACCCATGTAAGTGTGGCAGTTTTCCCAAAACAATGAAATTGAAAGGTAGTTCAGGCTGGTAGCGGTGAGCCTGCCTTTCAGACAAGGCTTGCTGTACCTTTTCAATTGCAGCTTTTGCCTCAGGTGTCAGCTCCCTGGGAGACAGTAAGTCCCTTTCCCCTTTCAATAAATTAAAAAGGTGTTGTAAGTCCTCATTAGTGAGGCCTAACCAAGGTCTTACCCAGTTCAACGACCCACACAGAGAGTGAAGATCTGCAAGAGTTTTAGGGTTACAATTAATTTGTAATTTCTGTGGAACAATGGTCCTGGCTGTAATCTGTAGGCCCAAATATTTCCAAGGTGGCATCCTTTGAACCTTGTCTTCCTGTAATTGAAATCCAGCAGAGGTTAAAACTTTAACTACTAGGTCAAGCGTGTGTTGGAGTATTGAATTGTCAGGAGCACACACCAGCACATCATCCATGTAGTGTAGGATTATAGCTTCCCTGCTTTGTGCACGCACAGGAGACAACAATGAAGCTACATACCACTGACAGATAGCAGGACTACACTTCATGCCCTGTGGAAGCACTTTCCAGTGGTATCTCTTCATTGGAGCCTCTCTGTTCAATGATGGTACTGAGAATGCAAACCTGGGAGCATCTTCAGGGTGTAATGGGATTTGGAAAAAAAAATCCTTTATGTCTAATACTGCCAATTGCCAATCTCTAGGTAACATGCTTGGACTAGGCATCCCAAGTTGCGGAGACCCCATGTCCTGAATTACTTTATTTATTTCCCTAAGGTCATGTAACAATCTCCATTTGTCTTTCCCTGTTTTTTTTTTTTACAAAGATTGGAGAATTCCAGTGGCTTGTGGTTTCTTCTATATGATTTTTTGCCAATTGTTCCTCTACAAGTTTTTCAAGTGCCAGTAACTTTTCCTTTTTCAGCGGCCACTGTGTTGTCCAGATAGGTGTGTCACTTAGCCATGTTAGCTTTTGGACTCGGCACTCGACAGTGGCCGCTTCCAAAAATCCTGAGGGGTTTTTGGAATTATCATTTTAACTCCCCACTGTGACATGGAGTCCCTCCCCCACAAGGGACATTTGTAATCTATTACAAACGGACGAACACTGGCCAATTTGCCGTCCGGTCCTTCAATTTGTACAATGCGTTTTGATATTTTTGCCAATTTAACTCCTCCTATACCCTGAAGCTGCCCAGCCACAGGTTGCAATTTCCAATGTGAAGGCCAAAGTTTTTCAGGAATAATTGTCACATCTGGTCCCGTGTCCAGAACACCCTGGACGTGTAGGTGATCTGTTCCATGTGTCATGTTGCATGCTAGAGAAGGTTTTTCCTCCTTTACTGTTTCTGCCCAGTAAACCTCTGGTGACTTATCATCTGCTGTGATGTCTGCTGGAATAGGAAGGGCTTGGGCCAGTACTTGCCCCTCACACAAATAGAAAGGTGCTTGAGAGCAACGGGCTAATATTATAACACTGGATATTTTCCCCTTCATGATCATAGGAGCTATTTCAATTTCTAAAGGTGTGTGTGCTGTGTCTCCCACAACAAAATACTCACTCTCCATGTGGCAAACCGTCATGTCAATTAAGGGGCTTGAGATGTAATGATGGTCCACTCAGCAGATCTGAAATGAAAACCTTTGGTAGTCTGGAGCCTGACATGGCCACAGGACTGCCTGACCTGGCTAAGAGAACATTTAACATTTATATCATCTGTTATCTCCACATTGTCCCTTCCACCCTCCCCCTTTGTTTTTAAGAGAAAGGCTTTTGCTACAGTATAGCCTGCAGAATTTATATCCTGGCGCTCTATGGTGTTTATGGCAGGCCAGCGCCTCAGTTCTAGTTTTTTGGTTCACTGATTTTCTTCTGTTTCCTGTTCTGAGGACAGTCCCTAGCAAAATGTCCTTCCTGCTGACACTGGAAACAGGTGATCTTCTTTAGCTGCTGCGATGGCCTGTGCTGCTTCTTCATCTGTGGTGGTTGAGGAGCTGGAGGCTTAGGAGTTGCTGGACTCGGGTTTCTCTCAGGATCACTGAACAGTTCTGCTTTGCGTGTGCATGCTTCGATCATCTGTGCCAGGGTGGGGTCTGGATAGAGTGGTAAGCTCGAGATGACTCTGCGACATGCTTGATTGGCGTTCTTTTCTGCTAATTCCTTAATCAGTTCTGCATGCATGGCTGGATTTTGCACCTGGCGTTCCACCTGTGTCTTTAATCGATCTATAAAACTTAAAAAACTCTCAGAAGAATGTTGTTTAATATTAACATAACTAGTAGTTACTTCAGGTGTTGGCATACTGATAAAGGCCTTTTCAGCTGCATCACAAACCTTATTCAAAATAAATTTAGATAATAACCGAATTTGCTTTTCAGGGCAATGAATTTCACCCTCCCCACATAAATGATCCAATGTAATTTCATTATCATCCGAATCTTTGGAATGCTCAGGGTTTTTGTGAAGCTCTGTTAAAAGACTGCTTAAAGAACGTTTCCAAATATTAAGCCATAATTCATATTCAGCTGGGGTTAGCAAACACATAAAAAGGTCTTTTATATCTTGGGGAACTAATTCATTAGACAAAAGGGTTGTTCTTAGCATCCCTTTAAATATTTCACTTTGCCTCCCAAATTCCCTTTGCACCTTACAAATTTCCTTTTTATCTTGGTATGAGAATGGCTCGTGGCTTCTTCTACCATTCCTTCTACCCACATAATTAACTGGTGCTACATCAAAAACCTGAGGAGGGTTAGTCAGCAAGTTAGGGGTTAAGTGGTTCTGTGTCTCTGCCTGCGTTCCTGAAACAGGTGCTGCCCCTCCCCCTGTCTTAGCCCTCACGGAGCTCCTATTGTTTTCTGTCCCTGTGTTAGAAAGATAGTTACAAGGTGATATAGAAACAGCAGCTTGGAGACATGGGTTTACATAGCTGGGAGGATATGGAGCAGAAATGGGAGTTGGATGCAGGAATGGGTTATTGGAAGAAAAAGACACATGGTTAGAAGTTAGTACAGATTTTCCCCCTTGCACTGAAGAAAGGAGATTTTCTAAATTAGAATTTTCAGGCGGCGAGGCTGGAAAGCAGAGATACCCCGGCAAGTTTGTATAAGTCGGGGGATTGTTAGAATTAGTAGTTTCTTGAGGTATTTCCGATTTCTCTTTTAATTCAGGGCCAAAAGATTCTGAATTAGGCAAAGAGGATTTTAATTTAGGGACAGAAGATTCTGAATCTAATTGTGATAAGTGTTTGTGAATATTTAGAAATATAGGCAAAAATAAAGCAGCCTTGGTATCGCCTTTCTGTATTTTAGAAGTCAATAAATCTCCAACACTGTCCCAAAATAAAACTGAATGGATATCCTGCTTTTCAAATTCTATAACTTCTCGAGACAACAAGCTAACAAATTTCCTAATCTGTTTTTTAGAGATTACAACATCCTGTGCATCTAACATTTCTTTAAGCTGAGAAATAATACTCTTTTGTTGTGCAGAAAATTTCCCCCCCATTCTGATGTTATAAACACAAATGCACAATTCCTTTACTGTTGCAGAAAGTTACAAATTAGCAGTCCGTTGCAAACCCAGGTGATTGGGGGTACTGGGCTTTTGTTCCCACAAGCGGCTGTCGCTATGGCAGCGCCGGGCGGTCCCGGGGAACTCCTCCGAAGGGAAATCCCCCCGCCCGTGCTCACGCCAATAGCGCAACACACGCCGGTGGAGCGGCCGAGCACGTAAATGCCGGCTGAGTTGCGTAACACTGCACACGTGTTCGCCGCTCCACGCGGGACTGCTGCTGCTGCCCCCGCGGGATACAAACCTCCCCCCCCGAATTTGGGGCTATTCCACCTGAAAACTCCCCCCTCCCCAGTACCTCGGGGCTAGATAGGGGTTCCCGCCTCCCCGAAGGGATCTTTTACCTTCCTCAGACGAAGTGCGGTCGCGCTGTAACTCTGCAAAAGCTCCAATCCAGAATCGGCTCCTCCGAGGCTCGCGAAGAAGTTATCCGATTTCACCATCCTATGTTCGGGGCTGTCAAAAAGCAGCTCTGACCCACAGAGGTAGTTGAACAGCCAACGGGCCTTTAAAAGTCCTAAAACAGGGACTTTAGCCAAATGGGGTCTAAAACTGACAGCCCCACGTTGGGCGCCAACTGATGCTGTTATACTGTGTCTGTTTCCTAATTATTTAAGATCAGACAAAGTATCGCATCATGGATGGAGAAGGATACAAAAGAGGCTCTTTCAGTCTCAGTTTATTGCATGGCGATGGTGTGGCCGGGAAAGAGGCCGAGTTTCTCCCCACACCTGGTATTCAGGAGAGGGGAATGGGAGTGGCTTTGGCTAGCTGCCAATGGGATGAGGACGCAGAGGGACTAGGATCAGCATACCGACCCCCGGTGGGTACAAGGACACAGGGGAAGGCCACAGGACCGGAAAGGAAGACAGGAACTGGGGTTTGCAGGAAGGAGGTTACAGGATCCTGATTTCAGTTCTTATACCTCATATACCGAATTACAACAGTGTAATATTGTTTTTTTGCCTTTTCTCCATAGGGAAATAACATCACAATGTATCTCTGTGACCAACCTTATTTTGATGGCAATCCTACTGAAAAACCCAGTGGTGAAAGAATGGTGATAAACCATTTTCTTGCTCATATAGTTGAACCTTCCAGAATAGTCTGCTTTTTTTTTGCAAAACTCCTACAAAATTATGCAATTTCTATTGTCCTTGAGCTTCAGTTTTCTATGTGAAAGTTTGACATTATTTGTTAGCAGTAAACTCTTATTTTCACTTTTTTATTTTTAAGAAAGATAGATCACTCTTGAATTCCATATTTTATTGCCAAATTGTCTTATGAGGAGGGATCATTGCAGTCAGCCTGGTTACGGACTTCTAAGCCATCTGTTGTTAGTGGCATTACACACACAGGATTTGATCTTCAGCTCTCATGTGTAGGCACATATAACATCAGCATGCAAAGTTCCTAAATTTGAAGTTAACAACCCATCCTGACAATTTACATCAGTAGATTAGGAAGTTTTTAGATACTCTAATTGGAATTATTGAACCATGGTTGTAAATCCAGAGGAAAAGTGACTTTTTGAATGGATGACACCCTTACCAAATACATTTATAAATAATAACCCTAACCCTAACCTTAACCCTAACCCTAACCCTAACCCTAACCCTAACCCTAACCCTAACCCTAACCTTAACCCTAACCCTAACCCTAACCCTTGACAAGAATCCCAAATCATAACCCTAACCCTAACCCTAACCCTGACCCTAATCCTAACCTTAACCTTAATCCCTTATCCCTAATCCCTAATCGCTAATCCCTAATCCCTAATCCTTAATCCCTAATCTCTAATCCGTAATCCCTAATCCCAATCCCTGACAACAATCCTTTACCCTAACACAAACCCTAATCCCTAATCCCTAATCCCTAATCCCTAATCCCTAATCCCAATCCCTGACAATAATCCCTTACCTTAACCCTAACCCTAACCCTAACCCTAACCCTAACCCTAACCCTAACCTTAACCCTAACCCTAACCCTAACCCTAACCCTAACCCTAACCCTAACCCTGACCCTAATCCTATTTCTAACCTTAACCTTAATTCCTTATCCCTAATCCCTAATCGCTAATCCCTAATCCCTAATCCTTAATCCCTAATCTCTAATCCGTAATCCCTAATCCCAATCCCTGACAACAATCCTTTACCCTAACACAAACCCTAATCCCTAATCCCTAATCCCTAATCCCTAATCCCAATCCCTGACAATAATCCCTTACCTTAACCCTAACCCTAACCCTAACCCTAACCCTAACCCTAACCTTATACTTAATTCCTTATACCTAATCCCTAATCCCTAATCCCTAATCCCGAATCCCTAATCCCTAATCCTTAATCCTTAATCTCTAATCCAAATCCCTGACAATAATCCCTTGTTCTAAACCGAACTCTAACCCTAACGCTAACCCTAACCCAAACCCTTGACAAGAATCCCAAATCATAACCCTAACCCTAACCCTAACCCTAACCCTAATCCTAATCTAACCTTAAACCTAACCCTAACCCTAACCCTAACCCTAACCGTAAACCCTAACCCTGACCCTAATCTAACCCTAACCCTAATTCCTTATCTCTAATCCCTAATCCCTGACAAGAATCCTGAATCATTACCCTAACCCTTGCCCTAACCCTAACCCTAACCCTAACCCTAAGCCTTGACTAGAATCCCAAATCATAACCCTAACCCTAACCCTAACACTAACCCTAACCCTAACCCTAACCCTAACCCTAACCCTAACCCTAACCCTAACCCTAACCCTTGACAAGAATCCCAAATCATAACCCTAAACCTTACCCTAACCCTAACCCTAACCCTAACCCTAACCCTAACCCTAACCCTAACCCTAACCCTTGACTAGAGTCCCAAATCATAACCCTAACCCTAACGCTAACCCTAACCCTAACCCTAACCCTAACCCTAACCCTAACCCTAACTCTAACCCTGACCCTAATCTAACCCTAACCCTAATCTAACCTTAAACCTAAACCTAACCCTAACCCTAACCCTAACCCTAACCCGAACCCTAACCCTAACCCTAACCCTAACCCTAACCCTAACCCTGACCCTAATCCTAACCCTAACCCTGACCTTAACCCTAACCCTAACCCTAACCCTAACCCTAACCCTAACCCTAACCCTAACCCTTACCCTAACCCTTACCCTAACCCTAACCGTAAACCCTAACCCTGACCCTAATCTAACCCTAACCCTAATTCCTTATCTCTAATCCCTAATCCCTGACAAGAATCCTGAATCATAACCCTAACCCTAACCCTAACCCTAACCCTGACCCTAACCCTAACCCTGACCCTAACCCTAACCCTAACCCTAACCCTAACCCTGACCCTAATCTAACCCTAACCCCAATCTAACCTTAAACCTAAACAGAACCATAACCCTAACCCTAACCCTAACCCTAACCCTAACCCTAACCCTAACCCTAACCCTAACCCTAACCCTAACCCTAACCCTAACCCTTACCCTAACCCTAACCGTAACCCTAACCCTAACCCTAACCTTATACTTAATTCCTTATACCTAATCCCTAACCCTAATCCCTAATCCCGAATCCCTAATCCCTAATCCTTAATCCTTAATCTCTAATCCAAATCCCTGACAATAATCCCTTGTTCTAAACCGAACTCTAACCCTAACGCTAACCCTAACCCTTGACAAGAATCCCAAATCTAACCCTAACCCTAACCCTAACCCTAACCCTAATCTAACCCTAACCCTTATCCAACCTTAAACCTAAACCTAACCCTAACTCTAAACCAAACCCTAACCCTAACCCTAACCCTGACCCTAACCCTAACCCTAACCCTAACCCTAACCCTAACCCTAACCCTAACCCTAACCCTTTACCCTAACCCTTTACCCTAACCCTAACCGTAAACCCTAACCCTGACCCTAATCCAACCCTAACCCTAATTCCTTATCTCTAATCCCTAATCCCTGACAAGAATCCTGAATCATAACCCTAATCCCTAATCCCTAAACCTATACCCTAACCCGAACCCTAACCCTAAGCCTGACCCTAACACTAACCCTAACACTAACCCTAACCCTAACCCTGACCCGAATCTAACCCTAACCCTCAATCTAACCTTAAACCTAACCATAACCCTAACCCTAACCCTAACCCTAACCCTAACCCTAACCCTAACCCTAACCCTAACCCTAACCCTTACCCTAACCCTTTACCCTAACCCTAACCGTAAACCCTAACCCTGACCCTAATCTAACCCTAACCCTTATCCAACCTTAAACCTAAACCTAACCCTAACTCTAAACCAAACCCTAACCCTAACCCTAACCCTGACCCTAACCCTAACCCTAACCCTAACCGTAACCCTAACCCTAACCCTAACCCTAACCCTAACCCTAACCTTATACTTAATTCCTTATACCTAATCCCTAATCTCTAATCCCGAATCCCTAATCCTTAATCCCTAATCCCTAATCCCAATCTCTGACAATAATCCCTTACCTTAACCCTAACCCTAACCCTAACCCTAACCCTAACTCTAACCCTGACCCTAATCTAACCCTAACCCTAATCTAACCTTAAACCTAAACCTAACCCTAACCCTAACCCTAACCCTAACCCTAACCCTAACCCGAACCCTAACCCTAACCCTGACCCTAATCTAACCCTAACCCTAACCCTAACCCTAACCGTAAACCCTAACCCTGACCCTAATCTAACCCTAACCCTAATTCCTTATCTCTAATCCCTAATCCCTGACAAGAATCCTGAATCATTACCCTAACCCTTGCCCTAACCCTAACCCTAACCCTAACCCTAACCCTAACCCTAACCCTAACCCTAACCCTAAGCCTTGACTAGAATCCCAAATCATAACCCTAAAACTAACCCTAACCCTAACCCTAAACCTAAGCCTAACCCTAACCCTAACCCTAACCCTAACCCTAACCCTAACCCTTGACAAGAATCCCAAATCATAACCCTAAACCTTACCCTAACCCTAACCCTAACCCTAACCCTAACTCTAACCCTAACGCTAACCCTAACCCTAACCCTAACCCTTGACTAGAGTCCCAAATCATAACCCTAACCCTAACCCTAACCCTAACCCTAATGCTAACCCTAACCCTAACCCTAACCCTAACCCTAACCCTAACCCTAACCCTAACCCTAACCCTAACCCTAACCCTAACCCTAACCCAGACCCTAATCTAACCCTAACCCTTATCCAACCTTAAACCTAAACCTAACCCTAACTCTAAACCAAACCCTAACCCTAACCCTAACCCTGACCCTAACCCTAACCCTAACCCTAACCCTAACCCTAACCCTAACCCTAACCCTAACCCTTACCCTAACCCTTTACCCTAACCCTAACCGAAACCCTAACCCTGACCCTAATCCAACCCTAACCCTAATTCCTTATCTCTAATCCCTAATCCCTGACAAGAATCCTGAATCATAACCCTAACCCTAACCCTAAACCTAACCCTAACCCGAACCCTAACCCTAACCCTGACCCTAACCCTAACCCTAACCCTAACCCTAACCCTGACCCTAACCCTAACCCAGACCCCTAACCCTAACCCTAACCTTAAACCTAAACCTAACCCTAACTCTAAACCAAACCCTAACCCTAACCCTAACCCTGACCCTAACCCTAACCCTAACCCTAACCCTAACCCTAACCCTAACCCTTTACCCTAACCCTTTACCCTAACCCTAACCGTAAACCCTAACCCTGACCCTAATCCAACCCTAACCCTAATTCCTTATCTCTAATCCCTAATCCCTGACAAGAATCCTGAATCATAACCCTAACCCTAACCCTAAACCTAACCCTAACCCGAACCCTAACCCTAACCCTGACCCTAACCCTAACCCTAACCCTAACCCTAACCCTGACCCGAATCTAACCCTAACCCCAATCTAACCTTAAACCTAA